>NW_026652296.1:43195892-43748409 GCF_009828535.3 Hylobates moloch | reverse complement strand
ATAGAATAGAATAGAATAGAATAGAATAGAATAGAATAGAATAGAATAGAATAGAATAGAATAGAATAGAATAATAGAATAATCATGCATAATAAAGATAAGTATTGTTTCCTGAAATATTTGTTTCAGATGTGTGTGTGCACACGTGTGTGTGTCTGAGTGTGTGTACTGGATCACAGTGGAAAACATATTTTTCGTTGTGAGTGATGGTCAAAAATCTTTTAGAAACACTATTCTAAAATATATTAATCTGGCCAGACTAAGTTATGCTATAGTAAGAGACAATCTCAAAATCTCAGTGGTTTAATACAACAAAGGTTTATTTATCATCCACACAAATTCCAGTGAAGGTTCAGGTGACTTCCCAAGGCCACAGACCTCCATGCAGGGACTCAGGATCCAGGCTGCTTCACCGTATGGTTTGTAATCGTAACACAAGGCTGCTACAATCACCATGCAGAAGAGAACCCAAGGAGGACATTCATCCGCTCTTCTGTGTTTAGCCTGAAGGAGACACATGCATCACTTCTGCCCATTGCCCACTGGCCAGTATTGGGCAATAGCCCTGGCTAAATGCAAAGCAACTGGGAAATGTGTGACAACTAAGGGAATATTTGGTGAGCATTAGAGTCTCTACCACAGAGAGTGCTTGACATTCCCTTAAAACATGTTCTTAAGAACCGATTTAACATGGCAATCACTCTTCATGGATGGTACCACGAACATTACAAACTGGCTGCATCTTACCCCATAGACCACAGACTATTCTAGAAAAGGATTTTAATAATTATTCATAAAATATTAATATACTATATTTACCAAAGTTAATTATAAAAACAATTTATAATTCTGTCCTCTGATATAACACTTAAACTCAATTATTAAAATCTTATTAGCTGGGCATGGTGGCATGTGCCTGTAGTATCAGCTACTCAGGAGGCTGAGGTGGGAGGATAGCTTCAGCTCAGGAGGTGGAAGCTGCAGTGAGCCATGATCACACCACTGCACTCCAACCTAGGTGAAGAGCAAGACACTGTCCCAAAAATAAATAAATAAATAAATATAAACAGAGTCTGTTACTAAAAATAGATATTGGCAGACATAAGGTCCAAGGTTTGATCTTGTGATCCTGAGACACTCCTTTTCAATACTTAGGTTTAAAGATTGATTTCCAAAAGATTAGAAAAGTTACAGAAAGAAGTGCTGAAGTAGGGGAAATGGTGATCTCACAGCTAAAGTGTTTAGATGCAAAGAGTCTAATTTGGTAGAAATTTCTAAAAAGCAAAATGCAAAGATAAAGGACAGTGGTTGTGGAAGAAGAGTTAGGGGATCCTTAAAACTTTGGTAGTGTGAAATGCCAGAGACAAAATGTCTCCTAGGCTAACGTAGGCGGTTCAGTTGTGGCCAGCAGGGTGGTTCTTTGTCTCCAAAGAATAAGTCAAGAGAAAGGGTGGGAGGATGGAGGGCACTCAGCACATGGGAGCTTAGAATAAACGAGAGTCAGGGTGACCAAAGCTGGAAGACAGTGTCTGGCAGCATTCAGGGTAGGGAAACTTGAAGCCTGACATAAGGGAGAATTCCGGTCCCTGAAGAGCTGAAGTCTATCGAGGGATACAGGCCAATACATTGGCAAAGCCACCCCAGAGAGAGAGTGCATTAAAACACCATCACTTGCCAATGGTCCCATTGCATGCTCACCCACAGCCTCCTCATGCCTTATGCAGCTTCCCAAGAATATTAACACCAGCATAAACGATACAAGCAGCTAGAGCTATAGAAAACAACACCCTCTCTTTGCATTGTAAACTTATCAGCTAGTACTTGAGTTTTTCCATTAGTCTCTTGTGCATTTAGCTGAACCCTTTCCTTGGCTTCAAAAAACCCTGATCAAATTTGGTTTAAGAAGTATAAGGGGCCGGGCGCGGTGGTTCACGCTTGTAATCCCAGCACTTTGGGAGGCCAAGGTGGGCAGATCACGAGGTCAGGAGATCGAGACCACGGTGAAACCCCGTCTCTACTAAAAACACAAAAAATTAGCCAGGCGTGGTGGCAGGCGCCTGTAGTCCCAGAGTCCCAGCTACTCAGAGAGGCTGAGGCAGGAGAATGGCGTGAACCCGGGAGGCGGAGCTTGCAGTGAGCCAAGATTGCGCCACTGCACTCCAGCCTGGGCGACAGAGCGAGACTCTGTCTCAAAAAAAAAAACAAAAAAAAAAAAAGAAGAAGTATAAGGGACCTGGAATCAAAGTCTGAGAACCTGGGGTAAATTCTCCAAGCCAATGTCCTGGCTTCATGTTTCTCTCAGAACTGAGAAGAGACTCACGTTTGTGAACCTGGGAACAGAATCTCAGGTGAGGGATGCACTCAGCCTAAAAAGATGAAGATTCTGTGTTGCTAAATTTTTAATGCTCATCCATGCATGGTTTGGGGTGGGATGCGGTGGGAAGGCAACTAGAAATCTCAGCTCAGAGTTTCAGGTGCCAGAAGAGTCAAATGAGGCTGGCAATTCCTTAGGCCTAAGGTCACTGTTACTGATTTCCACCCAGGAGGCTTTGGGCCAACCTGCCTTCCCCATCCCAAGATGGGGTGTGCCACCTCACAACACCCTCAAAGATGTCCCTCTGAATCCAAGAGGACATCCCATGAGCTACTCAAACTGAATGGAGGGAAGAAGCTAAAATTTGTCTTTTTCTTTTCTGGCGCCATGTCCCAGGACCACTGATGGGCCACAGGTGACAGGCAAGCTCCTGGTCACAAGGATGCAAGCATGAGGGTAAAGGGGCAGGTACGGCTGGTGAGGGTACCAGCCCAGTGGAGTCATTGACCAGGAATGTATCTTCTGATAAAATAAGTTTCAACTCAAAACCTCTGTTTGTTTGAATACATCATAAGTCAGTGTGGCTTTTTATGTTGTTTGCTTGCTTTTATCCGTGCCTGAGAAAATGGAGTCAGGTATTGTACCAATCAAGATACCAATCATCAATGTGCCAAATGCCATGTGAGTTTTGGGGTGACTTCACTCACCAGCAGTGTCCTAACCACAAATCTATGTTAGAAAAATCTTAGGATAAACTTGATAGTAATGGCTGTTTGAAGATTTTGTTTTTTCGTTTGTTTTTTTTTATTTGGGTTTTGTTTGTTTGTTTGTTTGTTTTTGAGACAGTCTTGCTCTGTCTCCCAGGCTGGAGGGCAGTGGCATGATCTCAGGCTCACTGCAACCTCCGCCTCCCGGGTTCAAGCGACTCTCCTGCCTCGGCCTCTCCTGGGATTACAGGCGTGTGCGACCATGCCTGGCTAATTTTTTTAATATTTTTAGTAGAGATGGGGTTTCACCATGTTGGCCAGGCTGGTGTCGAACTCCTGACCTCAGGTAATCCACCTGCCTCAGCCTCCCAAAGTGCTGGGACTACAGGAGTGAGCCACCATGACCGGCCAGATCTTTCTTATAATACAAGCTTCAAGTCGAGGAGAGAACTAAATGGAATTCCCCAACATGAAAGTGGAAGGAAGAGACAGGTTCCAATGCCAGGTTTAGAAGTGTCTTCTGAGCTGTTAACTGAATTTTGCGGCAGACTGTTGGTGCATCCTCTGTATCAGGGAGTCTGCAAACTATAGCCAAACCCAGTACGCGGCCTGCTTTTGTAAATACAGTTTTGTTGGAGACAACTGTGCTTGTTTGTTGTTGTATTGTCTGTGGCTGATTTCATGCTACCACAAGAGAGCTGAGCAGTTACAGCAGAGGCTGTGTAGCCTACGATCTGGCCCTTTACAGAAAAGGTTTGCCAACCTCTGCCCTATATCTCCTTGACCCACCTAAAGGTTATCTGTAGACAGTTTCCATGCATACCAAAGGCCATTCTATCTCTCTGCCCAGCTGCAGAGATGCACCAGACCTCGTGTGGAGCAGGCCAGAGGTGATAGGGCATCAGTGCCCTAGGGCCACCCTCTCCTGAGGAGAAATGGGATGGAGAGCTGGTGGACAGATAGCTCAGCTTCCTCACCTCCTGCTTGGGACAATTTGAAGATGTTCTACCCACTCTCTTGAAGGGTCCCCAGTGGGATGGAGCCCCAGCTGCCCACAATGGTGGCCACCTCATTAATGCCCCCTGCGTGGACACATCCATTCCCCATCTCATGCCTCCTCTTTCTCCGGTCAGGAGACAGAAACCACACCAGTGGTTTTAACAGAGAGAATTTAATACAAAGTACCATACAATTAGTATAATGAATTATTACCTAGTTAATTCAAAAAGCAAAAGAAAACACAAGTATCACACGGACCAAAAAGTCCAACATTTGTGGGAGTGGGGGGCTCACACAATGAAGATGCCCTCCTCGCCCGGGCAGGATCCTAAAGCATCCGTGGCACCCCAGCCTGCCTTACCCACCCACAGTGCCCAGAGGTGGAGCACAAGTGCACGTGTTAGGACCTGAAAGATGGGGAGTTAGACCTGGCAGAGTGAAGCCGGAGGAAGCTCAGGTGGAGGTCTGTAGTGGTCCCGATGTGCAAATTGGTCATCTGACCTGGGTACAGGTGCATGAGGGCAAAAGACTAGAGAAACCACCCAGCAGCTGGTTCACGCCAAGATTTCCCTCAGGACCACTGGCACTCTCTCACAGAAACCCATGCAGATTTTTTCTTGTAAAACCAACGCTTACAAGCATTGGGGAGAAGCCCAGCAGGTGGTATGGGGCTGGTTATGGAATACAAGTGCCTAGTGGGCCACTTCTTGTCAGCAGAACTTCAAGAAGCAGCTAGCTACCACCTAAGAGGAGAGGTTGGAATTAATACAACTTGGAAGTCTCAGAGGTGGGAGTGTGCTGGGACCCAGACCAAGGAGGGACATCAGCAGGTTAGTGCAGGTATCTCTGCAGAGACTGCAATGAGGCTGGTCCTGCAAATGCTGGGAAAATGGAGAACTGGACTCAGCTGCTGCTACAGGAAGGAACTGCCACTGCCAGGGTGAAGAAGCTCTCTCAGTCCATTTGGGCTGCTGTAACAGAATGTCATAGACTGGGTACCTTATAAACAACACAAATTTATTTCTCACTGTTCTGGGGGCTGGGAGATCCAAGATCAAGGTGCCAGCAAATTCAGTGTCTGGCAAAGGCCCACTTCCTGGTTCATAGATGGCACCTCCTCACTCCGAACTCACATGCTAGAAGGGATGAGGGGGTCTCTGAGGTCTCTTTCATAAGGGCACTAATCTAGTTCATGAGGGCTCTGCCCTATGACCTAATCACCTCCCAAAGGCCCCACTTCCTAATACCTTCACCTTGGGGTAAGGCCCTCAACATATGAATTTGCAGGGGATATAAACATTCAGACCACAGAAGGATTGCTGGAGTGGTGTGGACAAGAGCAGAAAGCAAACAAAAGCCAGTGAGTGCCTTCTCCCTCCTCCAGATTTCCTGTCTTCCCCCAGCTCCCCTCTAACAGCACCTCCCAGGGAGCAGCTGGCTAAGCAGGACCTGGCTGCAGAGTCCCACCCCCAGCAACACTGGGTAGAGAGGGGCAGGTTTGAAGCAAGAGACAGGAGCTTACTACCCTTCCTGCAACACCACCCTAACAAACGGCCTGCACCCAAGACCTTTCTCAGGGTCTGCTTTGGGGGCAACCCAACTTAATCTAAACCTCCTTATCTGTTGATACCTAGCCTTATTACTTAGCAGTTATCTTTGGGGTTACAAGCAAAGAAAACCAACTCTAACTAGCGGAAACAAGTAAGTAGTATGTCAAAAACATGTGGCATAGCCCTCAGGCCTGAAGAACCAGCCAACACCATCCTAGAAAAAAAGATAGTGATTGGAGCAAGGCTGGGGACCCAGAAACACAGCAAGGATTGGCAGGCAACCTTGCCGGGGTCTCAGGGGTCAAGGGCCAGCCTTGCAGCCTGAGCTATACTGGACTCAGATCTCTAATTTCATTGAGGGTGAATCTGATTGGGCTGGTCTGGGTCACTGGCCCACCCTGAGGCCAGAGGAAGGCAGAATATCTTGATACATTAGGGCTGTATCCAGTGTGGGAGGAGCGGCTACTCAATACAAAATCGGGGCTGTCACCTGAGGGACGGGAGGTAGGAATGGCAGATGTTAGTCCGCTGTCTCAGGTTGGGTCCTCCCAGAAGGCAACCCTGAGACAAGGAGTGAAGGGCAAGTCATTTATGTGAAAGGAAGCATCTATATCTTGAGAAGGAAAGTGAGACAGGAAAAGGAGGAGACCAATACCGGAGGCACTGATCAGTGCATTTCTTCATAGGCATCTGAGGCTCAAACCCACTGGGGAGCTCCAAGAGACTATGTAGAATATGCCTAAAAGTGACCCTAACAGCAGAGTGAGAGGGCTGGGCAGAAGAGACCTGCTCCTCCAGGTCCCGTCCACCCTTATTGAGGGCTGCTCCCAGGAGCATGAACTCCCGAGGACAACCAATCTGCCCAGCATATGGACCAAGCATGTGCCTGTGGCCACAGGAAACTCTAAGGCAGAGTCACACGTGCCTGCCGTGAGAAGCTTGAGTGCAGTCATGAACCAGAACAGGGAGAGTTGGGGCATCTGGCTAGACACCCCAGGTGGCTGATACAACAGCAGTGATGGGTCATTGACTCAAGTGCTGGGAGATGAGTGGGACAGGGGCTCCCACACAGCTGCTGTATGGAGCAGGCACTCTGGGAGAGTCTTGCTCCCAACAGACCCAAAGCTGCCTCAGGGAAGAGGAGACCGAGACCCTGCATGGACGCCGTCAGGAGGCCTGCTCAGACTCCAGGTTACTAACAAGAAACTCTTTATGAAACCGAAGATTTCGTGCGTGTTTCAGAGACCCTGGGAAGAGAGAAAGCCCAGAAATGAACCCATTCTGCAGCTCTACAGGAGAAAACAGAACCACATTGGGACAGTAGAGTGTCAAGAAAATGAGCAAGTGAGTCAAATCCCTGGGACCCTTGCACAATCAGAGCCCGACTAGGCTCCAAAGTGTGCACGCAGCCAGCCCCGCATTTCACAGTATGGACTCAACCTTCAGGCTGAGGTGCATCTGCCAGGAAATGGTGCTTACCTGGTCCCTGCCTCCCACCCTCACCTCACCTCCTTCCATTGTCCCCCTGCAGTCCCCTTTATGTCTCCTTGAACAGGCTGAGTTCACTCCTGCCCCAGGGCCTTTACACTTGCAGCTCTGTCTGAAATGCTCTGCCCTCAGCTCTGTATGTGATACCCCGTGTTGTCATTCAGGTCCCACGTCACCCCTACACAGGGTCTTCCCTTACCACCCAATCCAAACTAGACCCCCAGTCATTCTAGCAGGTCATGCTAGTTGAGTCCCTTCATGGTACAGTCTCTGACCTTCTCTTCGCTACCTGCTTGCATGGTGTTTCCTTCCTCCCCCACTAGAACATCACGTCTGTGAGAGCAGGACCATGTCCCACTGTTCCTTGCTGTCTCCCAGTGACCAGGACCATGCCTGGCACAGAAGAGATCCCAATCCATTTTTCTTGACTGATTGAATATAATATAAAAATGACCTTTCTTTCCAAAGCAATACTCCCTGCCTTTTAAAATAATATAAACTCAACACATAGTTCAGAAAATAAAAAGACCCAAGGAGGAAAAGAAAGGCTTTGCAGTGGCTGTTGAAGCTGAAGATAATAGACACACAGGCCCAAGGCCTAGTACATCCTGGGCTCCAGCTAATGGTTTCTGTCATTCTCCCTTAAGCTTTTAAGTTATAAATATTTCAAAACTCAGTGGAATGGGTTCCCCATTCATCTTTTAGAAAAAACAACAAAAGCCTAATTCTTTCTTGAAATCCAAACCTCAAATGAATTTGGAACAAGATTGTTCATCAAGCTCTAAATAGAAAGGAAAGGTGACTCCATTTAGTATTCTATTATCTGTAACCAAGAAATAACAGAATGTAATTTGTGATTCTGTCAATTTCCTCTAATAATGTGTACTTGTCTCACCAGATGCTTTTTGTAGGCCGATACTATAACCCATTTAAACACATTTACTCAGTTCCCTTAATGTACTTTGGAGAAGCTACACAGGGAAGGAGACTTTTTTTTAATTGGCATAACTTATTTTTGGACTGTGAGTACAAAGATAGATACTGGAGGGCAACATAGACATTTGTGTAGAGATTCTGATTTTGAGTGATTTCTGTGTTTTAGGATGTGACACAGTAAGTACCTGTGTGTATGTGTGTGTGTGCACATGCAAGAACATGCACACTCACATGGCCAGTGCTATATTATGGTAATTGAGAGCATTGATAAGTCTGAAAAATCGCCCCTTAATGGCACAGCACACTGTCAGGCACATAGTACATGTTCAATAAATGCTTGCTGCACTAATTAACTCACTTCTAAACAAGCAACTTACACAGTGACACTTGACTTTACTTCTTGAAACCTGACCTAGGTTGCAATCTCTGAGTGAGAAAATTTTAAGTATCTCATACCAAGTACATTTGGTACACATATGGTGGCAGATGACACTGGTGCACTGCCTATGACCCCTTGACCCTTAGTACTTCCTTGTATTTCCAGGCCTGACTTCCAAATGCCAGCACCTAGACATCTTTGCCTGAGAGCTTTCTTGGCCCCCAGAGAGCACACCTCCCACTGACTGCCAGGAGCTGGTGGATTAATACCCCAGCTCCCTCACCCCTCAGGGAGGCTGACTCTGAGGCACGTGATCTATGCTGTCTCCCAGAGCTCCTCAGTGGCCCCTGGTGTGAGCTGATTTGGTGGTAACATCCTCCTTATTGGTTCCCTTCTCTTCCCTGCCTTCTCCACTCTCCTACTTGTGCATCCTAAATTCATCTTCCAATGAAACTTCACATTCTCTGCTTTGGGATCAGCTTCTGGGGGAATCCACGCTAAGAGAGATGCCTTTAATAATTTCACCTCTAGCAAAACACTCATCCACATAAGCATGCACTTGTGCTTGAAATGGAATGAAGATGAGCGATGTCATCAACCAGCATGTTTCTGTGTGAAATTCAGATGCTATCTGAGTCTCTAATGAGACTTATGAACCAGGACGAAGAGCATGTCTCTTTCCTAAATGAGGATGGTGTGGTGGCCATTTAACAGAGCATCCTTGTCCTCATGAAGCTGACCCACCTACATTCCCAATGTCCCTATTAATTAGACAAAGGATGTGCAAGCAAAGAAAACATTTTAATGAAGGCTTCGTTGGCAATGCCAGATGGGTCAACTATGGTCTAATCCAAACAGGAACCCTCACCCTTTTATCATTTGCTCTAAAATATCAAAGCATTACACCTACAGTGGCCCCAAAGACATTTTATCCCATTAAGCCTGGGCATTTTAAGAGCTCTTCTCTCCTGATTTCTTCTTGTCTGACTTTGTCTTTCCAATCATGGTCTCCACGATCACAGCGGTTTCTTCATACGTCTGAATGCTCTCCGTGGAAATCTTCTCGATAGATTCCACCACTTCCACTGTCTTATAGGCCAAAGCCTTGGGAGGGCCTTTTTCTGGCAGGCTTCTGCTCCTAATCGCAAGCACCTCAGCTCCATCCTCACCAGCCGCGGGCTTTGGAGGCTCGGGTATAGACGGTTCCTCTGCACCAGGTGTGATTGTGGGACAGGGTCTCCCGGACCCCTCGTCCTGCTCCTCACCCTCACGTTTCTCCTCAGGGCCTTCCAGCTCTGCGCCATCTGGCTCAATCTCCTTTTCTGTAGGCTGCTGGTCAATTGGTTGTCCATCTTCTTTCTCCTGCAGACCTACCTGCCCATTCTCTAAAGGGGGCTTGGGTGACTCAGGAGAGGGCTCCACCTGGCCATCATAAAGCACAGAGTCTTCTTCAACAGAAACAGCCACCCCACCTTTGGCTGTGATGGAGGAGACATAGAACCTAGGGTCCACGTAATTAGCATCCCCTGTGACCAGCACGTGCCGCTCTTTGGTGTAGAGCTCAGTGGGGGTCTCAGGCTCTTTGGGGCTTTTCACTTTCTCCTTGACCTTCCTGTATAGTTTCCCAAAGCCTTTGCTTATCTGCCCTCCATCTGGCACATCCTCTGAAGCCCCTTCTTGTGTCAGGGGACTTACTTCTTTACTTTCTGATTCAAACTTAGATTCACTTTCCTCTTTAAGTACCACCTGTACCAGCTTTGTGTCTTCCAAACCTTTTAATGGTGCATCTTCCAGAGCTCCGTTCATTTTGTCTTTTGCTATAATCTCTTTTCTCCTTGGAACATTCTTGGGGAGGCCTTTTTGTCTTGGTTTTGCTGCTGTTATATCCTGCAGAGCCCTGGTAAGATCTGGAAAAACACACAGGCAGAAATTCAAGTATAATTGTCATTGAGAGAGAAAGAAAATATGCTGGTTGGAAAACAGGCTAACTCAGAAACAAACGCCTACACCTATAGTACTAGGGTGGGGCTTCCTCCATCTGGAGCAGAAGCAATGGAAGAAAGGCCTTGGCTTTGTTGCTCCATGGCCCAGGCTGAGGTCCAGCTGGGCGACTCTGGACAAGTCACTGGATGCCTTCGGGCTTCCAGAGGGAAGGTGCTCCCTGTTCTGACACCCACAGTTCACCACCACACCAGGCAGAACCTACAAAGGTATGCAAGGCCATTGTCCTGACACTCAATGGGAGCCCTAGCCCCTGTTCCCACTGCAGCCCCACTGAGCTCACAGCAGACACTTGGATCCACAGAAGCCCATTCCTCAAAGTTATTCTCTCCTCTGACTTCCTCAAAGGAGAGATGACAGAGCTACCTGGGGGCTTCTGACATGCTCAGATGGCCTTGGGCCTGGAGATGGAACCTGTTCATGGTGGCTCTGCCTCATTCCATATTTAGCTCAAGCTAGATAAATGCCACCCGGCTGTGATCATCCTCCCCTTCCTCCCAGGCCAAGAGAGGAAGTGATGCTATGAAATTCAGAAATGACAGGAATCCCCTGCCCCAAGTCCACCCTCCTGCTTCCAGACTAGCTGAAAGGAAAAACTAAAAGTTGAAGAAAACACACAAAATTCTCACCTGGTATAATCTATGAGGCTTCACGCCTCCATCCACATAGTGAATTTTGAGCTTTTTCAGCCCAAAAGTCATCCCCTGCATCCCTTCCCACTGGTAACCACAGGGCAAGACTGACCAAGCACCAGCATCGGGCATGGCTGATTCACAATAAAAAGAGAGCCAGGTGAGCCGGCAAGAGCAGACATGGGTCACAAAGCTACAGGTGCAAGGGATGCAGAGAGGGACAGGGCACAGGAAAACTGCTGGAAGCTGGTATGCGAGGAGGAGGTGCTTACAGGACTACACAGAATCTCAGGGCCCGGTGCCAAAAAAACCCACAAGACCCCTTGTTTCAAATTATTAAGAATTTCAGAACAGCATTAGCAGAGCATTCAGCCAAGCTGGGACCCTTAGGGCCACATGCGCGCAGGGCCGCACGCCTGCCGACCTGGCCCTGGGCGTCCAGCTGCAAGGCTGTTCCCTTTCCAACCATGTTGACTCTGGAATGCCATTTCCACAAAACCCTCTGAGCTATCTGGAAATAAGGATTTAAAGGCCCTATATGCATGAGCATCCATATTACCACCTTCTCTTTTCTCCCCAAATGCTGGGCTTGTTCAGAACTGGGAGATTTCGATGTGAGGTGAGGTCTTATAGACCAAATGTTGAAAGCAGATGCCACATTTACCAGCCAAGCTGTTTCTGCCTGGTTTGAGGGACGGGAGAATGAGCGATGACTGAGCAGCTACTCTGCACTGGACACCATGTGACATGCGTTGGCACAAACCCTTTGATTCAATGTGGGGAGGCGGTGGGATGTGATCCAGTGTTCATTACTGCCGAGCGGAGGGAGCAAGAAGTGAATATTGGGTTGTACTTTTCGCCCAATTAAATGCCTTGTGTTGCAAAAGTTATTGCTGTCAAACCATAAAACAAACATAAAAATACAAAATAAATGCCTCACATTAGGGATGGCATGCCCAAGGTAGCCTAGCCCCCTAGTCGATTTTTCTCCTTATAAACTTCTCAGCTCAGTCACTTAGCAAGCCAGAGAGGGCAGAGGGTGGGAAGGAGTCCTCCCTCACAAAAAAAGCATTTAATTTCCAGATGGATCTGAAGCAAGCATGAATGTTAAAGTCAGGAAGAGAGCCGCTTGGTTTTGTTCAAGACAGAAAAAAACAGAAGTCCAGGGTTGGGCAGCGTTACCTTTCCCACCGGATCCAGTGCTGAGACAGACTCCATGGCTCTGGGTGAACAGGGGAATGGGAGTTTCAATGAAGGCAGAGCTCAGCCTGGCAGAAAGAACCAGAAAGAACAAGCCAAACAGATGGTCAGGGGCAAGAGTGACTCTCGTTAATGTTGAGCAAAAATGAAAAAAAAAGCTTTCTCTAGACCAAATTGCTCACAAATTAGATATCGTTTTAAACAGACAGCCATACACACATTTACATACTGGATGAGGACATAAAGGAAGTGATCATTTCTTTGAGCTCAAGAGTCATAAATTGTGAAACATACCTATAAAAAATTGTAAAGTGGGGATTGCTTATAACCTAAAAATGCCACTTCTCCATGAGACAGTGCCTTTTTGATTTTTTTGCCTTTGATTTTTTTGCCTTTTTGATTTTTTTAATTAGAGTAGCCAACCCAGGCTGAAGTATTTAGGGCAAACAGGGTATGATATCTCCAACTTAAGATATATGTATATATACATATATATATGCACACACACATATCATATATAAATAGAGAAAAAATGATAAAGCAATTGAGATAAAATATAAACAACTGGTGAATCTGGAGTATTCAGGAGTTCCTTGTTCTATTCTTGCAACATTTCTATCAACTTAAAATTAGACCAAAATCAGAACTTATAGATAAATAAAAGAGGTATCCAGTCACCTTTCTGTGAAGACCTGTCCCAAAACAAAAATGTTTACAAAGTCATTGAAATGCCAGCTCCAGACTTATTCTTGCAGATGTGTGCATAAAGTGTTCACTGTGACATAAATATAATGTGGAATCATGCCAGATACACTGACCAGCACTGGAGAAAGAAAAATAAAATCCTGATTCTCCTGCCAAGCATTCGAGTGCTCACAGCCAAGACAGAGCACCCAGCGCGAAGGGTGGAGCTGCTCCTGGTGGGGACCTCAGTTGTGGGGGGCTTCTCTTTTCATTCAGTCAAAACCCAGGAATTTAGCAAGACTGAAATGAAGAATCACAAATTAATTCCCAACCTGTTCTCTGGAAAATCATGGTAGCTATGAATACCGGCATAGCTGGAGAGAAAGGGAGAATTTCCCAGCTTTCTTAAAGTGAGTAGGGATCGAGTCACAGTTCCATTATGGAGGAGACCAGACAGACACATAGTGACAGCAACAGACTAACCCAGCGAGGCGCTAAGAATTGTAAGGATGGCAACAGGAGCATCACCAACACCTCTGAGTGCCCTCAAGTGCTAGGCTCCGTGCCAGGTAGCTCACCTGCAGCACCTCATTAAATACTCCTGGGCATCCCACCTGCTGGGACACATGTCCCCAGAAGCCTATGAGCAAAACACAGGCTTCTCAGTGAGGCCTTTTCTGACCACCCTACTTAAAACTGCAAGCATTCCCCCATCACCCCTATCACCACCACCCTCCTCCCTGCTAGAACTTCCTCCTCAGCACTGGTCGTACGTTCATCCTCTGTCTCCCCTACTAGTTATCCAGCACCCATGGGGTCAGGAATTGTTGTGTTTCCTTCCCTGACACATGCCCACTGCCTATAACTGTGCCTGGCACACAATAGGCACTCAATGAAGAGTTGTGGAAGGAATAAGTGGCCTGGATGGGGAGGGCACATGCTCACCTGTTGCCTTCAATCTCGATGATACGATGATACCGGTCCAGCTCATTCTTCAGGGTTTGCTGGGCAACCGCCAGCTGCCGGCAGTCGTAAGAAGACTTCTCTAGGACCCGCTCCGTCTCCTCAATCTCCTTGCGCAGTGTCTCAATCTGCTCGTTATAAAGCTGAATCTCATCGTCATAACACTCATGGGCACTTTTAATAGCTTGTTCCAGAGTTGCTGTCTGCGGGCAAGGACACGCTGTAAGAAAATCCATCCCCCTTCTTCCCTAAGAGACAGACCTCACCAGGAAAAGGAACCTGGACTCGGTGAACGTTTTATTTTGTTTGTGTGTTTCTCTGTCCATTCGAGATTAGCAATGAATCACTTTGGAATCCTTAAGCTAAAAAGCAATGTGAAAACTGAGCTCCTGTGTCCTTACACAATTTTTTTTTTTTTTGATAGAGGATCTCACTTTGTCACCAGGCTGGAATGCAGGGATGCAATCACGGCTCACTGCATCCTCGACCTCTCAGGCTAAAGTGATCCTTCCACCTCAGCCTCCTGAGTAGCTGTGACTATAGGCAAGCACCAACATGCTGGGCTGTTTTTTTTTTTTTTTTTTTTGGTAGAGATAGGGTCCCACTTTGTTGCCCAGGTTGGTTTCAAACTCCTGGCTTCAAGTGATCCTCCCACCTCAGCCTCCCAAAGTGCTGGAATTACAGGCGTGAGTCACTGCACCTAGCCCTTCTTGCACTAATATCAGCACCCTCTGCAATTAGCCCATAAGGAGGCCCACCCCAAAGGCAGTCTGAAGACAAACCTAGAAAATAAAATGAAACCTAGGCCAGGTGGCTCACACCTGTAATCCCAGAACTTTGGGAGGCCGAGGCCAGCAGATCACTTGAGGTCAGGAGTTTGAGACCAGCCTGGCCAACATAGTGAAACCCCATCTCTACTAAAAATACAAAAATTAGCCGGGTGTGGTGGCACACGCCGTAATCCCAGATACTTGGGAGGCTGAGGCAGGAGAATCACTTGAACCTGGGAGGCAGAGGCTGCAGTGAGCCAAGATCAAACCACTGCACTCCAGCCTGGGCAACAGAGCGAGACTCTGTCTAAAAAAGAAAAAAAACCTGCTATTGGTGGAATAATATTTATAATTCAAATAAAGTACGTTCTTCAGACTTTAATGAATTAGCATAAATCTGATAGCAAAAAAATAAGTAAAAAGAAGAGCATACTGAATAGATAAGATGCTACCTTTATTGAAATACTGAGTGGGAGAAAAGTTTCCTTGTTCTCATTCAGCTTTGATTTTCTCCTGAGTTTGTATCAGCAGAGTTACATTTATGTTTTGGTAGCTAAGGTGTGTGTGTGTGCCCTTGTGTACACATAAAATAATGTCAGAGAAATACAGTACATTAATCAGAGCAAGTAAAAATTAAGGCAGGAAAATAGAAAGAGATAGTTTTATATTCAGTGTAAGAGCTTGTGATGATACATAAAGACCCACAAATGCTCAGTCATGGGCCACATAACAGTACTGCAGTCAACAATGGACTGCGTGTAGGATGGTGGTCCCATAAGAGTATAATGGAGCTGGACAACTCTTGTTGCCTAGTAACAGCCACAGCCATCCTAGGGCCGTGGAGCCACACGTTCACTCACATGTCTGTGGGGACGCCGGCGTAAACAGACGTGCTGCCAGTTGCATAAAAAAAGTCTAGCACATGCAATTATGTACAACACATAATACTTGACAATGATAATAAACAACTATGTTACTGGTTTATGTATTTTTGATACTACACTTTGTCTCATTATTTTGGCGTGTAGTCCTACTTTTAACGAGATGTTTCTGATAAGACAGTGATGCCGCGTTACCCCAGCCGCAGCCTCCTGCAGCGCACATTTCCCACATCTCTTGATTGCAATATTTTCTCTTGTGCTTGATCAAGTGTTATTACAAAAGAGTCAAGAAGCTTAAAAAAATATTTAAACTTTATAAAGTAGAGGCCGAGATAGTCGTGATTCTTTTCCAATCTCGTTCTTGAGTAGGAAAGAATTTGACACGCATGGTCCTCAAAAACAAAACAAAACAAACAAAACCACACTTCTACCTCGCACAGCCCTTCTGGAACTCAGTGTGCACTGGAACCACCTGCGGGTGTTAAGAGTCTGACTCAGCAGGGATGGGGGCCAGAGACTCCGCCCTGCTCACCAGCTCCCACGTGATGTTGATGCTGCCGGTCCATGGGCCACACTTCAAGCCACGAGGGGTGAGACACGCATCTATATTCAACTTCATTATGTCCACTACAGGCATTTCCTACATCCAGACCTAAATGTACCTACTGGACACCCTGGAAGATGATCATTGCCATCAAAACCCAGTTCTTCACTTTATACACTTTATGCCCTTGGATCATGAAATTCATTAGGTGAAAATGTAGCTTTCAAAGGTGTTCGGCAAATGGCTGGGTGTGGTGGCTCACATCTGTAATCCCAACACTTAGGGAGGCCAAGGCGGGAAGATCACTTGAGGTCAGGAGTTCAAGACCAGCCTGGCCAACATGGTGAAACCCCATCTCTACTAAAAATACAAAAATTAGCTGGGCGTGGTGGCTGGTGCCTGTAATCCCAGCTACACGGGAGGCTGAGGCACTTGAACCTGGGAGGCGGAGGTTGCAGTGAGCCGAGATCATGCCACTGCACCCCAGACTGGGTAACAGAGCAAGACTCTGTCCAAAAAAAAAAAAAAAAAAAAAAGCACGTGTTCAGCCATAGATCTGTTACATCAGGAGGGAGGAGGAAGGGAAGAAAAGGTACACGTGCTAAGCACTCTGGGGAGATGTCTGTCCAGTCCACGTTGTCCCTGTGTCTGATGTCAGCCCCACCCATCCACAGGCAGGGTCCCAGCAACAAGGTGACCCCACTCTCCTGTACAGAGTTATAGGACCAGGGGTGTGCCTGACCCAGGCTGGCCTGTCACATGCCTTCTCTCCTGGGAATCTGGAATGGGGTCTCAGAAATCTCAGAGTTGGTGGCAGGTTCTAGGCAACAGGGACACATGAACAGGTCTGAGGCTGCTGCTCTGGAGTGGCGAGCTTTCATGTGCATGGCAAAGTTGAGAAAGGTAATTATTTGGAGAGGAAAAGAAATGAAGCCAAAAGACAAAGACAAACAGAAATTAGAGAGCCATGGCAAGAGAAGGAAGAGATAGAAAAGGTGACAGAGAGCAGCTGCCTCAGCTCCCAGTTCCTGGTTCCTAATTCCTGATGCACACCTGTTCTCAGATTTCATGCCCTGCCTTTTATACCCTGCTCCTTTGAAAAAAAAAAAAAAAAAAGTACCTTTCCAGTGGAGAAACCTGGCAGACAGCACCTGAACCAAGTGATCAGAGTTAATGTCACCTGTATGAGGACACAGCCACATAATGAAATACTCAGGACACAGCGTCACTCCATGGGGGTCTTGCCAAGAATGCAGAACCTCCATCTAATCCTGAGAAAACATCAGGGAAACCCAAAAGGAGAGATGTGCCACAAAGCCACTGGCCTGGGTTCTTCCAAAGCATCACGGTCATGGAAGACAGAGACTGGGGACCATCCCATTCTGGGGGAGACAAACAGGACATGACACCTAAATGTGAGTAGGATCTAGACCAGGAAAAAACATGAGTGGAGCAACTGGTGAGATTTTAGTGCACTCTATTAATAGGACAAGATCGTTGTTAATTTCCAGGTTTTTATCATTGGCCCGTGGTTTTGTGGAAGCTGGCTGAGGGGTATGTAGTGGAAACTACTGTGCTGTTTTTGCAACTTTTCAAAAATCTAAAATTACTTCTGAATAAAACAAGAATCCCCTTCCTGTTTCAGCTAGTGTGATCCAGTTTCTGTTTCTCCCAAGAAATCTGAATTCAAACAGTCACCTGTAATAGCAAATACAAGTCAGACACACTAACGCCTGATGCAGCCAAATCTCACCCACACCAGAGTGTTCAGACACTCTAAGAAACACTTCCAAGGAATATGGGGATTTAAAAGACCCCTTTGAGGCCCAAATCTCAAAGAAGCATTGGAATCACATGGTGAGGGAAGTGTGTGGGGCTGTAGAGAACACAGAGGGGCCATGTGTTGGGGGATGGGGCGGGAGGGCTCATGAGACAGGCTATTCTCACTTTTATCTTTTGAGACAGGGTCTCACTCTATTGCCCAGGCTGGAGTGCAGTGCTGCCATCAGGGCTCACTGAAGCCTTCACATCCTGGGCTCAAGCAATCCCCACACCTTTGTCTCCTCAGTAGCTGAGATCACAGGTGAATGCCACCATATCCAGCCAATTTAAAAAAAAAAAAAAATTTGTAGAGACAAGGTCTAATTATGTTGCCTAGGCTGGTCTTGAACTTCTGGGCTGAAGTGGTCCTCCCACCTTGGCCTCCCAAAGTACTGTGATTACAGGCATGAGCCATAGCACCTACAATCTCTCACTTTTCTATGTTTGAAATCTTCCATAATAAAGACTAAAAGAAAAAATTACATATGAAGAGAATGTACCCCAGATCACTGACCCAGGAGCTCTGGGGTGGCCGTCCCTTTTGGGTGTGGGTTCCCCAGCCCAGAGTGGGGGTAGGGGCTCATGCTGATAAGTCCTAAGCTGGGTCAGCCTTATCAGGGAAGGGCTGTCATTCTTTCCACTTTACAGATGAGGAAACTGAGGCACACTGGCCAAGTGGCTTGCCCATAAATACCACAGCAGGATTTGAATCTACCTGTACACGGTCTGAAACACCTCCCAGAGCCAGGCCACCCTTGCCCCGCACCTCAGCCTCCTCCCTGCTGCAGGCAACAATATGCAAGCACACACGTGCGCACGCACACACACACTCTCTCTCTAGGGCCCCTGCAAACTCCCCATTCCCACACAGCAACAGGCCAACACCAGCCTGTTCTCTCTGAAGACATGGGAAAGTCAGTGTGAGCTATGCAGAGACCTCTCCTTGCAGGTTTTCAATTAGCAAAGTTTTAAACTGTAAATAGAATCACAAAGCATCACAAAATGGGAAATGAGAGCCCAGGAAAGTCACCTGTGATCTTTCTACCCTACAAGTGGAGTGCAATCTTTTTATGTCTCATGAAGTGGTGATTGTTGTTTTTGTGGTAGTGGTAGGGAGTGGAGGGATGGGGTGTTTTCTTGGGTGTGCATTTGTGTTTGTTTGAAGAAGGCTGCATGTTTTAAAGGCTGGAGATCCTCTGCTGCAGCACTGCGGGAGGAGCTCCTGTCCTGGGCGCCCCCACAGCCCCCATCCCCCACAGGACCATGAGGCCCTGAGCCCTCCAACCCCGCACTGGTCGCAGATGCTCTACGGGATTCTGCTGAGTCCAGTGAAGTGATGACTTGGTTTATAAAACTGGACTGATGTCTATATCGACGTGGTTTTTATAGCTCCATAATTTAAACCTTTCATCAGAAGGAAGGGTGTTCAGGAAAACCAGTAAGAGCTCCTGTCTCAGGAGCTCAACACGAATGGAGATGCCTGTGACGTGAGCCACTGTGGCACGGCATCCACTGCCACCCAGCACCAGCCTGGCCGAGGAGAAGGAGACACAGACCCTCCTCTAGAAGGCCGAAGTCTAGCAGAGGAGGAACGCCCAGGGCATCTCGGAGGGAGAAAGAGGCTTCCAGAGGAGGCAGGACCAGTCCTGGGAACCGAGGAAGGAAAGGGACTTCCAGAAAGGAGAGAAGGAATGAACAAAGGGGAGGCCCCAGAAACTGCAGGAGGGGTCAGGAGACGAAGAGAGGTTGGCCCAGGGTTCCTCCAAGGGTGGGGCCATGCGGCAACCTGAACTTTATCCGGAGCCAGGTGACTGCTATTTCTGCCTGGACCGTCAGATTGCCTGGTTTATATCTGTCTCCCCACTGGGCTGTGAGCTGCTGAGGGCAGGACACAGGCAGCAGCCTGACGAGAGCCCCATCTGGAGGGGCGAGCTCCCACCTCAGTCCTTAGGACCCCAGACAACTTTAGGTGCAAGTTCTTTTTTTTTTCCCCCCTTAAAAAAAAAAAAAGAAACTCATTACATACTGTCTTACACAAACTAAACCACTAGATGGTGCTAAGTGACTTTAATGAGAAATGAGACATGGGCGGTTCCCACTTTGCAATTTTAAAAAGTGACTTTCTTTACTTCCCTGTCACAGAAACTCTCAGTCCATGCAATTTAGGGAACTAAAATTACCTGTCCTTTCCTCTCCACCTGTCCGAAGTGCTTCCTCCAGGGCTCTTACGGGTATATGTGCACTTATTTGAAGGAGAGGCTTCCAGCTCCAAGCCCAGGCACTATTGTCCCATCCTCCGCCCGGCGTCTCCCAGACTGAGCCCGCAGAGCCACGTGGAGGGCTTGTGAAAACAAGGCGCACCGGCCCGCCCCAGAGCTCCTGGGTCAGTGGTCTGGGGTGCCTGTGAATTTGCATTTCTGACAAGTTCCCAGGTGGTGCCCCCGCTGCTGGGACGGTGACCTCACCCTGAGGACCCCTGCTGTGGAGAGTTCGGGAAGCTTCGGACACCCTAACCATAGGGGGAACCCGCTGCCACAGCCCTGGGGCTACCAGACGCTCTCCCTTGGCCCGCCCTCCACCGAGTTCGGCCACAGTGCGGGCCCTGCCCGGAGGTGTGCGGCCACATCTTCCTTCAGCTCTAGCTTAGCTGCTACATTGGGAAGCCACTAAAACCTTTAAAACCAGCAAAAACCCAGCCACACATACTTGAAATAAGGCCCAAGCCTGGGACATAGGGGGACCGGGTGGAACATTCGCCCCCTCCCTGGGACCCGCCCCTACCCTGTGGTTCTCAGTGTGGCTCCTGGACCGGCAGCAGCACCATCACCAGGACACCTGAACATGCAGCATCCCAGGCCACACCCCAGACCCACTAAGTCAGGAGCTCCCGGGTGTGCCCAGCCACATCTGGGTTTTCATCAGAGCTAAGGAGGCAGAATTTTGGCCCCCATGACCTTTTCCCCTTGGTGCTACACCCTTGAATATGTTACATGGCAAAAAGGGACTTTGCAGATATAATTAAAGTTCTTAACCAGTTACCCTTTTTTAAGGAAAGGAGTTTATTCAAGATTATCCCCTAAAAACAGAAGTCAGAGAAACGCATAAGTCCAAGTCAATGAGATGAGACACAGGAAGAGGGTTCAGAGTTCGCTGCCGGCTCTGAACGTGGAGGGGCCTGAAGCCAAGGAGCATGGGCAGCCCTGACAGCCACTCCTGGCCAGCAGCCGGCAAAGAAACAGGGTCCTCACTCCTGCCAAGAACTTGAATGAGACTGGAACAAATTCTCCCCTAACAGCCTCTGGACAAGGGCCCAGGCTGGCCAACATCCTTCTTTCTACCTTTTGAGACCCAGAGCAGAGAAACTGATAGCACCCACCCAGACTTCCCACCTACACAACTGCGATGACACGGGTGCTGTTCAAAGCCCCTGTTAGTGGTGACTCATCAAGGCAGCAACAGAAAATAGACACAGCCGTGTTTCATCAGGTCCATGCTACAGCTTGTTACTGAGTGAGTATAAGCACATCTGTCATTTTATTTAAAATGATTCAGTAATATTTTGATAACTGTTTTAATATAATTAGTTTCTTTTTTTTTTTTTTTTTTTGGAAACAGGGTCTCATTCTGTTGCCCAGGCTGGAGTGCAGTGGCTCAATCTCAGCTCACTGCAGCCTCAACCTCCCCAGGCTCAGGCAGTCCTCCCATGTCAGCTTCCTGAGGAGCTGGAACCACAGGCATGCACCACCACGCCCAGCTAATTTTTGTATTTTTTGTAGAGGTGGGGTTTTGTCATGTGGCCCAGGCTGGTCTCAAATTCCTGGACTCAAGCAATCCACTCACCTTGGCCTCCCAAAGTGCTGGCATTACAGGTGTGAGCCACCACACCCAGCCTGGTTTCCTTTAAATTATCTGTACTTTATTTTATACCTTTACCATCATTTTTCTGAGAAGGGGTCTCCATCAGACTGCCAAGGGTGGGAGTGGAGGAGGCAGCACAGAAGGGGTGTTTGAGACCCTGCTTTAGAGACGAGGGCATCAGGGAAAAGCCAGGGGGTCCTCCTGCAGCCACTCAGGACAGAAACAGGCGGCCGACCAGCGGTTTCATTTCATGTTCTCAGAAACCAGGTTAATCTGTTGTGAAATTTCTTATTTTGATATTCAACAAATACATACCTGTACATAAAGAGAGGAACATTCTTTCTGTCCTGGAACTGGAATTTGCCATCTAGGCTGGGCTCCTTCATCTTTCTCAGTATCTCTATGGCAGTGGTTTTCAACTTTATCACCACCGCCCCAGGAAAAACCACATTTCTCATTGTGAGCCATACACATCAGATAGATGTGTGTGTGTGTGTGTGTGTGTGTGTATTTCAACATATCCATATTGATATAGAGAGATAAAACAAGGGCTTCACAAAACAAATCCTCCCTTTCGCTTGCTGTACATTCTGTTTTTCTTATTATATTTTAGTCTAGCATTTTGTTGACTTCCTTTTACATGCCAATCAATTCTACTGAGTTCATTTTACATCCAAAAATGAGTTGTCACTAGCCATTTGGGAAACGCTGGTCTCTAGGACCACAACTGGGCTTGTATCCACGTCCCTATTCACATACACAGCACACACACACATACACATGACACACACACACCACACATACTTCACATACACATCCCACATATATCACACATACCATGTATATCACACACACACATCCCACATACACAAACACATACAACCCTTATTCTATCCTGTCAGAGCCTCAGAAGAAACCACACAGGCCCCAGTCACCAGGATGAGGCACATGGTCCCTGAGCCAGGGTTTGTCTCGCAAGGAGGAGGAGTTTTAAGGGCCTCAGCTGGTTTCTCCTGCTGCAATCGTCAGCTCAGGGGACCACCACAGACCTGGGTTTGCTTTCCAGCAGCCCCTGAGAGCTGCTGCACTGTGAGTTTTGTGTGGTGCGTGCTGGGATGGGAATTAGGATGTGAACTCCAAGGTCCCAAAATGAAATCCTGAGCAGACATGGGGGCACTGGAAATCAATAAAAAGTGCTACATCTAGTTGTGGCTTCACATTTTTAGACAGAGTAACACATAACATCCAAATGGTCCAGGCTTTCTGAAACGTCTGATTTTTACACGTTTTGCTCTCTTGTCCCCATGTGTACTTGTCAAACCAAATGTCAACTTACTTTTTGGTTTGGGAAATGTGGTTAGAGAGCCATACAAAGGTGCAGTATTTTAACCCAACCGTCCCTGTGGAATGACCTGCTGTAGGGTAACGAGAAAGAGACAGAACTGGAAGGAACAAAGGAAGATGAGCCGGGAAGTAGCCAAGAAGGCACAGGCCACAGGACAGCGTGGGGCTTTTCTGTTTTGTTTTCAAATTAAGCTTCACCCAAAAGGGGTGGGGGTAGAAATGTGAGCTTTCCACCAACACGTTTCTAACTAGAAGCAAACACTGATACAACCACTCTTTCCGGGTTGTAATCAAATTCCGAAGGAGAACTGTTACCATGAGAAGAAAAACAGAAGCACAGATTTGAACAAGTGGAGGATAAAAATCCCCATGGTGTCCGTTTCTTCTTATTCTTACGAAGCCTGACCTGGGCAAAATGAATGCATGATGTAGACACTGGGGCAGCCTAAGCCTAAGCCTCGGTGGGGAGGGCATGACTCGAAGGAGTCCCAAGGGGCACCTCTGAGGGGCCAGGAATGAGCATGGCACCTGTGTCCTCTGGCTCAGGACTCTCCCTGTGTCCTGGAAAACTCCTCAGTCCAGGGCAGAGCAGAGCACTTGGTCACCCACTCAGAAAACCTCGTTTCTGCCAGGAACATAGGATATGTTCAGCGTGTGACAGCTCCTCAAGCTGCATGCATGTGCCTGCGTGTAACGCCTCCATAAAACATGTGGGAAGCCCCAGTGCACATGCGGCAGACTCGAGCGTACCTGGGACTGCAGCTCCACTCTCTGTGCCTGCAGGTGGGAGAGCACCTCCCGGCCCTCCTCCAGCTGACTCCGCAGGGCGGCCACCTCCCGCTCCGTCAGGAGCTTCTCCTGCACAAAGAAGGCCAGAGTCAGACTCATAGGACATGCAGAGAGGAAAAGGGCAGAGAAGGTGTGGGGCCTCAGTATGGATGGAATATCCGTGTCCCCCTGAATTCTGTGTTGAAGCCCTAACTAACTCCCAAGATGAAGGTTTTAGGAGGTGGGACCTTTGGAAGGTGTTAGGGTTAGATGAGGTCATGAGGATGGGGGGCCCCATGATGTGATTAGGGTCTTTGTAAGAACAAGAAGAGACCCCAGAGCCCCCACCCCCAGCCCCTGTCTGTCTGTCATGTGAGACACAGCAAGAAGGCAGCCGTCTTCAAGCCAGAAAGAGAGCCCTTGCCAGACACCAATTCTGCTGGCACCTTGATCTTGGACTTCCAGCACCCAGGACAGTGAGAAGTAAATGTCTGCCTGTCAGCCCTCCCATCTATAGTGTCCTGTTATAGTAGCCTGAGAAGACTAAGCCAGGCCCACAGCGCAGCCATCAATGCCTTTTGCTTTGTCTTCAAAGTCTGAACCTCCTTGGGAGTGTGAAACACTGGGACTGAGTACCAGGAGACCAGAGCTTAGACCTGGCTGTGCCATGAACCTACTAAGAGACTCTAGAAAAGGCATTTGACTCTCAAAACCTCTGTTTTCCCTTCTGTGAAAAGGAAAACCTGGAATGCACACTCTCTAAGAAAATGAAAGTTGGTTGGAGCTGCGAGCCACACGCTGTGCTCGGATGTCAGCACAGCACAAAGCAGGAGCCATCAGCCCCAGTGGGTGAAAGGGAAGTGATGCTTCAGGGAATGGCTGGAAGGAAATCCTCCAACCTCTCCACACTCTGCCAAGCAGGTGCTTCTCTCCTGACCTGCCTTTCCACATCTATTCACAAATATTCGGATTGTTTCAAAAAGGCCTAACTGCTCAAGAGCCATGCACTCTGACACAGAGCACATTGACTCGAAGCCACACAAAATCAATCACCAAGTCTACACCGAGGGTTTCTGTGTCCAGAGGCTGCATGGAAGGCAGACTCTGCTTCAAACACCTTACAAAGTGGCTGCAGCAATGACACAGACATACAGGAAAGTGACTGTCTAACTTGATTGTAGAATTGCTAAGCTAAGACTCATAAAGATGTGACGCTTTCTCAATCGGTGCTTCTCCATCCTGAGCATGCACACGAGTCCCTGCGGATCTGGCTAAGATGCAGATTCTGCCTCAGTGGGTCTGAGGCTGGACTGGACACTCTGCACGTCTCACAAACCCAGATGATGCTGATCAATGACATCAAAGTCAGTTTAGTTTCTGTATACTTATGACTTAGAAGGGTCTTATTACAAGGGAATAGATGATATAATTCAAAAGGTATGCTCGGATGTAAAACACCTTTGAGATAGAGTTGGGTTTGAAAAATAAAAGTAACATCTCTGGAAAGGAATCTCTGGGAAAGAAAATTAAGGCTTCAGGAAAAGCTTTTTTAGGCCTTTGTAGCAACCTCAGTTACATCCACTAAGGAGAACAGGGTCCTGAAATGGTAACTGGTGGGCAATTCGGACAAGACTATCCTCATGAATGCCAAAAAAAGTAACTTTCCTGTCTCTTAGATGATACTTTGCAGGGTTTAAAAGTGTTTTCTAAAGCAAATTTGGGGATTTCTTTAGCTTTGTATAAAATAATTCAGATGAAAAAGTTCAGGCAGCCAGTGACCCCAGCCCATGGGTTCTGCAGCAGCTTGTCTGCATGCTGGTCCTGGGCAAGCCCCACCTCCTGGGCAGCCCATTCATTGACTCAGAGCATGGCCTGAGCACACATCTAGGCAACTGCAAGTGTCACCAGGGTTGAGAGACACCATCCTAGGTCATCCTTGCAAAAAGACCCAGAACCTTCTCTCTTGACCAATCCACCAAACCCTGTACTAGCCTACCACAACCTCTGGAGAAGGGACACTGTAACATTTTTATTTTAATTTGCATCATTTCCAGTGTTTGTGGGGTTTTTTTGTTTCTTGTTTCTTTGTTTGTTTAGAGACGGGGTCTTGCTATGTTGTTCAAGCTGGTATTGAACTCCTAGCCTCAAATGATCCTCCCACCTCAGCATCCTGAGTAGTTGGGATTACAAGCATGAGCCACCTCACTCGGCACCAGTCTATATATATGTATCATGCTATGCATCACAAAATTCCATAAAGCATATTAGGAAAAAACATTACTATCCTGTTGAGCAGCTAGAGAGCTAAATGAAGAAGGAATTTGGAACATAATACCGGAAATAATTTTTCATATCCAAATCTTTAGTTTTTACAAATCGGCTTCAACAATCTCTATCCTTTCCCACTAGTTTCCATGCCACAGGCTCACATAATCATTAGCAGAGCTCCGTCTTGAAAATATATTCACTAATTATCTGAGATTCTCTGTATTTGAAATTCATTATCAGATTGATAGGGAAAATAAGGAAACAAACCAATTTTTTAAATGGGCAAGAGGCTTGGGCAGATACTTCCACAAAGAAGGTATCTGGATGGCAGATGAGTGCACAAAAGGATGCTCAGCTTCCTTAGTCATTAGGGGATGCAAATTAAAACTACCACCATTAGAAGAGCGAAGACACACTAAGAAGCTGACATACCAAGTGCTGGCAAGGACAGGGAGCCACAGAAACCCTCACGCATTGTGGGCGGAGATGCAACAATGGCACATCGCTTTGGAAAGCAGCTTGGTCGTTTATTATAAAGTATGCAAGGAAGAACAGCTCATAATTCTCAAGAGAAAATACCGAAGAAAACGGTCAAGGACACGGTTTACATCCTCACGTGTCTAAATATTGGCATTTACAGTACAAGTAAAATATCAGAAGAACAAACTTCAGATAAGGATACAAGGCAAGAGTGGGGAGTGGACCCTGGTGGCCACCCTCACAGTCCAACCTGTGAGCCCTTCCCTGGGAGTCTCCAGGTATGGCTTTCCTCCAGGGCTGGTTTGCCTTTTCCTGCTCCAATTCTTACCTCCCTCATCCCACTCGTCACAATGGATGCTGGAGGAGCGGTGTGGATGATCTGCTGCAGGATGCTGATATAGGTCTGAACTTCCAGAAGATTCTGTTGGGGGAGGGAAAGCATTCTCATTATAAGTTGAGCTGCACTGGGTTTTCCTTCTAGAACTAGATGAGCACAGGAATGGACACTTCCACATGCTCCTTCATCACAGACAGTATAGACCATGACCAGGTTCAGGAGGAAGAAGAGACTGATGATGCATTTGCTGCCATGGGTGGGCCTGCCCACATGTGCACCACACTCATTCCTGGCCCCTCAGTCTCCTTTATCTTTACAAGAACAACGGGGCAGATGAATAAACTAAGACTTGCTTTATTTCACCGTTTCTCTTCAGTTACATTGGTGCATTGGTCTTCACAAAGCCCTGGGTGGTGGAGGCACAAAAAAAAAAAAGAAAAAAACCAGCCTTCACCAGACATGGTGGCTCACACCTGTAATCCCAGCACTTTGGGAGGCCAAGGCAGGTGGATTGCTTGAGCCCAGGAGTTGCAGACCAGCCTAGGAAACATACTAAGTCCCCATTTCTACAAAAAGTTTTAAAATTAGCTATGTGTTGTGGTGTGCACTTGTGGTCCCAGCTACTTAGGAGGCTGAGGTAGAAGGATCACTTGAACCTAGGGGTGGGTGGAGGCTGCAGCAAGCTGTGATCACCCCACTGTACTCCAGCCTGAGTGACAGAATGACACCCTGTGTCAAAAATAAATAAGTTAAAAGGCCCTGGAGGGCACAAAGGACCCTTTCCAACGCCAGCAGTGTTTCAAAGAATGGGCTTTGGTCAATCAGGCCTGGACTAAAAGACTTACTGGCTATGTGTGACCTCAGGCAAGCTATTTAAACCTCCTAAAATGCAAGATCTTCTATAAAACTGGGATAACTATCTGTAGGGATGCCCGATCCCCTTTACCGGCCAGTGCTCATCCCCAGCTCTGTGAGTAACAACAGATAACACGGCCCTCTCCGGAAAGCAGCCCTTGGCCAACAAATGGTCATCTTGTCCAGGAAGCTACCAGGCCCTGCCTCATCCCCAACCCAGGCCAATGACTGACAGCACAGGAGTACAAAAGACCAACTCTCTCGACTCCTTGAGGGACCCGGCTGTGGTGTAATTCACATTCACACTCCAGAGCTTCCTGTGGGATCATGAGAAGGCCACAGCTGGACTCCGGCTGAGGACACGTCCTTGCTCTGCTCCCTGCCCTGTCCTGCCCTTTTCCTCCCCTCCTCCTCAGAGGCCTCCACTAAGACATCAGTGACAAAAAATCACTACCTAGAGCTCTGCTTAGAGGGAGCCTGCCTGACCTGAGCACTATTTCACAAGGCTGCTCTTGGGATCCAGTGAGATACTGCAGGGAAGCCTCACAGTGTGAGCTATCATCATCACTGTCATCATCATCATCATCATCATCATCCTAAATGGCCTGGAAGAATTCTTTGAGCTGCTTCAAAACTGGCCCAGGCACTGTTCCCAGGATTCCATCAAGTAGAGCAGAAGCAAGGAGGTAGGTGGGGAGGAGGAAATGGCTGGGCCTGATGGAAAGTTGGAGGGACCCTGATTGGAGCAGACAGGCCTGGTGTACTGATGCAGGTACACACTGAGGTGGGAAGGGAACTGGAGGTTCACTGAGCACTTGCCAAGCTCCAGGTTGTATGCATGTTAGCACATTGCCTTAGTTTGAGTTTCCCCAGAAGCAGACCCTGAGAGAGGGATCTGAGTGCAAACAGTTGACTGGGCAATGATGCCAGGAAACATGACGGGTGGAGTGGGAAAGTGAGGGAGGAAGGGAGGGCAGTCAGCGAGGGCTATTACCAATGGATCACCACTGTGGGCACCTGGAGCTCAATCCTGGTGAGTATCTCTGGGTGCCAGTGCAGAACAAAAGCCTCAGAGTTGGTCTACAAAGGCGAGAGGGAGCTGGGGTGTTTATACACCAACTCCCATCAGTTCTGGTTGAGGCTGCTCCCTGCTCCTGGGGACAGGAGTTCCCCAACACCCCACTACAGGCGGAGCAGCCTCCAGCTGCTTGGAGAAAGTCCTTAGGCAAAGCTGCAGGGATGGCAGTGGGAGGAGGCCAGAGCCCCTGGAGAGGGAAGCCCTGAGGCACCCATGGGTCGGCTACACTACTTCACCCACACCACTGCTGGGAAGGAAAGCCTGCATTTGCATTTTGAAGATGAAAAAGCAGCTCAGAGAGGTTAGGCCATTCACCCATGGTCAAACAGCTTCAGGATCTGATCTTTCAATTATGCCAGGGCCCCCCAGAATCAGGCCTGTGAGGAACTGTTGGAGGCTGGGGAAGTCTGAGCACTGCAGGAGAGGAAGCTCCTGAGTAATATGCTGCTGCAGTTAACGGGCTCAGAAGCAGAGCTAAAAACAAGACTTTCTAATGTATTTTCTGAGCAGAAACAGTTGATAGACTGTAGCTTAATGAAGACAGATCTATATAAAATCACTTTGTAAATTATACTGTACAATATAGATACTAGTTCCCAACACCAGGGCCCTCAAAACACACCCACTACTGCCCACTCTTCAAAGCATGTCTGGCTCATTAAGCACTGTCCAGTGACCAATTCACCCCTATTTGGTTGAGGGAACATGCACAAAGGTATGCCACTCTAGCAATCTGTTTTCAGCCACAGTGCCCTGGGCTTACCTGATCAAACCCAAACTGGGTTTTCTAGAGGAAGGGCTTCAAGGGGTCATGGTTACCTTCTTGTGCCTGTCCTTTGCCGCACTGATATCATCTTGCAGAAATTGGGCTTCCAGCTGAAGGCGTAGGTTATGCAGCAAGGCTTCATCAGCTTCCTGCAATGAGAGCCACATATCCCTGGCCATAGGCACCATGGAGCATAGGGGGTAAAGCTAGCCAGGTATATGAGCACACAGACCACCTGGGAGCTTACTGAAATGCAGACTCTGGTTCAGTAGGTCTGGGAGGGGTCTGAGATTATGCATTCTAGCAAGGCAATGGCTTAGCCCATTGAACCTGTTCTAGAAGAGCAGTTCTCAACAGAGGGTGATTTTGCCCCCAAGGGGACATTTGGCAGTGTCTAGAGACATTTTTAGTTGTCACCACTTTAGTGGTAGAGTCCTTCTATTGGCAACTAGTGGGTAGAGGCCAGGGATGCTGCTAAATACCCTACAGTACACAGGACAGCATCCCCCCACAACCCTGCACACAAGGAATTCTCCTGCCTAAAGGGTCAATACGGCCAGGATTAAGTAACCTTGATCTAGAAAGATCGGAGCGCTAGGTATATTTACATACCAAATAAAGTTAATATTTAAGTAATGTCTATATTTGTTCTATATCTCATCATCAGTGAGTTGGGTTTCTAAGACTGAAAGAAATTGTTTTCCCTTAAATCCTGAAATCTGTATTCTAGCAGTTTTCTCCCAAGGACTGTTAACATTTACCTTGAGAAGATGCATCTTTCATACAAAAATGCATTTTTTAGAATGACTGTTTTGTGAATAGCATTTGTTTGTTCCTCTAAGGCTGGAAACTACATTGATCACAAAAGGTTGAATTTTCTCAGGAAACTTTCTGATAATTCACTGGCTCTTACCTCACTGATCTTGTTTGGATACACCAAGTAGGTATGAAAGAATTATTCATGCTCTTAATAAGATTGTGCTACGATGTCCAGAAGTGACTTATATACTTTGGCATCTTCGGTGTGATATTACAGGTGAGCATCACTTGGGTTCATCAGGATTCCCCACTCTCCCAAGATACCTCTGCCATGCACACCTGCCAACACCGGAGGCCTTGGGAAGTGAATTTTTACTGACTTATTAGTGACTTGCTAATAAACATAATGAGTATTAGCAATGGGCTCTCATTAATCAAGGGGGACACGTGGTCTGACTAAAATATGTAAGAGACACTCTCCACACTCGCATGAACAGAGTTACGACAGTCACGATATGTGGACTGGCCATGAGATGTAGAGACACTCCCTGCCCTTGTGCTACTAGGGTTTCGGTTCTGGCAAGGCCTTGAGACTGTACTCTTAAGAAAGGCACTTGGGGCCGGGTGTGGTGGCTCAGGCCTGTAATCCCAGCACTTTGGGAGGCCGAGGCAGGCAGATCACCTGAGGTCAGGAGTTCGAGACCAGCCTGACCAACATGGAGAAACTCCATCTCTACTAAAAGTACAAAATTAGCCAGGCATGGTGGCACATGCCTGTAATCCCAGCTACTCAGGAGGCTGAGGCAGGAGAATCGCTTGAACCTGGGAGGCAGAGGTTGCAGTGAGCCAAGATCACGCCATTGCATTCCAGTCTGGGCAAAAAGAGCAAAACTCCATCTCAAAAAAATTAATTAGTTAATTAATTAAAAATAAAAGGCACTTGGTTCCTTAACTGCCCTTGTGAAAGACCACTAGTGTAGCAAGATTTCTGATTGTCTGATGCTGACAAGAAGGATCCTGAAATACTGTCTCTATTGTAGACTCTGCCTTGAATGAGCTTTCCATGCAAAGTGTTCTCTTAGCACCTAAGACACCAGAGCTGAGACTTCATGGAGCCTACAGAGAAGATTGTATGGACCTTGGGGGTCTGCATCACAATAAATGTTAATATTTAACAAATCTCTTTCTGTGTGAATTTGGTCTAAAGCATTAGCAAGATGGTAGGGGAGTGGCCAACCCTCATCCAACTCAAACTTCTGAAGCTCTTTTATCTACCCAAGAGAACTGAAGATTTTATCTTACAGAATTTGAGTTATACAAGATCAAATTAGTCAATGTGCAACCCTTAGGAATGTATCTTAAAACATTTCCTTCCTTTTCCATCAGCCATCTGCAGTGGAGCTGCCACCAAAATGCAGATTTTTGCGAAAACTCTCACAGGGAAGACCATCACCCTCGAGGTTGAACCCTCGGATACGGTAGAAAATATAAAGGCCAAGACGCAGGATAAGGAAGGAATTCCTCCTGATCAGTAAGACTGATCTTTGCTAGCAAGCAACTGGAGGATGGATGTGCTTTGTCTGACTACGACATTCAAAAGGAGTCTACTCTTCATCTTGTGTTGAGACTTCGTGGTGGTGCTAAGAAAAGAAAGAAGTCTTACACCACTCCCAAGAAGAATAAGCACAAGAGAAAGAAGATTAAGCTGGCTATCCTGAAATACTATAAGGTGGATGAGAATGGCAAAATTAGTCACCTTCGTTGAGAGTGCCCTTCTGATGAATGTGGTGCTGGAGTGTTTTTGGCAAGCCACTTTGACAGACATTATTGTGGCAAATGTTGTCTGACTTACTGCTTCAACAAACCAGAAGACAAGTAACTGTATGAGTTAATAAAAGACATGAACTAACAAACAAAACAAAACAAACAAAAAAAATTTCCTTTTGCGTTTCCTCCTGCCTCAGCCTCCCAACTAGCTGGGACCACAGGGGCACACCCAGCTAATTTTTGTATTTTTAGTAGAAACGGGGTCTCACCATATTGGTCAGGCTGGTCTTGAACTCCTGACCTCAGGTGACCCACCCACCTTGGCCTCCCAAAGTGCTGGGATTACAGGCGTGAGCCACCGTGCCTGGCCAACTTTAAACTTTCTAGAAGTAGCCACATTAAATAAAATAAAAAGAAACAGGTGAAATTAATTTTAATAATTTATTTTACACAGTATACCCAAAATATTATCATGTCATCAGGTAATCAATAAGTTAGTAGTGAGATATCTTCCATTCTTGTTTTCAGATGAGGTCTTTGAAACTGCTGTGTATTTTACACTCATAACACATCTCAATTTGAACTCCCCACATTGCAGGTGCTCCACAGCCACATGCGGCTGGTGGCTGCCACACTGCATGGCACGGCTCTATGGGAGCAATTTTCGGCAATGGAACATCTTGTTCCTCCGCAGTGCTCCTCCAGGTTTCTGCTCCAGGGTGAATCCCCAGGTAAGGAACCCTGGACAGAAGAGGGAAGGATACCAGTGTCCAGAGTCATTCTTCACCCCGGCCCCTGGACTCTCCTGCCTACTCTCTCCAAGGCTCCTCCTGACTCCTGGCCCTGGCACCAGGCTCCTGCTGCCACCAGCACCGCTGCCCACTGGGAGAAGCAAGAGCTCCTGGGAAAACCGCTCCGCTCCCTTCAATAAATCTACACATGGTCTGAAGTTTTGGGGGTTTTTCGTTTTAAATCAGAAATAAAAGAATGAACCAAATTACAAAAAGGGTCACATTTTTCCAGATCTGGGACACTGAACTGTCCAAACTACAAGAATATGAAATCTAACTAAGGGACTTAGCTTCTAAGCTCATTCATGTGTTTAATTAATTAGCCATTGACCTTTAACGAGCTCTGCCTTCAGGGGGTTACCATTCTGGGCCCTTAATGATGGGTCCTCACATCCTGCGACCCAGGGACAGTCAGGGAGGGTCTAATGAAAACTCAGCTGCAGCGTTTCTTCTTCCAGAAGGCGTGCGCTACCCAGCCCGGGGCGATCAGACCCTGACTGATGCACTCCTGCAAATCAAGGAATTCCTACCCCAGGGGAAGTGGGCAGGCCCCTTGGAGATCCTGGTGTCTGGTCTCCTGAAATACCCAGAAGTATTTCACAAGCCTGTGAAGCCCTTTCATAAGAGAAATAGTGGAAAGGGAAGCCTGAATCTTTCCAGCAACAGAAAAGGGTGGAGGATTCAGAAAAACCCTGGTTAATTTGTAAAATACCAGCCAGACCTCAGGAAAGACGGAAACCAAGGCAGTCCCAGGAATCTAAGTAGCAGGAGTCAAGGACCTGTCCTCAGAGTGACCCAGCTCTAAATCAGTTCATCCCTGCAGCCCTCCCTCAGGAGAGCTGTGATTGGCCAGCACGGGTCACATGACCACCATCTTGACTGGCAGCTGGACCACACGATGGGAAAGAAAATCAGTGTTGCCGGACGCATCCCCACTCCCTTCAAAGGCAGTGGTTCCTTGTGGAGTGATTCTCAGCCCTGGGGATGGGACCACACCCTCAGAGAGGCCTGGCTAAATCTGGGCCGGAGGTGCAGGACTATTGGGTGGATGTTGTTCTATCTTCCCTCTGCCCTTCTTAAGACTGCTGAGGATGGGGCGGGGCACAGAATTCTCAATCACTCTTCCCAAAATGTATCCATGATTGAGCCACAAAGCTGAATGACTGGAAAAAGGGCTTCAAGAACCCTTTGTGTGATTATTTATAAGGAATCAAACATTCCAAATTTTAGAAATAGAAGGGACCCTGGGGTCACTGTTCCTCAAATATTTGTTAAGCCACATGTGCCATCCTTCGAACAAAGCAGTCCATGGAAGCCACCATACTGAAGCAAAGCCAAGGGGCCACAGGCATCCCCCTTGCTCAGCTGCCCTCTTCTCTCAGGGACCCTTCAAGCAACTCCATGCAACATGAGGGCTCTGCCAAATGCACCTTGAAGTCCAGAGCCTCCCTCCATGTATGCGGGGTTGAGGCCAGACTGATGCATTGCGTCATTGAGCTCGTGAATGGAAGTTAGTGGAAGACAACGGGCCTGGAACCTGCCATGGGCTTCTCTCTACTAGCCAAGAGCTGAGTGCTAAGCCCTGACTCTATCCTTCGAGGTGCCTGTCATTCTTTCCCACCTCCCTCCTAGGATTGTGCCAAAACCACCAGCACTGGGTCCCATCAGTTAAATCTTTAAAACTGCTCATAGTGGTAGTAAAAGGCCAGTCAATATTTATTCTTAAAATAGGGATTAAGCAGATGTTTCTGCAAGCACACTGTCCTGCTTTGAAGATAATCACCCGATAAGCTGACCCCAAAATCCCCAAAGGTGAGTAGGGCCCACTGGAATGTACAGCTGCTGATACGTTGAGGAAAATTTGTTTTGGAAGTGTTTTCTTTTGTTTGCGCCAGAACTCAGAAATGTGTAGACGCTTGTGTTTCTATTATGCTGTGGATATTGTCAGCTGAATTTTCAAAAGCTTCACCAGCAGAATCATCTAGATTTTTCTGAATTGAGATAATAGTCTAATTTTACAAAACATTCCAACTCTGATATTGCCTATGTCCTAGATCTAGACCAGTGGTCCTCAAAGTGTGGTCCCTGGATCACAACACCTGGGAATGGATCAGAAATGCAAATACTCCAGCAGATGCCAGACCTACTGGCTTAGAATTTCTGGGGCTGGGGCCCAGGAGTCTGGGTTTTAACGTGCCCTCGCCCCCCACCCCCCACCCCAAGTAACACTGATGCACACTGAAGTTTTAGAACCACTAATCTAGACTATTTACAGCCACGTTTTTAGAAAGGAGCTGGAGAAATAGCTAGAATTTGGAGCATTATTGAAAATCAGCCCTTTTTAACTCAAATGGCTGGGATTAAAAAGGGGGGAAAAAAAACAGCCTTGCTGACCTATTCACAGGGATCCCAGAAACTCCATTAAAAACCCAACTGCTAAAGAATGGGTATTTAAGTTCATGAAGATTTCTAGTTAGCTGGAATTTAATTAAAAAACACTTTTGCTGCAACTCTGGATGTCAAAAACCTTTCCAAAAATGTTAAGGTTGTTCTTCCAGGTGCTAATGCTGGCCTGAAGGAGGGCACTGGGCAAGTTCTATATCTCTCCACCCTCTCTCTTGCCTCTGTCTCAGTCTCCTCAACTTTGCTCTCTCTCCCTTTGCATTCATCCTGACTCTTCCTCCGCTCCTCTTGCCTCTCCACCCCCAGACTCCTCCTCTTCCTTCCCAGTTTCCTCTCCTTCTCTTCTCTGGAAGTTCATTTCCGGGCTTAGAGGAATTCTTGGGCATATAAAGGCATAGTCCTGAAGGTAGGGCTTCATGCCTGCACCATTTTATCCCCTAAACTCCCTGGCCTCTTGCTGCTTTCCGCAGGCACGTTTAAGAGACACGTGAATTACATGAAAAAGCACATATGTCAGCCTTTAAATATTTTTAAAATTGTTTTTAAGTGAAAGCATTTGACTAGAAGCCACATCATTTTAAAATTCTGGGAATTTTAAAGAGAAAAGGAGAGGGAGATTTTAAAGTCTGCTGCTTACAGTTTCCTTAAGATAAGCACATCAGGCATCATAGCAGACCAGTAACCTCAGGTGTATATATTTGGTGACCATGAGTTCTAGAAGTTAGCAAACCCAAATATTTTAAAGTCGCCTGGAATTCCTACTACATCAAAAGGCTGAGAAGTTGAATAACTTTGGCCACAGGTTGTAGGTAACGTGTTGAGGAGTTTATTTCACTTCCAAGTGCACAGCAAAGAGTGGCCTGCTGTAGCTTATCTGGCTGATAAAACTACAGGAGCTCTTTCCGTAGGCTTGATTACACGGGCAGCATGAAGAAATGCACGGTGGTTTTGTGAAGGCAGGGGCCATCAGTCCTTTCATATACACTGCGGTATCTTCCAAGTAGGATGCAAAGACTGGGTCAGTGATGTCCCACGGCCACACCCAGGGATGAATCCCTTCCACAAGTGAGACCAAAGGAAATGGCCACTGAGACTGAGCTAAAACCTCGTTGATCTCATGTAAGAAAATACCCAAAACCTGCAGGCCAAAATCACTCACACGACCAGCTGATGCGATGTGAATTTTAGCCTCTTTCATGTCATGATCTCAGCAGAGAACAAAAAGGTCCAGTGTTCACCTGGCTCTGCCCTTGAGGGACTATTTGGGTTCTCCAGAAGTGGACCCCAAGGCAAAGACTGGGTACCTGTGGCTTATTTGGGAGGTGATCCCAGGAAGCACAGGTAAGGGAGGGAAGTGAGCCAGAGAAGGGAACAAAACCAATGAAGGAGTGTGACGAGCAGGTTGCCATTGTAGACAGCTCAGTCCTGCTGGGGTCCCTCTGAGGGACCATGTGGAACGTGGCTCTGAACCGTCGCTATGAGGGGTGAGGAACTTATCCAACTATCCCGGTCCACAGCAACTGAGGGTTGTTCCTGGGGCGTTAACACCCAGCACTTCTGGACTATACTTATGTGGGCCATGCATGTTCCCAGAGCCCAAGATGCAGGCAGTGATCGGGGTGTTCAGCGTGTCTGAGTGACCACTGGGATGGCCCAGGGTGTGTGGACAGGACACTAACATCAAGGTCCATGGGGCCACCTATAGCCGAGAACTCTCTGGCTTCGTGTCTGGCCTCTGAGTAACACCAGTTCCCTGACTATTCTTTGGAGGTAGAGAATGAACCACAAATACAAAAGACCCCAACTCCTGTCTACACTTACCACGGCTGAGCTGTGAGGCTCTGCAGTCATTTAACCTCACCAAAGGTGAGTTTCCTCACTGGCCCAGAGAAGGATTTGGACTAGGTCATTTCTGAGAATAAAACCTGCCCCCTCCAATAACCACAGGCTGTTCTGAGGCTCCACAGGCTTACACGAGGCCCTCCCCAGCTCCCTGCATCTGCCTGCTGTGTTTATGATTTCTACTATTATCCAAGGACTACCTGCATCTTATTCCCTCTGTATGTGTCTTTAAATGTACTCATTTTTACGTAGATTTATTTGGAAAGGAATATTTTACGTCATCCGCTATAAATAACAGGTAATCATAAAAAATTCACAACCATTAAATATCACTCCTCTATGCACTTTCTAAAGTCGCCTCCCATTTCACCAGAGTTCTGCACTCACACTGTGGGGAAAATCAAGCTGGTGTCTGTCACATCAAGTGCTCTGTAATAACAACAGTGATCAGGGATTGAGCGTCACCAGGTGATGGGCAAGTCATATACATTATTACATCATTTAGTTCTCACTAGGCACATTGACTTTCACTCCTATCGTGGGTGAGGAGTATTGTGATTCCATTTCACAGATGAAGAAACCAAGGCTCAGAGGGACGAGGCAATTGGCGCACAGTCTCACAGATGCTCAGCCATAGCAGGAGGTTCCTAGTCACGGGCTACACTCCTCTCTGGGGCTCTGCAGCTCACCTGTGGGCAGTACTGTCTTACCTAGACCCAGGGGCCAGTCATGCCAATTCCCTGTGCTGGCCTCGCCCACATTCTTGGTAGCATCTTTCCCCAGAACCTTCATAATATTCTTACAGGGCTGATATTTCAAATGTCCACACTCTATGTTACAATATACATGAAGGTGTATTATGTGATGCCTTTTCCTTATTTTTCGTTATCTATGTTGCCTTATTTTTTCTACTGAGAATATGGATTGCTTTTGTAAAAAGAGAAAAACAACTAAGTTTAAGCTTGTTTTTTAAATTCACTGTCATTTTCCATCAAGGGTAAAAGAGGAACCCCATTCTTTCTCCCCTTTACTTGAAGAGTACCCAGGATGGCACTGCATGAGTGACAAGTGAGGACAGATGCTCACAAAGCAACATGTGGAAGTGTTGGGGAGAGGGCCTGGGAGGGCCTGAGGGGTGCTGTAAAGGGTGCTGGGTCCCCGTGTCTGAAGGCCATGTTCTGGCTGGTCCGAGGTTGCCACCAAACAGAAGAATGGGGATGAGCTACAGGTGTCAGCAGAATAGCAGAGTGATGTCAAACACTAATAAGGCCCAACTCCCAGCTCAGATGTCCAACAGGCTCGAGGCCATCGTTCTCCAGGCCAACTATTGAGCGTGTGTCCTCAGGGCCTTCCTGAAGCGCATTCTCACTGTCATCTCTGTGTTTCTATCTAGAGTGCCCAAGTGTCCTACTAGCTGGCCTGAGAGTCCCAGCCTACATTGACTGACCTGTGTAATTACAAACTGCACCCTCTTTTGCACACTGTCCTGGTTTGAACATATCATATGTGCTCACACGCAGAGGGGCAGGTAACATAGACAAAGCAAAATTGGGTCTCCCTAGATTCTAGTTCTGATTTTCCCCTCAACAAGCAGAGTAATCCTAGACAGCAAAGGCTGGACAAAGTGAAGGGATGGCAAACATCCGGCACTAACCCTGACTGTCCAAAGAGGCTGCCTGGAGTTCCACGTGGCAAAGAAGCCTAAAGCATACCTGGTCATGGCAGGGAAGAGTCTGCGGTTTTGTCAGCAATTTTGATGAGTTGTAGGCATGGAAGGGGCGAGGAAGGGCAGCCCATGTGCCCTAATCAAGCAGCCCTTCCATTAAATAGTCTCCATGGGTTGTTCTGCTCTGTCATTTGAGCTCAAAAACGATCAGAAAAGGGTCATGCTTAAAGCTGTCTGCCATCCCTGGTTCTGTACAACCCTGGTGGTCCAGAATCATTCTGCTTTTTGGTGGTGGGATTCTCCCAGCAAAAGCAGAAAATCCAATCAGTTAGTTAGAATAATGATGAAGAATCCCAAGAAGGAAATCACCACTGTTCTGTAAAGAGCAACTCCACATAACCCTGCAGGAAAGTCAAGTGGCCAAGAACCCCTGGCATCTCCCCTGGGGCTATTGGTCACGCTATAAGAGGGAACTCTAGAGGAAGTAGAAATTTCTTCCTCTGTTCTCTTGAGACTTCTCCTGTGGAGGAGCAATCTCAAAACTCCTAGCCAACAGGACAGAGGTATCACTGTGTCCAAATAACCACTGCCCAAAGCAAGGTCCTTCCTAAATTTGGTGTGGGTGATCAGTATGTCTGACAAGTAAAACGGCAGCTTGTCATTGTAACACCGGCAGGTTTTGCTAGCGTAGCATAACCAACAAGCTTCATAGTCTGTGTTTCTCTCATGAGAGAGGGGTGTGTGTTTGGGTATGTGAGTTCACTCACGAAGACTCGGTTGAAATTAACAAGTCGAGCGAGAGTGACTGCAAAAGAAGTAGTGACCGCTAAAGTAACACAAAGAGGAAGCCTGTAAAACCTACACTTCCACCATTCCATTCAACATTGTAATTAAGCTACATAAACCCAAGGATGTGTTCCGCTCACCTTGTTAAGCCGTTCAAGCATTTCTTTTAGCAGGAGTTGACATTCGCACTCATTTTCATACCTGCAAATTGGACACATAAGTGATAGTTGGGTAACTACCATGCTTTCATATGTATGGATCACATAATCAGCATTAAATTCAACCTGGGTACGATGCCCTCTCCTTTAAGGAGAGGGTCTTAATTTTAAAGTAGCAGCTAATGAATGCTGCATTTCCTAGCTGACTGCCTCCCAATCAGAAAGTGGTAACATTTGCACACTGCGTGGGGTAACCAGGGGCAGTTAGCGGAATGGGAGTCTCCCAGCCTGAAGGCCCCAACCCCAGCCCCTACAGCCTTATTCCCAGCCACCCCAAGGATGAGGGAATTATATCCTGGCATATCTATAACCCAAGTGCAGCAGTGGCAGAGATGGGAGACTGCCCTGCACAATCTACACCACCATTAACCTGACCGTACTTGGATTTCCTACACTATTTTATTTGCTGACACATGTAATTTGTCAGTTTTTCTGGATTATGTCATTTAGTCCTTACATCACCCTAGAAGAAAGCAGTTATTGTTAGTGCTGCATTAAAGATGAGGAAACTCAGGCAGATGCTCCCAACGCTTCGCCCTCCTCCCAGCAGCATCACTCCCCACACAGCGATGGCCTCCTCTGGGCAAGTGGGTGGGGCAGGCTGGACGTACCAGGGAGTCAGGGCCTCTGGGAGCAGCCCCCAAACTCTGAAGGAGGCAAATTGGAGCATAAGTACCCCAGCTCCTTTTCTGCTCAGCTGGGACAACTGAGGCACGTCCCTCTGGGGGAATTTTAACCCTGAAGAGAGAAGATTCCTTCCTAAATGACCCCTCCCCTTGTTCCCTATAAGGTGACCCCCAAATGCCCATTCCTGCCATCTTCAAGAGTTAGAGCCCTTGATGCTTGGCAAGCACAGGACTGCCTAGAAGGGAGACTACATTTTCCAGCATTCCTTGCAGCCAGGTGTGGCCATGTGACTAAGTCCTGACCAATGGGATGGAAGCATAAGTCTGCATGGCAGTTTTCAGATACCTTTAGTAAGTAATGGTGTATGTGTGCCCTTTGCTTCTCATTTTCCATCCTTCCCTCCATCCTGCAGCCAGAAATATGAATGCTGCCTTCCTGAAGGCCACACAGAATCTTCTGTGTCCCAAATACCGTACAGTATCATACTAAACTGCTTAACCAGACCTTACTCAAGTGAGAAACATTTTGGATAAGCCAATGACATTTTGGATAAGCCAATATCACTTTTTCTGGTTTTTTCTGTATGTATGTGTGTGGGGGGGGGTGGGGAGGGTGGTAAAATATGCATAACAAAATTTACCATCTTAACCATTTTAAGTATACAGTTTGTGATAGTAAATACATTCATAATGTTGTGAAATCACCACCAACATCCATCTCTGTAACTCCTCATCTTGCAAAGTGGAAACTCCATACCCATTAAATACTAACTCCCCATTCTCCCCATCCCCAGCCCTGACAACCACCATTGTACTTTCTGTCTCTATGAATTTGACAAGCCCAACTACCTTATGTAAGTAGAATCATACAATATTTTTCTTTTTGTGACTGGCTTGTTTCACTTAGCATAATGTCTTCAAGTTTCAACCATATTGTAGCATATGTCAGAATTACCTTCCTTTTTAAGGGTGTATAATATTCTATGTATCTACCACATTTTGTATTCCTTTGTCAGTGGACACTTGGGTTGCTTCTACATTTTAGCTATTGTGAACAGTGCTGTTATGAACATGTATATACAAGTAGCTATTCAAAACCCTCTTTCAATTCTTTTGGGTATATGCACAGAAATGGAATTGTTGCATCATATGGTAACTCTATTTTTTAGTTTTTTGAGGAACTGCCATACTGTTTTCCACAATGGCTGTACCATTTTATGGTCCCATCAACAGTCCATAATTTCTCCACATCCTAACAAACACTTATTTTCTGTTGTTTTTTTGTTGTTGTTGTTGTTGTTTTTTATAGTTGCCATCCTAATTGGTCTGAAGTGGGCCAATGTCAGTTTGGAGTTTATGTCATTTATAGTTGAAAGCAATCCTAATTAACACTGAGCCCAATCCACAAAGCATAGTTTTCTGTGCCCTTGCATGCCCATGCCATGGGTTCAAGTCAAGTGTTCTGCAACCATGAAAGGTGCTAGAAAACCACACCACCATGTTCTCAGAAGGAAAAGTCGTGAACTGAAGGAAGAACAATTATGAATACGTGCAATGTGCACGCATTCCCAGATCTAAAACCATCTGCGAAGCTAAGTTCTATCTAGGAAACTAAACATCTCTGCATAAGTTTTACATTTCACACCAGGATGTTATATTTAGTAGTTTATTTTGTGTGTTGCCCTAACAGAGCCAGAAATTAGTTTTTAAATGTATAATTAGCTTTGAGAATAAAACTGTTAATAAAATCTAATTTTCTTATTGCTCTTTCCTGCTGGAAATATCTAAGAGTTTCCATAGCTTAAGAACATGTTTGAGGATCAACACATTAACCTGATATTGTGAGTAATTTTCATGCTGTAAAGACAAGTCTAGATATCATATTAAAGAGAAGTGATTTCCAGGCGCGGTGGCTCACGCCTGTAATCCCAGCACTTTAGGAGGCCAAGGCGGGTGGATCACGAGGTCAGGAGATTGAGACCATCCTGGCTAACACGGTGAAACCCTGTCTCTACTAAAAATACAAAAAAATTAGCAGGATGTGGTAGCGGGCGCCTGTAGTCCCAGCTACTTGGGAGGCTGAGGCAGGAGAATGGCATGAACCCAGGAGGCGGAGCTTGCAGTGAGCTGAGATCGCGCCACTGCACTCCAGCCTGGGTGACAGAGCGAGACTCCATATAAAAAAAAATAAGAGAGAGAGAGAGTGATTTCACTACAAAGAATTCATGATAATGTGTATATTCATATAAGTATATTCATAAAGTGAAAAAACTGGCTTAAATTAACTGATTATTTTACATAAATTATTTTTAGTTTTCAACAATTTGGATAATTGTTGTTGTATTTTGATAGTTTTGTTTTTATTTCGTTCTTGTTTTATTTAGTGTTTTGTTTAGTCTTTGACCTGTTAATGACCTGATTTTGAAATTATTCAACTGCCAGGTAGAGACTATGCCTCGCACTGGCATGGAACCAAGCCTGCACATACTAACCCATTGCTGCATTATTTTCCCCTGGCTTTAGGTAGCCATCAACTCACCTCTGGAATGTAAACTCCAGTCTGGCGTGTATGTGTATGTGTGTGTGCCTATTGATGTGGATAAGCATGATTTCTGTAATGATTTTCAGTTCCCACTACCACAATCCAAATGTCAAAACTTCTCCAAGGGGGCAAAGGGAGGGAATAAATTAATATGAATTTTAAATAAAACACAGAGCCTGAAGGAACTGCTTCATGATGGGCATATAACTCAGAACCAAGTGCAATCAGTAAAGACCAGGAAAACCCAACACAGCGTTTCCTTCAACTAGGACTCATGGATGTCATGCTTACCAGCCAAAGTACAGTAGACTATGGTCTAATGCCAACACAAAGGCCATCCGGGGAAACCTGATGGTCCATCAAGCTGCCCTGGATGTCTGAGCCACAGGGCACTTTCTCCCTTTGCTTTGGAGAACATGAGCTTCATCTGAATGAGGTCCTATTTCCGGGCCTTACGCCGCAGGAGTCCAAGAACGGATTCTCTCAAGATACAGTGTTCCCGAAAGAGCATAGGCCCAGGGTGAGAAAACCCAGGTTCAAGTTCTGCCACCCACAGGCCCTCTCCCAGGCTCAGTTTCCCCATGAAGTTCTGTAACAAGTGGATTTTCAGAACCCTTCTACCAGCTCCAAGTCTGTTTCTATAGATGACACCCCAAGACAAAACAGCTGACAGGAATTGAATCAATAAATGTGATTTGATAAATGTGTTCAGAACACAACATTGAATAACCTGCCCAAGATTCAGATTGAGAAACTGGAACTCAAACAGAGAGCAGGTTTAGAGAAATCCTCTGACTACCCTATGCCAAGGGTTCCCAAATCTGGCTGGAATGACCAGTGGCACTCATTAAACATGTTTAAGCTTCTGGGCCCCACTTGAGGTCCAGGGTAGGGCCTGGACATCTGTATTTTAAAATTCATTTATGTAATTTTAAATGGATGAATCTCTTACATGGTTAAATAATTGTGTGTGTGTGTGTGTGTGTGTGTGTGTGTGTCTGTGTGTGTGACAGAGTCTCGCTCTGTCACCCAGGCTGGAGTGCAGTGGCATAATCTCAGCTCACTGCAGCCTCCGCCTCCCAGATTCAAGTGATTCTCCTGCCTCAGCCTCCTGAGTAGCTGGAACTACAGGTGCGTGCCACTACACCTGGCTAATTTTTGTATTTTTTTAAGTAGACACAGGGTTTCACAGTGTTGGCCAGGCTGGTCTGGAACTCCTGACCTCAAGTGTTCTGCCTGCCTTGGCTTCCCAAAGTGCTGGGATTACAGGCATGAGCCACTGCACCCAGCCCATAGTTAAATAATTTTTTTAAAGATATAAAAAGGTGTTCTGTTAAAAGTCTCCTTCCCACCTCTGTCTCCCAATTGCCCAGTACATACTCACTTATCCCCCTCAGGTAGCCAGTGTCATTGGGACATGTGCCTGTGTGTGTGTCTGTGTGTGTGTGTGTGTCTTTGTGTGTGTGTCCTGAAATTCTTTTAATGCAAGCAAAAAAAAACTCCACTCTTCTCCCCTTTTAAAAGACTAAATGACAATAACATACTTTTTTCCACTGCATAGTATTCCATTACATGGAGGAAGCACCTGTCTCCTTTTAATGGGCATTTATTTGGTTCCAGGCTTATTGCAGATCCTGCTGCAGTGAGTATATTTGCAGGCATGCCATTGCACACCTGCTGGAGTGTACCTGCTGCAGTGAGTATCTGTGCAGGCATGCCATTTCATACCTGCTAGAGTGCATCCTATAATAAATTCCTCGAAGTGGCCTTCTGAGTCAAAGAGCACACACATTTATAACTTGAAAAAATGTTGACAAATTGCATCTTTTTTTTAACAGCTCCTATGTGATTTTAACGCATCACTCAATCTGTGGGAGGGACCAGTGCTTCTTAGTCTTCAACATTTAACTTTTTAAACTGCAAATCACCTGGGGAGCTTGTTAAAATGCAGATTCTGATTCTGGAGTTCCAGGGTGGGCCCAAGAATCTGTATTTCTAGCAAGCTCCCGGGTGATGCCAATACTGCTGGTCCATGGACCGCACTTTGAGTATCAAGACACTAGAGGACACATACTGAGCATAATTCCCAGGTGTCAGCTGCTATGCCATGAAGGCGATTAGACTTAGCACGCCCGGGACCTAAATTCCAGTCCCAGGACAGCAATTCGCCAGCTGAGGGGCCTCGCCCCAAATCCCTACATTTTCTGAGCCTCAGTCGCCTCATCTGTAAAACAGGTGCGGTAAAGATAAGTCTGTAAGGATTAAATAACATCGGTACATCTCAAAAACAATGTGCTGAGCAAAAGAAGCCAGACAATAGAGTACATCCCGTAAGATTCTATTTTTGTGGAACTGTAGAATAGGCAAAGTCAATCTATGGTGATAGAAATCAGAACAGGTGCCTCTGGTCTGGGGCAAAGGGGACTGACTGGGAAAGGGGAGGAGGGAACTTTCAGGGGTAGTGGAAATATCTCACTTGTTTTCGTGGTAACACGGGTATATACATTTGTCAAAACTCACTGAACTATGCACTTCAAATCTGTGCATTTTATAACATGTAAGTTATACCTAAATTTAAAAATAGATGAAAAGTAAATGATACAACTTCGTGTAAACTGTGACGTGCCATCAAAATAGAAGCTAGTCTCAGCTTAAGGAAATGTGCCACCTGCGTGCTGGGATGAGGTCACCGATCGACAGGGGACCAGAGACGGCGCTCCACCCCTGCGTGGTAGCAGCGTGCTCCCAGCCCCGCGCCGCCGGGACGGCCCACGCCCTGCCTCGGTTTCCCCCGATGGCCGCCGCTTACTTGCTCCGGAACTCGTCGAGCGCGCGCTGCGCCTCGGTGCCCTGGCGCTCCAGCCGGGCGCGCTCGGCCGCCAGGTCCCGGACGCGCTGGCGGTTGCTCTCGACTTGGCGGGAGAGGGCGTCCTCGGGCCCGGCCAGCTCGCCCAGGCGCTGGAAGGCATCCAGCTGCCTCCGGAGCCCGGCGTGGCGCTGCTCGAGCGCGCGGGCCCGCTGGACGTGGGCGGCCACGCGCTCGCCGAGCCCCTGCAGCGCCGCCAGGCTCGTGGCCCCAGCCCAGCCCTCGTCGGCCGGGCGCTCGGGCTCGGCGGCGCGCGAAGCCTCGTCGGCGTGCTCGTACTGCTCCTTGCGGGTCTGGAAGACGTAGCTGCGCCGGTACATGGCTGCTCTGGCGCGGGGGCGCGGGCGGCGCCGAGCCGGCTCTCCAGGAGGCCCCCGGCGCAGCCCGCAGCCCGCTAAATAAACACCGGAGGCCCCCGGCGCGCTGCTGGGACGTTCCAGAGCCGATCAGCAGTTGGGCGCCACGCTGGGCCCGAGCGCGGGAGAAGAAAAGAGCAGCGGCCGGCTTTGTGCGGCGGATTAGCGGCCCATACAGCTCCGGGGTTGGAAGGTTACGCTGGGCAATGAGGTTTTTGTTCCGTGATTGTTCAGGCCTGTTGCTTTTGATTGAATGGAGGGTCAGGGGACACGGGAGGCATGACGCTCTTTTGACTGGTTCCACTGGGGACTGTGAAGGAATCCCCAGGCGAACTCTTTAAACTTGGACTAGCTCAAGAGCCCAGGACTTGTCACTTTGTCTCCTCTCTCATTCAAACTCAATTGTAGAACTCTTTAACAATGCCATTTTTTTTTTCTGATTACTTAAGCAATTCTTTTTTTTTTCTTTTGGTCTTTTTTATTTCCAATTGCTCGGTTATGCATGCAGCAATTCTTTTTCATAATCATAACATGACGTTTAGGAGCCTTCTCTATAGCAGAGGTTCTTAACCATGGATGCAAAATAAAATGGCATGTGTCCATTAAGTAGTGAGTTGTGGCGCAAGTAATGTCTTAGTAATACCCGTGCATATTTGTGAAAAGCCCACAATAACTTAGGAGACATGCACGGTTATGTTTTTATAATTCACCCATGCTCTGATGGAGTTTGACATGCTTTCTTGAATGGAAAAAACAAATAGAGCCCCACCCATGGGGCTGTAACAGGTGGTTCACGCCTGTAATCCTAGCACTTTGGGAGGCCGAGGCGGGCGGATTACCTGAGGTCAGGAGTTCGAGGCCAGCCTGGCCAACATGGTGAAACTCCGTCTCTACCAAAAATACCAAAATTAGCCGGGCGTGGTGGCGTGTGCCAGTAATCCCAGCTACCCAGGAGGCTGAGGCAGGAGAATCGCTGGAACCTGGGCGGAGGCTGCAGTGAGCCGAGATCGCCCCACTGCACTCCAGCCTGGGTGACAGAGTGAGACTCCGTCTCAAAAAAAAAAAAAAAAAAGAAAAGAAAAAGAAAAGAAAAAAAGATTGCTTTTTTCTTTTCTTAACATAAAATTTAATACAAAAAATTTTAATAAAAAATGAGACGGGGTCTTGCTATGTTGCCCAGGCAGGACTCAAACTCCTGGGCTCAAATGATCCGCCATTAATTGGCCAACCCTCAATTCGAGAATAATAAAGGATTTTGCGCCATTATGTTTCATTTTAATTTTTATTATGGAACTAATAGTTGGATTTTAAGGACAAGCGTTTAAAACATATATATAATTAATAGCTAGACTTCGACAAATTTAAAAGTAAATTGTGGGTGTTGAAAGAAATTAATACCACTTGATGAGAATGTTTCTGAATGTAAATATTTTGTCATATCTCCAACTTTAAAAATAATTATCAAAAGGGTTGTTTTCTTAAAAGGATTAGTAGTACCATATAATTACTAACTATATGGATTGTGTGTGATTATACTACAAATTAAAGTCATAGTTATCAAAGATAGAGAAAGAAAATTACACAGATCTTTGTGGAGTTTATTATTACACCAAATTATTACCTTAAGATAATAGATTCCATCTGGAATAAAGCTCTGTAAGGCCCTAAACTGTGCTGGTGGCATGGTTATTGTTCTATTTTCTTAAACCATTTAAAATTAGATTTGGCCAGGTGCAGTGGACCACACCTCTAATCCAGAACTTTGGGAGGCCAAAGTGGGAGGATCTCTTGAGGCCAGGAGTTCAAGACGAGCCTTGGCAACATAGTGAGACCCCCATTTATTTTATTTATAAAAATAAAAATAATAAATAAAAATACATAAAATGTAATTGTATGGTCAAATTGAGGATAACCACATGAATATTTTTGTAGGTGCACATATACCATGCTGATAGCATGGTAAATTGTCTTCAGGCGTCCTCACAAGAGCAAAACCAACATATAGCAAGAGTTATAAAATCATTTGTTCCCTTTGATACCATGTATCAGTCAGATATTGCTACAGAACAAAATAGAAGTATTTATCACTGCATTTCCTGGGGCTGGGAGCTCAGCTGTCTTCCAGCTGTAGGTCTCCTTTCAGCGGGGGCAGCTCTGCTCCCAATGTCCCTCAAGCTTCTGAACTAGCAATGACAAAAGCACAAGAGCAAGCCCAGCCACACAAGCTCATCCCAGGCCTTTGTTTGCATCATGTCTGCTGACATCCCATTGGTCAAAGCAAATCACATGGCCACAAATAAAGCCAAGAGGAAGCAAGGAGGAGGCAGTGCTCAGCCTGAGGCCCTGGCAAGGATGTGGGTGGATAATCCCATCATGCCGGAGTGGAGAATCAGGACCCACAACTCAATCGACCACACATGGGAATACCATTTGAGAAAAATATATTCTAGAAACATAACAAAAAATTATTTCAATTTAATCCAGTGAAATAAACACTCAGAAAATATCTCCTCACAAAGCGTAGCCTCAGAGTTAAATATTGCACAAAATCAAGTCTCTGCCCTCAGGGTGCAGGAGGCGAATCCATACTGACTAATGAAAACACAAGATAATCTGGACAACTTCTAAAATAAAGATCTTAGCAAAATGCTGTGGTTGTATTGTCTAACTTCAGGTGCGCTGGGAAATGCAATCCTGCTATGTGCTTAGAAGGAGTGTGCAATATTTGTCAACAGCCCCAAAGACCATATCACTGGTGGGAGACTATTCAGTAGGAGTAGAGATCATATGCATAAGGAAGAAATCATTGCTGAATGAATTTGTTAATTCAAGAGACATGTTTGTAGAGATAGATTCCACAGGACTTGAAGAAAGGTCAGCTATGGAAGAGTTACTCTAAATACAGTTGAATGGCACTAGTTTGGGGGCAGGGACAGGAAATGGATGTTTTAGAATAAGAAAGATCTGAGGTTAAGTTCTGGTCCCATCACTTCAGTAAGTGATTTAACCTATCTAGTCCCAGTATGGAGACTGGTAAAATGAGAATAATCACTTATATAAGTAGGGTAACCACACATCCCAGTTTGCCTAAGACACATTTACACCCACTATCTCAGCGTAAATATAGCAAGCATCGTCTTTCACTCTCAAGGATATCTTGGTTTGTCTGAGAAATACACGTCTTTTATCTGGCCTGCATAACCTGAATATATAACCTATATCTGATCATAAGGAATCATCCAGATAAATCCCAAAGAAGGAACATTCTATTAATAAAAACAGAAGGGGGATGGTATTCTATAAAAATGTTAACATCATAAAAGACAAAGAGAAGCTATGAAAATGTTCCAGATTAAAGGAAACTGAAGAGACAGAACATCTAAATGCAATATAGGGCCGAGTGTGGTGGCTCATGCCTGTAATCCTACCACTTTGGAGGCTGAGGTGGGTGGATCATCTGAGGTCAGGAGTTCGAGACCAGCCTGGCCAACATGGAGAAACCCTGTCTCTACTAATAATACAAAAAATTAGCCGGACGTCATGGCTTGTGCCTGTAGTCCCAGCTACTTGGGAGGCTGAGACATGAGAATTCCTCGAATCCGGGGGGGCAGAGGTTGCAGTGAGCCAATATCACGCCACTGCACTCCAGCCTAGGTGACAGAGTGAGACTCCATCTCAAAAATAAAAATAAATAAATAAATGCAATACAGATCCTAGACTGGATCTTGTATTGGAGGAGAAAAACTGCTATAAAGGTTATCACTAGGTTCATTAACAAAATTAGAATATAAATAGTAGATTAGACCATAAAATTGTATCAAGATTAAATTTACTGAAGTTTATGACTATGTTACAGTTATGTAAAATAATATCATTATTCTTAGAAAATATACTCTGAGGGCTCAGGCTGGGCACGGTGGCTCACGCCTGTAATCCCAGCACTTTGGGAGGCCAAGGTGGGTGGATCACGAGGTCAGGAGTTCAAGACCATCCTGGCCAACATGGTGAAACCCCATCTCTACTAAAAATACAAAAAAATTAGCAGGGCGTGGTGGTGCACACCTGTAGTCCCAGCTACTTGGGAGGCTGAGGCAGGAGAATCACTTGAACCCAGGAGGTAGAGGTTGCAGTGAGTCAAGATAATGCCAATGCACTCCAGCCTGGCAACAGAGCGAGACTTCATCTCAAAAAAAGGAAAATATACTCTGAACTATCTAGGAGCAAAGACCCATGATGTATGCAACTTATTCCCAAATGATTCTGAATAAAATGACATGTATAAATATAAACATAAATATGAGAGATAGAAAGGAAATTAGACAAAATATTAAGAGGTGAATCTGGGTTGTTAGTACTATTCTTGCCATTTTTCCTAGAAAGTTTGAAATTATTTTCCAAAACACCTGCAAAAAGTGTGATCACCTTTGCAGTATAGATATTTAATAAATATTACTTGCTTTATGTTACAGATATATATATGTATAATGGCTAAGAGAGGGAGAGGTGCAGAGAGGAGAATGGCTTAGCAAACTGCAGTAACAATAGGAGAAAATGGGCTATAACCATTGAACAATTTTACTTATTTATTTTATTTATGTACTTATTTTTTTAAAAAACAGGGTCTTGCTACGTTACCCACACTGGTCTCAAACTCCCTGCCCTCAAGCAATCCTCCTGCCGCAGCCTCCCAAAGTGCTGTTATCACAGGTGTCAGTTAGCACACCCGGCCCCACCGAACAATTTTATCCTTGTGGAATATACTATGATATAAATAAAAATGCTTATAACAAACTTGAAGGAGAAAATAAAGCAAAATACCAGATGCATGGTGATTTTAGCAGTGTAAAAATATCAGAAATTAGTGAAATATGCCAGGTTTAATGTTCATCATATCTTTTATTCCATTTAAAATTGTTTAAGGCTGGGTGAAGTGGCTCATACCTACAATCCCAGCACTTTGGGAGGCCAAGGCGGGTGGACTGCTTGAGCCCGGAAGTTCAAGACCAGCCTGGGCAACATCGTGAAACCTCATGTCTACAAAAAATATAGGAGCATGTCTGTAGTCTCAGATACTCAGGAGGCTGAGGTGGGAGGATCGCTGGAGCCTGGGAGGCAGAGACTGCAGTGAGCTGGGATTGCACCACTGCTCTCCAGTCTAGGTGACAGAATGAGACTCTGTCTCAAAAAATAAATAAAATGAAGTTATTTAAATGTAAAATAAAGTTTTAAAATTTTTTAATTAACATTTTTCTTCACTAACATATATCTAAAAGCCTGAGTAAAATAGGCTTAGATGCTTTGCCTTTTAGTCAATTTCATACTCTAGCAGTTTGCGCCATCCCTTTCAGTTAAGATACGTTCTGAGTTTGCTTTGGACATTTTACAGAAACAAAAGGTAATGGAGGTAATCATATATTCCTTAGAGGTGGGTTAGGTCTCTGCTGTCTACTCTTGTGTGACCTTGAACAGGTCAATCTGTTTTCTAAAATGATGGACTTAAGCTAAAGAATATCTAAGGTTCCTTTCTGCTTACTATGAGCAGAATTGTCTTCCTCCAAATCTCACATGTTGAAGTCCTAACTCCCTCAAAATGTGGCTGCCTTCAGAGATGGGGCCTGTAAAGAGGTAATTAAAGTAAATTGGGGCTGTTAGGGTGGACCCGTCCGTGGTGCTTTGTTCTGGAAGCCCCAGCAAACGAATACACTGCTCTAACTCTGACTCTGCACCTTTACCATCCGTCCTCTTCCCAGAACATGCAAATGTCTGCCACGAGAGGGCCACCCTGTACTAAAATTGAATGCCCTGCCACATGGTCCCACCAGGGTGCACAGCTTGAAGCCTTTCCACCAAACTGGACCAACTCAAAAGGTAAGTCAGCCATGGAAAGTGACAGCCCAGGAGTAAAAGGGCAGGCAGACCCCTGGCTCCCGGATCCCTGCTATCCCTGCTCCCTGTAGCCAGGCCTCTCCATGAGGCCCCAGTCTCTAAAGACGACCCCGTGAAGTATGCTCAGTGCTCCTGGAAGTGATGAGTCTGCAGGAAGGGTCACAGCAGATGGAGAAACACACTCAGAAGCAAGGCTCTCTCTCCAACTGCACACACACAGTTGACTCTGAAGAGTTGCTGGAAAATGAAGCCCGAGATTCAAACACTATCAAAGAGAGCACTAAGCATCCAACCTGCTTTTCTCAGGGTCTAATTCAGAAACTGAAGCACCAAAAAAAAAAAAAAATTTGTGTGACAGCAAGTGTATGCCTGGTGCTTTGACTGACAGGCACCAACAAAAGGCAGGATTACCAAACGTAATGCAGGATCCTAAACTGGACCCTAGACTGCAAAAATAAAATCTATAAGGGACATTGTTATGACAATTGATGAAATTTGAATGTGGAATGGGGATTGATAAAAATATTGTAACAGAGTTAAAATGTCTAATTTTAAACATTGTATTATAACATATAAGAAAATGACCTTGGCTGGGTGCTGTGGCTCACCCCTGTAATCCCAGCACTTTGGGAGGTCGAGGCAGGAGGATTACTTGAGCCCAGGAATCCAAGACCAGCCTGGGCAATATAATGAGACCCCATCTCTAGCCCCAAAAATACAAAAATTGGCCGGGCATGGTGGCACACGTCTGTAGTTCCAGCTACTTGGGAGGCTGAGATGAGAGAATTACTTGAGCCTGGGAGGCAGAGGTTGCCGTGAGCCAAGACTGTGCCACTGCACTCCAGCCTGGGTGACAGAAGGACACTCTGTCTCAAAAGAAAAAAGAAAAAGAGAGAGAGAAAGAAAGAGAGAGAAAGGAAAGGAAAGGAAAGGAAAGGAAAGGAAAGGAAAGGAGGAAGAAAGGGAAGGGAAGGAAGGAAAGAAAATGACCTCATTCATAGGAAACTGGTTTGGGGATAGGAGGCATGATGTCCAACTTACTCTCAATGGTTCAAAAAATAAATAATAGATATGCATTTATGTTGATATAAACATATATAAATAAATACATAAAATAATAAAGAAAATGATTGGTGGATTTAGGTAAGAGGTATAGAAGTTCCTTTTACTCCTCCTGCAACTTTTCCATAAGTTTGAAATTGTAACAAAAGAAAAATTTACCTCTCAAAATCCCAACACCTCCAGGAAAATTGTGCTGAGAGCCGGTGTTTCTTAATGATAGCAAGAAAACGCAAAAATCTTCCTTTGATTCACCAGATGGTATCATGATCTCAGCAACCAGAATTTCACTGACAACCACAGTAGGAGTTTTATACCTACCGAAATGATGGTACGGATTTTCAGACACATCTGGACTTGCCTTCTCTGCACAGTCTCAGAATGTCGTACCAACTCATCGTCATTCTGGTTATGCATGAAAAGCAGCCCTTCCCATGACCTCAGAAATGCAGAAATGAGTCATTGTCCCAGCGGGTGCCATCCTCAGGACTGAGTTTGGAGAAGTGTCTTTTACGGTTATAATTTCTGTGGCTATAAATCTAGCCATGGTATTCATATTTCTGCTCTATATTTCTCTCTAAGATATCATTAAACAAACCTACCACCATTTTCAAGTTGGGTCAGTCTACATCTGAACCACAGCCCGTTTCCTTCTGGGAATAGATTGTCAAGTGGTTTCATATATTACCAAGCCACAGTTGTCCAACTGGCATGCCCACTCTATCCTAAAAAGAAGGATGTTCCAGCCCTGGTTTGTATCAGTTAGGAGATAGATCCCAAGGAATTGGGCACATGCATCCATGAATATCTTTCTTCTTTTTTTTTTTTTTTTTTTTTTTTTTGCAGTGGGGTCTTGCTCAGCCCAGGCTGAAGTGCAGTGGTACAATCTCAGCTCACTGCAGCCTCAACCTCCTGGGCTCAAGCGACCCTCCCACCTCAGCTGCCAAACTAGCTGGGACTACAGGTGCACACTACCAAGCGCAGCTAATTTTTAAACTGTTTCGTACACACAGGAGTCTTGCTGTGTTGCTCAGGTGGTCTCGAACTCCTAGCCTCAAGTGATCCTCCTGACTCAGCCTCCCCAAGTATTGGGATTACTCGTGTGAGACGCCATGCCCAGCCCATGAATATATTTCTGATAGAAATATACATTCATATAGTCATAGATTGAAACATACATTTGGGAGCTGGGCATGGGCTCTCGCCCAGCACTTTGGGAGGCTGAGGCAGGTGGATTGATTGAGCACAAGAATTTGAAACCAGGCTGGGCAACATGGTGAAACCCTGTCGCTATATACAAAAAATAATAATAATAATACAAAAAATTAGCTGAGCATGGTGGTGTGCCCCTGTAGTCCTAGATACTCAGGAGGCTGGGGTGGGAGGATAAACTAAGCCTGGCAGGTCAAGGCTGCAGTGAGCCATGATTGTGTCACCACGCTCCAGCATGGGCCACAGAGCAAAACTCTATCTCAAAAAAAAAAATACAAAAAGAAAAAAAAAGAAACATACATGTGGGCTGTCCATTGTTTTGTAGGTCCAGGTCTACTTTCCTATTGATATCAGTAGGGACTGATTGAACACAAGAGAACATGTTCTATCTTCCAAAGTTTACTAGCTTCCCAGCGTTGACCTGAAATTACGGGGGACAATAGTGCAAGCTAGTTTATGAACTATTTTCATATTGTGCATACAGTTTAGGAGTATAGTAAGGTACAGTTTAGGAGTATACTATACATTTTAAGCCGCTCAATGCCCCCTCAGACCTAAACTCCACATGAAGTTTTCTAATGAAATTCTAAAAATAGTCGGTTTACAGAAGATCGCCATTGTTTAGCAGGGTCTGGCCAAAATTCGAAGAATGACCTATTCCAACCATCTGACTTGTTAGTTCATTTGGTAAGGAGCTACAAGTGATGTGAATATTTCCTGCTATTCCACCCTCTACCACCTGCCTGCTCATGATCAACTCCTACTGACTTCCATGCCTTCATTTATTTGAAATTTATGTCATCAGGCTTTACTTCTCACCCAGCATACATCATCCTTTTCTCCATTTGCCTGTCACCCTCAGCTTTGACACCAACATCTTCCCTACTCCTTTACACCTCCCACCCAACCCCTCATGTATATTAATGTATGCAGGAAGATGTCTAAAGTGGTCTTCAGTTCTACACACCCACACCCCCATACCCCAAGACACCATTCCAGTTAAGATCCCCCGCTGTTTACTTGGCAGACCTGCTGTATGAGTATCTTCACTAGACTGCAGCTCTTTGAGGGCAGGGCTGATAGCAATGCTGGGCATTCCTCAGTGGCCATTCTCCACCTGAGGATCCCCCCAGGGGCCCACACTCCATCCTTCTCCATGCCTCTCTAAAACACTGAAATCCTGGCCCTCCCAGACTGCATCACCTCTGGGCGCCTCTCATGTCCTCTAGCTTCCTGTAGGGTTTGGCAAATGGGAGTCACTGTCAGGAGATCAAAAAGACTCTCTTCCTGCTTCCCTTCTGCTCTGAGCATAATCTCTCCTCCAAGATCCTTTCCTCCTGCTCCCTTAAAGCCTACAGGTAGTAATAGTTCCCCACTATTGCTACTACACCATGGGTGCTTCACCATGCTTTGTTGATTCATTTGGCTGGTTAGATACTAGGAACCCTGAGAGCTACAAAATCTCATTCAACAACTAGTTAAAGCTTCTGACACAAACTGGATGCCCAATAAGATGAATTAAAGAGTGAGTGAATGTTAGAGCCAGGAGCTGTAGCACGCACCTGTAATCCCAGCTACTTGAGAGGCTGAAGCGGGAAGATCACTGGAGACAGGGAGTTCAAGGCTGCAGTGAGCGATGATCATTCCTGTGAATAGCCACTGCACCCCATTCTGGGCAATATAGTGATACCCCGTCTCTAAAAAAATAATAATAATTAGTAAATATTAGATAGAAACTTGAAATAAAAGATAAAGTTTTTGCATGTTGGGAGGTTTGTCTTGAAACTCTTAAATGGGAAAGCTGAATAGTGCTTGGCCAAAGATGGATCATTACAAGGGATCTTATCAGCAGTTCCAGGCCCTCTCATTCCACATTCGCTGACTGGGCTGTGTCAAGGGGCATGGTCAAATTTAGTAGCAGTCCAAAATTGAAATTTACTTTGCTCTCTGCTATGATGGCTAGGTTTACATTGTCTTTCATCATTAGAGGAAATATATAGGGACAGAACAAAAATACATTTATTAAGAAAGAGAACAGTGCACCAGTTAGCAGAAAGACTATAGTTATAAGACATATGAAAAGAAAAAATTAATTCCTTGGAAAAGAGCTTTCTATTTTAAGAAGATGAACAAAATAAGAGATGTCTTTAGGTGATAGCTAATGAAGACACTTCCCAGGCATCCTCAATGGCTGTGGCTTTTCAGATGTCAACTGAAAACAAAATCCATTACAAAGGGTAGCATCCAAGTTGGATATGGGTTGCTTATTTTGTTCTGTGGTCAGCCTTTGCTGAACACAGCAGTCTAAACCAGAGCCACAGAGCTGTGAGTGGTCCTTGTCTCTAAAATGCACTTGGACTGTCCTCAGTGACCCTAATTGTATGACTTGGCAAGAACAACAATTAAATAGGATATTTTGGACCAAATTCTCTCAGAATACATTATTTTTTCAAGGTAACCTGAGTTTTGGGGTGACACACACAGCGTAACCAAAAGTGCCACTTTGCGAGGGTTTGCTAACTGATGTCCTCGTAACCTCCAGAATCGATTTCAGGGCATCGCAGAGTCAACACATCAATGTTCTCCTGCCTGCATTTGCGGCACTTGCTGGCTGAGTCACCTGAAGGAGTGTTCTGGAGTTGCCTCTTAGGAGCTCATGAGAACCAGCTGCTAAATTTTCAGGAATTTTGCAAGCTGGTTGACACCTCATCGGTAGCTTGAAGTTGGAAACGGTGAGAGTATCTACACCACAGGAATGATAAACACTACAAATGAAGACATTTCTCTCCTAGAAAGTCAGCTGTTGGCCAAGCATCGTGGCTCATGCCTATAATCCCTGCACTTTAGGAGGCCGAGATGGGAGAACTGCTTGAGCCCAGGAATTCGAGACCAGCCTAGGAAACATAGAGAGACCTCATCTCTACCAAAAAAAAAAAAAAATTCACCAGGTGCGGTGCCATGCACCTGTAGTCTGTGCTACTCAGGAGGCTGAGGTGGGAAGACCACTAGAGCTCAAAAGGTCAGGGCTGCAGTAAGCTGTGATCGCACCATTGCATGCCTGCTGTGGTGTCTTAAAAAAAAAAAAGTCAGCTGTTAAACATTTACTAACCTCACATTACCTATGAATAATACCATATCTCTGGTGATGGAAATTTTGGCATTCTTTCCTCAGTCTCATTAAGCTCAAAGAGAGTCTTCCTAAGTGTATTGTTTTACAGGGAACCCTAAATTTAAATGCTAAGTTTAAAAAAATTAGACTAGAATTAGAGTATATAGCCTGAGAACATGGTTTGTTTTCATTTCTAGTTGGCTCAAGATGTTTCTGAAAAATAATTTATAATAAATTGCCTTATAAAGTTAAAATGCCTTCCAAAATTTTATAAGTCAATTTCAAAAACTAGGGAAGTCAGCCAGTAAATAAAGAGAGAAAGAGATTTATCTCAAAATATTTTTGGCACCACTAGAGGAATCTGTCTCTGTTTCAGTGGAAAAGGAGGCAGTTACTCCTAGCTAATCTCAATATTTTTTTTCCCCTGGAATAATGGCTGACCATTGGCTCTGTTGTTTTTGGCCAACTCCTCTACTGAAACAAAAATTTTGTAACTACAGTGACCTAACTTGGGAAACAATTTTATAACATTTTCTAGGAACCACAAATCATTTGTTTCACTCTTTCTGAAGACCAACAGTGGCGGTAAGCAGAGAGTGTATTTTGCCGTGTAACAAAGAAAAAACTTGATAAAGTCAGCAGCCAGAAGAGCATTTCAGTTCAAAGAAGGGTCATCCAGAGCCCATGAAATGTTGTCTTTCACATCAGGAATGAATATGCCTCACACAGCGTCACAACCAACTAAAACCCTGGATCAATCCAGCTTGTTATTAGGGCATAAATAGTGACCTTTATTTATCACACAATGAATTTTAAGCTGGGCAGCCAGTTTTAAGAAAAGCAGCATGAACAGTGGTTAGCTGCAAAAACATTTTAGAAGAGCCAGGAGAAAATAAAACATTATTGAACTTCTTGATGTGGCTGAAAAAAAAAAAAAAAACCTTCTGGCATGTGACTCAGATTTTCACTGGGTGAATGCAGACTCATCCAAGTTATGCAACATTATTACTGTTGATAGGTTACAAAAAAATCTATCAGCTCATCTATCAGAAAAATCCACCAGCAAAATGCCCTCAAAAGCTTATGAAATATGTACCAGTGAAGATATGCAAAGCAACTTGATATGCTGTTGTAGGACATGTGGTCATGAAAACTATGTCCGTTTAAGTTAAACAGTCTAGATTTAAATCCTTCATGACCCATTAGCTACATGACTTACACAAGACACTGAACCTCTCTAAGCCTCACATGCTTCATATATAAACTGGAGGTGATAGAAGTTCCCAAAAGAGTTGTTGTGAGACTTAAGTGTTGTCTGGCATATGGTAAGTGATTAACAAATATCTGCCTTTATTTTTTGCACATGGTCTGTGTTTATTTTAAGCATCCGTCTTAGCTTGAAGTCCCCCAGAAGCCAACTCCGTGGCAAGGATTTGAGTACAAGTAGTGTATTTTGGACATGATCCCAGGACACCAGTAGAAGAGTGGGGAAGTGAGATGGGGAAGGGAAAGAAGCCAGTGATGGCAGGGCTACCACCATCACCATGGGGGCAACTGGATCTCAATGTATCTAAGGGTTCTAGGAGACAGAGTAGAATGCATCACAGAGATATCCCAGGCAAGGGATGCGAAGCTGTGTACTTATCCACCAATCCCCTATCCATCATTGGTTGAGGGCTGCTCCCTACACAGCCCCAACTCCCAATTGTGCAGCACTTGTGGAACAGAAAGTGGCAGATGGTTTAGAGTAAGCAGCCTTTGGCACATAGAGGTGAGTGCTGAGGGGGTACGGGGGTGCCACACAGCCACTGCTACAGCCCCACATTATTGTTTTCAGGTAATCAAATTAGCTGAAGTACCTCTACATAGTTATTTTAATAGATCAGCTCTCTAGAGATAATAATGTAACAAAACAAAAGAGCTGTGTCTATTCTATGCTAGTTTTAATGGAAGTACTAAGACAAGAAATAAATTACCTAACTTAAAAAAATCAGTATGAGAGTTCCCATTAAATCAACACAGAGTTAGGAATAATATATGGAGTTAAAACCACAATTCTGTTTTGAACCTCTTACCACTTCCTCAATATCCATCACTTAAGATACAGATGTATCTGATATTTTTCACAGTGCTGTGGAATAGCCAAGCCTTCATGAAAAAAGTAAAACATCCCTCTTTTTCCAAAAATCACCAAGCTTTTAGCAGCTGTGATAATAGGCTTCCCCAGTAACTGAAACCAATCAAGTTTTTAGGACAAATAACATTTTAAGACTTTCCCATGCATCCAGACAAATGTTCAAATACTAAAATGATCATTAACACCTACAAACTGCATTCTCAAGCTGAGAAATGTATCTGTTACATAATCTGATCGTCTGTGTTCTTGTCATGTGAAAAGGGGAAAGTCAATATTTTACTAACCTTTCATTCTTGGGCTCTCAATGCAATAGAAATTGACATGAGGACAAAAGAGTTTTCCCAGGCGAGGCTTCAATGGAGCTTATGCCCAGGCAAAAGGGAGATAGCACAAGAGAAAACGAGAATTGCCTGACTGACTTTCCAAAAAGAGCAGGTAGGGCTTTTTTTATTAGGCAAAGCATGAGCATTGACACCGGGAGTAGGGTTTGCGGGCTGGGCCGGACGAAGAACAGGAGAGGTAGGGTACGCAGGTGGCGTAACTGGTTGTGATGGTTATCTTGAGTAATGGGCCATCTGATGGTCCGGCCAGCATCAACAAGGCTGTAAATCAATTGTTCAGCATTCCTTCCTTGGTTTGATATTTAGATTTCCTAAGGCCAGTTCCTGGAATTCTTTAAGTAAAAGGCACGGTTAAACATTATGAAGGAGGGGGCCGGGCACGGTGGCTCATGCCTGTAATCCCAACACTTTGAAAGGCCAAGGTGTTAGGGAAGCAGGAGCCTAAGACAGCCAGAGTGAAAACATTTTAAAATCAACTCCATCTCAAAACTAGCAAGGCACACTCTTTTCCAGTCACAACCCATGGTCCTAAGGTGTTTACAACCTAGGAGGCAACTTGGTAATGCCTGCAAGGGCAAACTCCTACAACAACAGAAAGCCTAGATATCCCAATACCAATAACAAGATATGCTTTCAAGATCATTATACTTGTGCTTTGATGTACTTGCACACTAAAATGCCAAAGATAGTTTTCTTTAAATCAACAGAGTAATAAATTTTGTTATGCTGTCAGCCCACCTGCACATTGGCACAGCTTAGTTTAGTCTTTACATAGACAAGACCCCATATGAGAAAAACTTGAAACAAAAATGGTGTGTTCCTCCTCTTGTTTCTGAAAATGTGCTACTCTGCGACAGAGTGGCTTCCAATAAACTAACTCGTCTTTCATCACACTTTACCACTTACCTTGAATTCTTTCCTGTGCGAGATCCAAGAATCCCCTCCTGGGGTCTGGATCAAGACGCCTGTATTAGTCCATTTTCACACTGCTATAAAGAACTTCCCAAGGCTGGGTAATTTATAAAGGAAAGAGGCTTAATTGATTTTCAGCTTCGCATGGCTGAGGAGGCCTAAGAAAACTTACAATCATGGCAGAAGGGGAAGTAGGCATGTCTTACATTGTGACAGGTGAGAGAGAGGGAGAGCACGTGAGACTGAGGGAAGAACTACCATTTATAAAACCATCAAATCTGATGAGAATTCACTCACTATCCTGAGAACAGCATGGGAGAAACTGCCCCCATAATCCAATCACGTGGGGATTACAGGTCCCTCTCTCAACATGTGGAAATTACAATTAAAGATAAGATTTGGGGCTGGGCAAAGTGGCTCATGCCTGTAATCCCAGCATTCTGTGAGGCCAAGGCAGGTGGATCACCTGAGGACAGGAGTTTGAGACCAGCCTGGGCCAACATGGTGAAACCCCGTTTCTACTAAAAATATAAAAATTAGCTGGGTGTGGTGGCACACACCTGTAGTCCCCGCTACTCTGGAGGCTGAGGCAGGAGGATCCCTTGAACCCAGGAGGTGGAGGGTGCAGTGAGCCAAGATCACGCCACACTGCATTCTAGCCTGGGCGACAGAGTGAGACTCCATTTAAAAAAAAAAAAAAAAAAAAAAAAGAAGAAAGCAGCTCTTTGTTTCAGCCAGGAGCAGTGGCTCACGCCTGTAATCCCAATACTTTGGGAGGCCGAGGTGGGTGGATCACGAGGTCAGGAGTTTGAGACCAGCCTGGCCAACACGGTGAAACCTTGTCTCTACTAAAAATACAAAAATTAGCCGGGTGTGGTGGCAGGTACCTGTAATTCCAGCTACTTGGGAGGCTGAGGCAGGAGAATTGCTTGAACCTGGGAGGCAGAGGTTGCAGTGAGCTGAGATCATGCCACTGCTGCACTCCAGCCTGTGTGACAGAGCAAGACTGCATCTAAAAAAAAAAAAAAAAAAAAAAAAAAGATTTGGGTGAGGACACAGAGCCAAACCATATCAACTCCTTTTTCCAGTAACAGAGGCAGGAGTATTCCTTGAGTCCGGGAGTTTGAGACTAGTCAGGGCAACATGGTAAGACTTTCTCTCTGTAAAAAATTAAATATAATTAAGGAAAAAATAGTAAGATATATATGAGGGAGGAAGTCTGTCCCATTCCTATTGTATCTCGATTCCCCCAGAGAGATTTCATCCTTCTTATTCTTAAGGAGACAGGGCCAAAGATCTCATCTTCCGAAGCTGCTTCCTGCTGAACAGGGTTGTCATCCTTGCCTAATTTTGAGGGCATTGAAATCTCTCGCTTACTGTTTTAAAGACCTATAAAAACTGGGCTTCTCCTGGGATGGTGTGGATTGGAATATTTGGGCCATTATTAGCTTGATTTAGAACTGTTGAAGCCTAGAAGACATAAACTTTAACCATCTGTACCCCTGTTGAATATAACAAATAATTATTTTAAAGATCAAATAGCACCCAATGATAATTAATAAAATGCTTAAGCCCAGTTTAACAATGCTTGTAAAAAGAAATTTGATGGCATTTGGAATCTAAGTGAATTGGGTGGAAAACCAGCCTCCTGCTGTCTAAAACATAAAGCAAGTGGATTTTTAATAAGAGACATGTTTTTTTCTTTTTCTTTTTCTTTTTTTTTTTGAAACAAGGTCTCATTCTGTTGCCCAGGCTGGAGTGCAGTGGCCCAGTCTCAGCTCACTGCAACCTCTGCCTCACAGGCTCAATCAATTCTTCTGCCTCAGCCTCTCAAGTAGCTGGGATTACAGGCTTATGCCACCATGCCCTGCCAATTTTTTTTTTTTTTTTTTTTTTTTTTTAGTAGAGACAGGGGTTTCACCATCTTAGCCAGGCTGGTCTCAAACTCCTGACCTCAGGGGATCTGCCTGCCTCAGCCTCCCACAGTGCTGGGATTACAAGTGTGAGCCACTGCACCCAGCCAATAGAGGCATTTTTATGGAAACGGGGGAAAAACAAATATTAATAGTGGGCATAATCTATCCAGAGAATGTTAGTTTGGAGTTGTAGCCTGGAAAGAATTTAAGATCTCTAGTCCAAATTGCAGAAAATAATGCAAAAAAAAAGAAAAACCCTCAAAAACGACAGACAAGGCTAGAATCTAATAGCAGGTGTATGATAATGTTTTTCTCTCTAGTCTCTCGTTTTCATTAAAAACGAATTATGGTAGGATCAATTTATTTACAAAATAAGTTCTAGTCTTACTATTCTTGGCCTGATTATTTGCATAAAGTTCACCAATAATAATTATTTGCCTTACAGGCTCTCTTAAACTGGCTTTGCTGAAACTTTTCACATAAGGAATCTCAGATCCAGACTTTTTAAAGACTCAAGCCCAGCCACAAATTTATCTGTTCCTGCAAATACCTGTATGAATTGGGTGAATTCCTCTCCTCTGGAGGTCCCAAGATAACTTGGGGTTCTTGGGCCATTAGAAAGTGACATTCTTTTCTTACCAGGTACGGAGACTGCATAGACCAAGTCTGATGACAGTCTTCCCCAAGGGGCTTTTATCAGTTCTTGGAGTCAGCCTCAATTTTTTAAAAATCAGTCTAAAAGCATAACATTTCAGTCAAAGCCTTGGTAAAATAATCAGCCTCCAACTGTGTATTGTTACAAACGAAAACAGATTCTTATACTTATTGTTCTTTGGTGGTGGTGGTTTTGTTTGTTTGTTTTTAGATGAGGTCTTGCTCTGTCACCCAGGCTGGAGTGCAGTGGTGTGATCATAGCTCACTATAGCCTCAAACTCCTGGGCTCAAGGGGTCCTCCTGCCCTTGCCTCCCAAATAGCTGGGACTACAAGCACATGCCACCACATCAGGCTAATTTTTAAATTATTTTCTGTAGAGATAGAGTCTCACTATGCTGCCCAGGCTGGTCTCAAACTCTTTGTCTCAAGTGATTCTCCTGCCTTCGCCTCCCAAAGTGTTGGGATTATAGGTGTGAGCCACTATGCCAGGCCCATATTTCCCTTTTGCAGCACTTGATCTTGGCTTCATGAATCCAGTTGCTTCTGTGTTTTGTCACGTTTGTTATTCCTTCTCAGCCGCTAGAAAGGATCCTCTTAAATATCACATCTTTGAATTACTGGGGTTCCTGGGTGTATTAGTCTGCACTTGCACTGCTATAAAGAAATACCAAGACTGAGTAATCTATAAAGAAAAGAGGTTTAATTGGCTCATGGTTCCATAGGCTGTACAAGAAGCATGGCAGGTTCTGCTTCTGGGGAAGCCTCAAGAAACTCACAATCACGGCAGAAGGCAAGCAGGGGCAAGCACATTTTACATCACCAGAGCAGGAGCAAGAGAGAGAGTGGGGAGGTGCTTCACACTTTGAAACAAGCAGATCTCGTGAGAACTCTATCATGAGAACAGCACCAAAGGGATGGTGCTAAACCATTCACAGTCCAGGCACAGTGGCTCATGCCTGTAATCCCAGCACTTTGGGAGGCCAAGGAGGGTGAATCACTTGAGGTTGGAAGTTCGAGACCAGCCTGGGAAACATGGTGAAACCCCGTCTCTACTAAAAATACAAAAACTAGCCAGGTGTGGTGGCACACACCTGTAATCCCAGCTACTCAGGAGGCTGAGGCACGAGAATCACTTAAATCCGGGGGGCAGAAGTTGCAGTGAGCCACGATCATGCCACTACACTCCAGCCTGGGAAAGAGGGCAAGACCCTGTCTCAAAAATAAATTAATTAATTAAATAAAAAGTAAACCACTCATAAAGGATCTACCCTTATGATCCAATCACCTCTCACCAGGTCCCATCTGCAACACTGGGGATTACAATTAGACATGAAATTTGGGTGGGGACATAGATCCAAACCATATCACTATGTGATCTGTCCCAAGCCCACTTCTCTATTTACCCTCAGAATAGTTCTCAACCTTTCCAGGCCATGAGGTAGTACCACTCAGGATTGCTTTCAGATGCACACAATAGGCTTAACCACATAAGGATTATTTTTCTCTAATTGTTGCCAGAAAAGGGGTCCTGACCCAGACGCCAAGAGTGGGTTCCTGGACTTTGTGCAGGAAAGAAGTCAAGGCAAGTCACAGAGTACAGTGAGAAGAGAAAGTTTATTAAAACCTACTTAGTTACAGAGTAGGGTGTCCTCAGAAAGCAAGAGGAGAAATGTCTCATCTTTGTTTTACATTTTTCTTATATAGGGTCTTACCTATATAAAAGTTAAGCCATATCTACCTGTTGGGGGGCTGACAGTGTCACAAAATTTATTAGTTTGTTGACTTAAAGAAAACTATTCTTGGCATTTTAGTGCATAAGTACATCAAAGCATGACTACAATCTTTTTTTTTTTTTTTTTTTTTTTTTTTGAGACGGAGTTTCGCTCTCATCTCCCAGGCTAGAGAGCAATGGCGTGATCTCAGCTCACTGCAACGTTTGCCACCTGGGTTCAGGCTACTCTCCTGCCTCAGCTTCCTGGGTAGATGGAATTACAGGTGCCCATCTGCCCACCACCACACCTGGCTAATTTTTGTATTTTTAGTAGAGATGGGGTTTCACCATGTTGGCCAGGCTGGTCTTAAACTCCTGACCTCAGGTGATCCACCCGCCTCGGCCTCCCAAAGTGCTGGGATTACAGGCGTGAGCCACTGCACCTGGCCAACTACAATCATTTTAAAAGCATGTATTAGTATGCAATAACAGGACATCTGGACATTTCTTCTGTCATAGTTTATCCTTGCAGGCATTGTTAAGCTGTTTCCTCAGCTGTAAACATCATATAACCACAGGTCATGATAGACAAGAAATGTGCCTTGCCAGTTTTAAGATGGAGTTGATTTTAAAATGGTGCCACTCTGGCTCTCCTATGCTCCTGCTTCCCTAACATGATGACATGCAGTCCAGAGGTAGGCAGTTCAGGGCGAGTATGGTGGAGCCTTCAGTCCCAGGTTCATTCCAACTCTTCACTCTGCTGGCTTTAGTATGTGGCTTAGAGCCTGTTATTAGGCCATACTTGCATTGCTGTAAATACCTTAGAGTGGATAATTTATAAAGAAAAGAGGTTTAGTTGGCTCATGGTTCTGCAGGCTGTACAGGAAGCATGGCACCAGCATCTGCTAGGCTTCTGGGGAGGCCTCAGAGAGTTTTTACTCATGGTAGAAGGCAAAGGGGGAGCTGTCAGGTCACACGGTGAGAGTGGGAGGAAGGCAGGGCGGTGCCACACACTTTTAAATGACCAGATCTCGCAAGAGTTCATTCACTGTCACAAAGACAGCACCAGGGAGATGGTGCTAAGCCATTAATGAGTGATCCACACCCATGATCCAATCACCTCCAACCAAGCCCCTCTTCTAACATTGGGATTACAATTCAACTTGAAATTTAGAGGTGACAACATCCAAACTATATCAATGCTCAAGCTCACAGACGGCTGCTACCCTTAGGCATCACATCTGTACCTGAAATCACTTGTACATCTACACCACCAATATTATTCATTTATTTATTCAACAAATATGTATTGACAACCTACTCTGTGCCAACACTCTTCTGGGCCTTGGAATACAGAAGTGAAAAAAATAAAATAAGGCTGGGTGTGATGGCTCACACCTGTAATCCCAGCACTTTGAGAGGCCGAGGCGGGCAGATCACCTGAGGTCAGGAGTTCAAGACCAGCCTGACCAACATGGTGAAACCCCATCTCTACTAAAAATACAAAAACATTAGCTCGGCATGGTGGCGGGCACCTGTAATCCCAGCTATTCAGGAGGCTGAGGCAGGAGAATTGTTTGAACCCAGGAGGCAGAGGTTGTAGTGAGCCGAGATCACACCATTGCACTCCAGCCTGGGAGACAACAGCAAGACTGTCGCAAAAAGAAAAAAAAAAAGGAGAAAATAAAAATCCCTGATCCCTGTTCTTGTGGAGCTTATATTCAATTGGAGAAAACAGAAAGTAAATAAGACAAACAACTGAAAAATAGAGTATGATAAGTGGTGATAAGTGTTACAGAGAAAAATAAAGAAAAGGGAACTGGGAGGATGGTGGGGCATCTGGTAATTTTAGACAGGGTGGTCAGAGAAGACCTCACTGAGGAGGTTACATCTGAGTAGAGAACTGAAGGAAGTGATGGGAAAGCCATTTGGATTCTTGAAGAAAGAGTGTTCTAAACATGGGGAAGAATAAATGTAATAGGATGTGCCTGGTTTGTTCAAAGAAGGGTGCAGAGGCCATCATGGCAAGAGTGGAGCAGGTGAGGATACAGTGCAGGTCAGATGAGGTCAGGAAGGGCAACCAGAGGACAGATCCCACAGGATTTCTACAAATCCTCCATAAGGATTTGGGTTCACTGTGAAAGTAAAGGGAAGCCTTTGAGAATTTTGGCAAGGAAGTGGCATAAACTGACCTACAGCTTAACAGAATGGCTTTCATGGCTGTGCTGAGAATAGCAGAAGCAGAGAGACCAGCCAAGAGACCATTGCAATAATCCAGTTTAGAGGTGATGGTGAGTTAGACCAGGGTGACAGCAATGGAGGTAATGAGGAGTGATAGAATTCTGGGTATATTTTGAGGGCAGAACCAACAGAATTTACTGATGTGGGATATGAAAGGGAAGAGACAAGGATAAATCTGAAGCTGGAAGGATGAAACTGACATTTACAAGATGGGGAAGACTGGAGGTGAAGCAGATTTGGGGGAAAAATATCAAGATTTCTGTTTTAATTATGAGAAGTTGAGATGTCTACGAAACATCCAAGGGCAAGTGTTGAATAGACAGTTGCATCTACAAGTCAGAAATCTGGAGAGAGGTCAAGGATAGATATAAATTTGGGAACCAACAGCAGAGAGAAGATATTTAAAGTCATGAAACTGAATCAGAAAACTCTCTGCAGAGAGTAAAGAGAAGAAGTCTAAGAACTTAGTATGCATGGGGACTCTGGAGATCAGCGGTGAGGAGATTAAGAGGAACCAGCAAAGGGGCCTGAAAAGGACCAGATAGGTAGGTGGAAAATCAGGAAGAGTGTGTGGGATTCTAGAAGCCAAGTAAGTAAAGTGTTTCAAAGTGAAGGGAAGATATGACTGACTATGTTGTATGAGATGAGGACTAAGAATTGGCCATTGGATTTAGCAGTGTGAGGTTCCATGGTCACGTGGGTAAAAGCAGTTTCAGGAAAGTGGTGGGGAAGAAACTATGAGGATGAAATGCCAAACTCAACAAGAACAACTAAAATCTATGGAATAAAATTCACAGGGTAGACCAAAAAAAAAAAACAAAAAAAAAATCCTCAATGAAAGAACAATTACTTCAATCAACAACTTCAACAAATATTTAGTGTTTATCATCTATGTGCCAAGCGATATTGGAAAACTTCATTGGCAATTCAGTGATGAAGAAAACAAAGTACCTACACTTATGGGGCAGATATTCTATTAAGGGTTAAAGAGACAATAAACAACTAAACAAATACACAATGTGTCAGTTGCTGATAAGTGCTTCAAAAATCATACAGAACAGAAAGAGGATAGACAGTGGAGGCAAGTGGGGCGGCAAACTACTTTAGATAACGTGATCATCAAGGCCTTTTGGATTTATTAGTAGAGAGCTCATCTTATATCAGTTAGAATTGGGATCTTTGAAAAGACCTGTTAAAAATATATAAATATATATATATATATATTTCTGATGGCAAGTCTGAGTAAATACAAGAGAAGTCACAATTTAATTATCTTTGGCAGAAAAATAATTAAACTACAGTTGCAGATGGCATATTTTTAGCATTAGGGAATAGAAACTATTATGTACAGTATTATGTCCCCCAAATTTAAAATCTACATAAAATGCATGATTTTCTAGAAAAAAAGACAAAGTGCCAAAGTTGACTCAAGAAATAGAAAACTTGAGAAGAACAAAAGAAAATATAAAAATTAGTTTAAGGCTGAGTTTGTTAGATTTATGTTTAAGATCAGGTCTAAGGACCTGCTGGTTTCTCAGGCCAATACTATCAAAGCTTTAAGGTACAGGTAAGTCTTGCCTTATATAACTTGTTCAGAGAAAAGGCAAAGAAGGAAATAGTCCCAATTTATTCTTTATTTTGTGTTTTCACAAACACAAAACCAAAATAAAACATAGGCCTTCTTCGTGAAAATAAATGTAAAGATCCTAAGTAAACGACTAATAAACCATAACTAGCAGCAGTTCCAGAGAACATACCTCAAGCCCGAGCAGAACGTATCATAGAAGGCCACAATGGTTTGGCATTAGCAAATCCATTAATATAATTTACTACATTAACAAATTAAAGGAGGGGAACACCTAGTTAATGAAACTAAACACCCACCACTGATGAAAACTCTTACAAAAATAAGACAAGAAATTTATTTGACATATTAAAGGATATCTGCCAGAAGCCTAACAGAAAGCAGAAGAGATGATGGACTATTAGAAGCTTTTCCACCTAAGTCAGGAACAAGATAAGGATCGCCACCAGTCAGCATTATGCTTCCAAACCTAACCCATGCAATGACAAGAATTAGAAATTAGTTATAAAAATTAGAAACAAAGAAATAGAACTCTCGTTTGTTGCTTATAGCTCATTCCAAAAACGTCTAAGAAAATTAAGTGGAAAAGTATTAGAATTAATGAGGGCTCAGTAAGATGGCTGGCTATAAGACTAATAAACAAAAATCAAATGTTTATCTTTAATAAACAATAATGAATTATAAAATATAATTAATTAAAATCACAAATACCTTGAAATAATCCAATTAAGCCATGCATAGACTCTACATGAAGAAAAGTAGGCCAGGTGCAGTGGCTCATGCCTGTAATCCCAGCACTTTGGGAAGCTGAGGTGGGAGAATCACATCAGCCCAGGAGTTCAAAACCGGCCTGGGCAACAAAGTGAGACCCTGTCTCTACAAAAAAATGAAACAAATTAGCCAGGCATGGTGGTGCATGCCTGTGGTCCCAGCTACATGGGAGGCTGCAAGCAGGAGGATCGCTTGAGGCGGCAGTGAGCTGTGTTTGTGCGGTTGCGCTGCAGCCTGTGTGACAGAGTGAGATCCTGTCTCAAAAAAAAAAAAAAAAAAAAAAGAATAGTACAAAGTTTTACTGACAGTCACAAAGGAATGCCTAAACAATTACAGAAACATGGTCGGCAGTGGTGGTTCATGCCTGTAATCCCGGCACTGTAGGAGGCCGAGGCGGGCAGATCACCTGAGGTCAGGAGTTGGAGACCAGCCTGACCAACATTGTGATGTCCTGTCTCTACTAAAAATAGAAAAATTAGCCAGGCATGGTGGCCCACACCAGTAATCCCAGCTACTTGGGAGGCTGAGGCATGAGAATCGCTTGAACCCCGGAGGCAGAGGTTGCAGTGAGCTGAGATCGTGCCACTGCACTCCAGCCTGGGCGACAGAACGAGACCCTGTCTCAAAAAACAAAACAAAATAAACAAACAAAATAATAATTACAGAAACATGCCATGTTCACAGGTGAAAAGAATCAATATTATAAAGATAATGGATTCCCCACAAATTGATGATTAAAAACTGTGCAATACCAATCAAATACCATCAAGATTTTTAAATAGAACTTCACAAGAAGATTGTCAAATTCATATGAAAGAGAAAATGTATAAGGATAACTAAGGACAGTTTTTACAAGAAGAACAAGGGCCCATCAAATATTTAAAATATACAATAAAGCCAGAGTAATGAAAAAGGTGATATTTGTATAAGAATGAAGAAATCAGTAGAAAGAATAGAGCAAGCAACAGACCCATGTTGGTCCATTTCTACATGGGAATGGAATAGATGGTAAAAATGACATTTTCTACCAATGGGAAAGGATAGGCTAGTTAGACAAAAAGTTTTGGGGAAAATGGATATATATTTGAGAAAAAATAAAGTTAGGTGTCTCACAATATATAAAACTAATTCCAAATGAAATCTTGGTGGTAGAAAGGCTTTCTTAAGCAGAATTTAAAATACAATCATCAGCTGGGTGCAGTGGCTCATGCCTGTAACCCCAGCACCTTCGGAGGCCGAGGCAGGAGGACTGCTTGAGCCCAGGAGTTTGAGACCAGCCTGGGCAACATAGCAAGACTCTACAAAAAAATACAATGGTTAGCTGGGCATGGTGGTGTGTGCCTGTACTCCCATCTATGTGGGAGACTGAGGTGGGAGAATCTCTTGAACCCAGGAGTTTGAGGATGCAGTGAGTTATGATCACACCACTGCACTCCAGCTTGGGTGACAGACTGACAGCCTGTCTCTAAAAAAGAAAAAATTAAAAATAATAAAAAAAAAATCACAGGAACACAAAACTATCTATTAATATCTATTGATCTATCTCTCTATCGTGTGTGTAAATAAGCAAAACCTGGAAGGACAGACTTTGTTCTGTACATTTTAGACCAACAGTAGAGCTTAAATTTGGTGAGGGGGAAAAGAATTGCAGGGGAGTGAAGGTGACATTTTTCTACCCAGAGTTTTTTTTTTAATAAGAAGACATTCCCAGATAATTTATATAATTAAATTTTTTAAAATGACCTCTTTATTATTATATAAATATGTGGCAGGAAAATTAATAGAGAACATTTATTTTCTTAGACATTTTCAGCATTTTTTTCCCCTGATAAATCTGTTTTTTTTTTTTTGTTTTTTTTTTTCTGAGACGGAGTCTTGCCCTGTCCCCCAGGCTGGAGTGCAGTGGCGTGATCTTGGCTCACTGCAAGCTCCGCCTCCCGGGGTTCACGCCATTCTCCTGCCTCAGCCTCCCGAGTAGCTGGGACTACAGGCACCCACCACCGCGCCCGGCTAATTTTTTGTATTTTTAGTAGAGACGGGGTTTCACCGTGTTAGCCAGGATGGTCTCGATCTCCTGACCTCGTGATCCGCCCGCCTCGGCCTCCCAAAGTGCTGGGATTACAGGCTTGAGCCACCGCGCCTAGCCTAAATCTGTATTTTTTTTAATAGCCAGAAAAAATGCACCAAAGTGGTTTCCCTTCTGAAATTATTTTTAATGGTGTTTGGCTCAACCAGCAGAATGATCCAGGCCCATCCATGTCCTGGCTCAGGGCCCAGGCTCTCTCCCTGGCAGCCAGCGAGGTGATCTTGCCACAGCTATCCCAACTGCTGCCTCCCTGGCTGCCAGCATCACCTTGGCTACCTGCAGAGACACTCCTGCCACTGCCTCGCTGGTGAGGAGAGCTCCCTCTGTTGCAACACTGATTAATATAAGATGAGTGGAAAAGCAAAGGGAGGGCAAATACAGAGGGCCAGGCCGTGCAAAGGAGAAGTCCGTTTCTGCAGCATTGATACCAGGTTCCAGGTCAATCTCTCTGAATAATCTGGCCCTCGCAGTTTCTCTTTGGAGAAATTTGAGATACGTTTCCCAGCAGCTGGGTCAAAGGGCCTTTGGATACAGCGCCTCATTGCATATCCCTTCCCACCTGCACTGGTGTTGCAGACCATGCGGGGCACCTCATCTCTCCCCTACCTCAAGGGGGCTTCTCTGCAGGAGCTTACAGAATGGCTTTAGCTTTCTCTGCCCCCGTATTTCCTCTACGACGTATTCTAGTGACTCAGTCCTGGGCCCTCCTGGCTCAAGGGAAGTCCATATATCCATGAGTGGTTGTAGGAGGGTCGCCAGCATGACGCAGCCAACTTACTGAATCACCTTTTCAGATTTGGTGCCTTCTTCCAGGTCTCTTGTCTGGGACCTTCATGCGCCTAACAGTCTCTTTTGCTGCTTTATTTGAAGCATAGAATTGTAGCCTGAGTCTTTCCTCAGTTTATTTTGTGATTGATCCTCCTTACCAAGTGTTTATCGTGGTTCCAGTGTGTGTGTTGGGGGGTGATTCTAAAGAACACTGCTTGTGAGTCACGCTGCTCTGTTAATAAACCTGTTATGCAGGAAAACCCAGCTGAAAGGCAGATCCGAGCTGCTCACTCCCAGCTGTCAGTAAGTGGATACAATGGCCTTTCATTGGGTATGAATTTTAGTCTATTATATTTTCTTTAGAAACTAAAATGAGCTGATGAGAAGTTAAAGTAATGCTGACTTTGTTTCATAAGAAATAAAAACTCGACTCAGGAGGACCCCAGCCATTATTTGTGGCTCACATTCTCTAAATTTCATCTGAAAAGTTGATATTCCAGATTCCTTACATCTCTCCAAGATGCCTAGCATCTTATACACACAAAGATGGGGGTGGTTTTACTCAGCAAGAAAAATATTTACTTTCCTTTTTCTTTTTAGGAGAAAAATACTTGTCTCTTCAACCTCATTAATTTTTATGATGCATAAAATTTTTTCATTATATTAGCCAAAAAGACTCTGGACTGAATAAAGTATAGCACCCAAACCATTTAAAATGGCTTCCTGGCTGGGAAGACACTGCAGTCATCTCAGGGAAGTTTCTGGCCTTGGGAAAAACAAATGGAACTTTGGCCGTTCAAGAAGGGAACCTCAAGAATCCAGGCCTTGGGTGCTGCTCTTTTTTCTCTGAAAGCTTTTGGAAGTGGAGCCACACTTTATTTACCGAATATGCACTTCTTGTTTCTTGTAACCATGGTGCTTTAGTTGAGTGTGTCTTATGTCAGACTACTGCTGAGCCAATATTTATCATTTTAGAAATTTCCATGAGTCATAAAACAAACCTGCAACCCGCTTGCTGTACCTTCTATGGGTGTTTCTTTCCTAGAGTTGTTTAAAGTAAAAAGAAAAAAATGCTGAACCTAGAATCCAACACTTGGCGTTTATCAGAACACTTACACACTTTCTCCTGCGTGGAGGCTCCTTCTCTGAAATTTGAAAATCCATTCAGCTCACATCCAAGGTGTGCTGCCTGCTGCCTGAGGTACCCTGACTACCCAGGACTCCAAAACCCTCTCCAGAGGGCCAGGTCTGGGCTGAGAAAGAAAGGAGGCTTTAGAGGTTTGCAGAGAGGAAGTGACTCACTGGCTCAAGGGGTGGGAGGGAAGGCTTTCCACAGGACAGAGAATATAAATGAGCAAGCAATTCCTTCCACCTCCAGCGTGGAAAATTTTAGTAAGGGACCACCTCTTAATGACTGGGCCTGAATTTAGTGACCACTCACCTCCACTCCCCCTTCCAAAAAGAAAAGTAAAGAAAAAAAAAAAAAGCAGGACCAATTGCAAGATGTGACGTGTTTGCCTCATTTACACGTAAGGATGTTGAAGGTAATGCTGTTTGATCTCTTGTGTCTATCAGCTTCCTTTCCCCAGACATGGATAGCTGGGAGAACCACATTAAGTCTACAATCTAGAAAACTACAGCAATTTATTGCTTTTGCCATTAAAAAAAAAAAAAAAAAAAAAAAAAAGCCCTCTAGAGCCCTGTTTTATCTAGAGCCCACGGCCTAGAGTTTATAAATCAAAATTTAAGAGCCTGCCTTAGTATTACTAGAACAGCATACTTCACAAATTGCTAAGACCGTGCCAGGCACTCAGTATCTCTTCTGTGGAGTGCAAGCATCACCTTTTAGAGTTAAAAGGGTCAAATTAGTCAACATCTTGAGTTTACAGGTGGGGACAAGGAGTCCCAAAGGGGTGCACCTTGCAGAGGTCCTATGGCTAGTCAACAGTAGGGCTAGGCAAGACTAGAATTTGTGTCATCTAGAGCAGGGGTCCCCAAACCCTGGGCCATGAACCAGTATCGGTCCGTGGCCTGTTAGGAATGCGGTGAGTGAGCATGACCACCTGAGCTTCACCTCCTATCAGATCAGCAGCGGCATTAGATTTTCACAGGAGTGGGAACCCTACTGTGGACCGTGCATGCAATGAATCTAGGTTGCACACTCCTTCTGAGAATCTAACTAATGCCAGATGATCTGAGATGGAACAGTTTCATCCTGAAACCACCCCACAACACCATCCCCCTGCTGCCCCGTCTGTGGAAAAATTGTCTTCCACAAAACCAGTCCCTGATGCCAAAAATGTTGGGGACCTCTGATGTAGAGTCAAATACCTCACCCAAGGACTGGTAATGGAAATATTGGAGCAAAACTGTTACAGTAAAAGGCACTCAAATTTCAAATCATGACCATTGGCATTTGGCTATCTGTTTTTGGTGTTTGTTTTCCTTGAATACAACTCAGAGTTCCCTCATCAGGAAGAGCTCGGTTTCTTTGGCTGAACCATCATTTGACATCCCTCCTCCTACCCCCTAGAAGACAGGAAAATTGGGAGGTAAGCCAGAGCAGACTCCAAAGAAAATTAAAAAGCAGAAAGGAAACCCATTACATATCTACGTCTATCTTATGTATCTTGGTCCATAGGGTCTAATTTTTTTTGGTAGGAACATCAGGCATTCTCTTCCTCCAAATATCCAACTTTGAATAAACCCTCCAGCCATCTCTTCCATATTCATATTTGCCAACATAAGTGAGGAATGATGTCATTAACAAACACTCACTTCCTTCCTCTGTGGATGCTCCACTCATCAAAGATCCAGTAACTTCTCCCTGGTGTGATCTGCTGCACCAGGTAGGATCCTGAGAATTCCCAAGGGAACCTGGGCCAAGTTTATCTTGGCATTTCTGTTTTTGCTTGTGATCTCCTTATTCATCTTCATATTCCTGGTAGCTAACATGGCCACAGCTGGCACACAGTAGGACCTCAGGAAACATCCTCAAATCTAAATGAAAAAATGTTCAGTTAGATTTGACAGTGGCTTCTCATTGTGAATATAAACAAGATGCCCACGTGCATGTGTTGGTATCACCTCCACATCCCAGCAGGGCTTCAGCACTGCCCTGACATTACCTGGCAGCCTCTGGGGTGGGCGCTTTGCTGGTTCTGAGTTTTTCCTGCCCTGCAGTACCAATGGGTGAGGCAGCAGTCTGCAGGGAATAATGGGACGAGCTGGGGAAAAATGAGTCCCAACCAGAGAGCTTGCCACGACCAGCCCATTGCTGTCTGTGACATGCTTTTTCCTCCTCTGACTGTCACTTTCCTCCTTTTCTTAACCACCATGTGAAACAGTCCTTTCATTTTTTCTAAAGTGACTTATTCTGAGCTTTTAGAAAAGCTCTCTTGTTTTTATATGTTAAGGTTTACTGTGAAATTTCTAGTCTCTTCATTCCTATCCTTCATGATTTTATGACTTGTGATTACACTCAATCCTACATGCTGAAGAGTCTGAACTCATTTCATCTATCCTTAAAAAAATGCTTGATTTCCTTGTTTGCCCCTTTCTGAATATTTTGTGGTTCATTTTTCTTTCTCCGGAAACACAACAACCAGATCAGAAGTGTAAAAAGAATGTATCATGGAGGCTGGGCATGGTGGCTCATGCCTGTAATCCCGGGACTTTGGGAGGCCGAGGCAGGTGGATCACGAGGTGAGGAGATGGAGGCCATCCTGGCTAACACAGTGAAACCCCATCTGTACTAAAAATACAAAAAAATTAGCCGGGCATGGTGGCAGGTGCCTGTGATCCCAGCTACTCGGGAGGCTGAGGCAGGAGAATCGCTTGGACCTGGGAGGTAGAGGTTGCAGTGAGCCCAGAACGCAGCACTGCACTCCAGCCCAGGCAACAGAGCGAAACTCCGCCTCAAAAAAAAAAAAAAAAAAAAGAATGTATCATGCTTATGAAAAATGGAAGACAACTTGGAGAGATCCCCAGGATATAGTGCTGAATGAATGAATAAAAACAAGCTGCATTCCTGCATGTATTGTTCAGATCGTTTGTATTTTATAAAATGCTCTATATTATAAAGTTCTGAAAGGCTGTGTTGAGAGGTGTGATGCCCACTCTGACCTTGATGTGTGTATGCAAGGAACTGTGGGATTGTTCATTTATCCTTGCACTGGATTCGCTTTTTAGAACATTTCCCAAAAACTTTCTTGAAATATTTATTAGATAGGCTTCAGGGCAGTTCCTGAGCTCCCTAAGGTTATAGGCCAAGCTTTGTGAGTAGAAACAAATGTCCGTCTTTCTAGAGAGAAGGTTTATACTTTTTTTTTTTTTTTTGAGATGGAGTCTCGCACTGTCAACCGGGCTGGAGTATAATGGTGCGATCTCGGCTCACTGCAACCTCTGCCTCCTGGGTTCATGCAATTATCCTGCCTCAGCTTCCCAGGTAGCTGGGATTACAAGCGCACACTACCACATCTGGCTAATTTTTTGTATTTTTAGTAGAGACGGAGTTTCACTATGTTGGCCATACTGGTCTCGAACTCCTAACCTCGTGATCAGTCCACCTCGGTCTCCCAAAGTGCCGGGATTACAGGCATGAGCCACCGCGCCCAGAGGATTTATACTTTTTATAAGAATCCCAGACTGGGAGCGATGGTTCACACCTGTAATCCCAGCACTTTGGGAGGCCAAGGCAGGTGAGTTACAAGGTCAGGAGTTTGAGACCAGCCTGGCCAGCATGGTGAAACCCCATCTCTACTAAAAAATACAAAAACTTAGCCAGGCGCGGTGGTGCATGCCTGTAATCCCAGCTACTCAGGAGGCTGAGGCAAGAGAATTGCTTAAGCCCAGGAGGTGGAGGTTGCAGTGAGCCGAGATCGTGCCACTGCACTCCAGCCTGGGCAACAGAGCGAGACTCTGTCTCCAAAAAAAAAAAAAAAAAAAGAATCCCGAAGGGTATATATATGGCCTAAGAGGGACTAAGAAGCACTGGTCGAGACAATTGTACTACTTAAGCATGCTATTATCTGAAAAACATACATAATTGGTCAATCTTTAATGTTATAAAATAGTGGTATATGATTTTTACTCTACCATAAGAACTAATAGAGAAATCAATAATGTTAGCATGTGGTACTGTATCCTTCCCACGAATATACTTAAACATATTTAGCCTTTTCCTAAAATAGATGCCAGGGCCCTTGGGGCTGTCTGACCCATCAGCACCAGGGTATGGGCAGTAAGGAATGTTCAGAATGTATTTTCTACAGCTTCTATTTGTTTTACTTTGCCAATTAACCTCCTCTGTGGTGTTAAGCAAGCAACAAGACATACCTCATTTCTCTTGTTCAGCCTTACTCACAAGTGCTGTGTCAAGCGGCCTGATGGTAAAGGGCTTGGGATCAGATCCTATACTCCTCTGGGCTCCCAAGGAACATCTCTTCACCTTACCCCATCTGTGGGATGAGGCCAGTGATAATATCTACCTGTGGCAGTCACTACTGGTTATCTCCCAATATCCATTTTCCCCTTCTTCCTTAGTAAAGGAACAACAGTGTCGTAGCTGAGCACACTGCTAGTCAGAGAACAGACCATGTTTCCCAGCTTCCCTTGCAGCCATATGACTAAGTTCTGGTCAATGAGATAAAAGGAGAAATCCTATATAGTACAGGGTATGTGGTCTAGAAATATGGTATAAAAGTTTCTATGATATAAGTTTCTGGAACCCTCCCTCCCTCCCTTCCTTCCTTCCTACCTTTCCTTCCTCCCTCCTTCTCTCCCTCCCTTCCTTCCTTCCTTTCTGACAGTCTCGTTCTGTTGCCTCCCGGGTCAAACAATTTTCCTGCCTCAGCCTCCTGAGTAGCTAGGACTACAGGCACATGCCCGGCTAATTTTTGTATTTTTACTAGAGACAGGGTTTCACCATGTTGGACAGGCTGGTCTCAAACTTCTGACCTCAGGTGATCCACCCTCCTCAGCCTCCCAAAGTGCTGGAATTATAGGTGTGAGTCACCTCCTCCCCACCACCCCACCAGTTTCTGGGATCTTTCTATAAAAAAGGGGATGCTTATGTTGGGCAACATAGGGAGATCTTGTTTCTACACACAAAACGTTTAAAAATTAGTTGGGGGCAGTGGTGTGCACCTGTGGTTCTAGCTACTTGAGAGGCTGAGGTGGGAAGACTGCTTGAGCCTGGGAGGTTGAGGCTGAAGTGAGCCATGATCGTGCCACTGTACTCCAGCCTGGGTGATAGAGTGAGACCGTGTCTCAAAAAAAAAAAAAAAAAAAAAAAAAAAAGGATACCCTTTTTATCTTTTTTTCCTCCTTCTTACTGCCTAAAATGTGGAAGTAATAGCTGGTACTCTAGCAGTTATCCTGGACTATGAGGTAACCTTAAGAAGACAATCTATGCAGAACAAAGCAACAGCATAAAAATTGGGGCCAGGTGTGGTGGCTCATGCCTGTAATTCCAATACTTTGGGAGGTGGAGGCAGGAGGATCACTTGAGTCCAAGCGTTCCAGACCAGGCTGGGCAACATGGCAAGACTCTCTTTACATACACAGACACACACACACACAGACACACACACACACAAATTAGCTGGGCATGGTGGCGGTGTGAGCTTGTGGTCCCAGCTACTCAAGAGGCTGAGATTGGAGGATTGCTTGAGCCCAGGAGCTCAAGGCTACAGTGAGCCATGTTTGTACAACTGCACTCCAGCCTGGGTAAGAGTGAGACCCTGGCTAAAAAAAAAAAAAAAAAAAAAAAAAAAATGAAAGAAGAAATTGGGTTTTGAGCACCACCAAGTCAATATAACAAATCTGAATTGTTTGCCACTGTACTTCTATGTGTGAAGTAAACCATATACACATATACACACACAAATGTAATAAAGCCTTAAGCCATTATTCTTCAAGTCTTTGTTACTTGTAACCAAACACAACCCTTATTAAACTACCCCTTATTTGATTCATTTAAACTACTACTTCTTTTTTTTTTTTTTGAGAAGGAGTCTTGCTCTGTCACCTAGGCTAGAGTGCAGTGGCGCCATCTTGGCTCACTGCAACCTCCGCCTCCCGGGTTCAAGCGATTCATCTGACTCAGCCACCTGAGTAGCTGGAATTATAGGCACCCACTACTGCGTCTGGCTGATTTTTGTATTTTTAGTAGAGACAGGGTTTCACCATGTTAGTCAGGCTGGTCCTGAACTCCTGACCTTAGGCGATCTGCCCATCTCAGCCTCCCAAAGTGCTGGGATTACAGGTGTGAGCCACCATGTCCAGCAAAATGCACAAATCTTAAGTTTTGACAAATGTATATACCCACGTAACTTTTTTTTTTTTTTTTGAGATGGAGTCTCACTTTGTTGCCCAGGCTGGAGTGCAGTGGTGTGATCTTGGCTCACTGCAACCTCTGCCTCCTGTATACCCATGTAACTTGAACCCCTAACAAAGTAAGAAAAAAAAAATGACCATCACCCCGAAAGCTCTGTCAGACCCCTCTGCAGTCAATCTCCACTCCCACCCTATTTAACACTTATTCTGATTTTTTTCACTGTAGTTTTGCCTGTTCTAAAATTCCTCAAACTTTTAATAAACTGTCAGTGGAGAGTAAGCAGATATTCTTAACTACTGTAGGAGGGATTATAAATTGGCATATCCTTTTTAGAAGGCTATCTGGTAATATGTAATTAGTAAAATAAAATTTATGCATTCCTTTTGACTTAGTAATTTTATGGGAGGAATTTTCTGAGAAGTCTACCAGCTCATGTATGCAAAGAAGCCAGTCCCAAGGCTGTTCACTGAAGAACTGTTTGTGAAAGCAAAGGATTGGAAATAACCTAAATGCCCATCAGTAGGGGAAAAGTTAAATGAATGAACAGTCACACCTTGCAGCAATTATAAGAAATGATTTACTGATAATGGCAAGATTGCCAGGACAATCATTAAGTGCACAAAAGCAAGTTACAAGATGCTACATACCCAACATAAAACCATTACACAGAACACCAGTGAAAACAAAACGAAACACAAAACATATACCCAAGGTGTATTTCTGTTAGTCCACACAGCAAACTGACATCAGTGGTTACCTCTGAGGAGAGGACTGGAATTATGGGAAAAGAGAGAAGGGTTTTTCCTTTGTTGTATTGTTTGAATCTTTTACAATAAAACTACACTTGTGTCTTAGAGGATTAAGTTATTTTTAAAAAAAGACTACTGACGGCCGGGCATGGTGGTTCATGCCTGTAATCCCAGCACTATGGGAGGCCGAGGCGGACGGATCACTTGAGGTCAGGAGTTCGAGATCAGCCTGGCCAATATGGTGAAACCCCATCTCTACTAAAAGTATAAAAATTAGTTGGGCATGGTGGCGGGTGCCTGTAATCCCAGCTACTCGGGAGGCTGAGGCAAGAGAATCGCTTGAACTCAGGAGGCGGAGGTTGCAGTGAGCTGACTCCAGCCTGGGTGACAGAGCAAGACTCCGTCTCAAAAAAAAAAAAAAAAAAAAAGACTACTGACATGAATAGGGATAGGGGATAAGAAATAGGTGAATTTGTGGAGAGGGAGGAGAGAAACTAAAGTTTTTTTCTATGCTGTATATTGACAGTGCTATGTCTCCTAGCAAAGGAGCTTTCCCCAGCCTATCTATTAATACACATCTCTCTTCAGGCTCCTCGTTAATGTATCATTTCTTCTTCCCTGCCACTTATATTAATGGTTTTAAATGAAAGTGCCTATATGTTCACAGATTAAGCATGCAAAATGTTTTCTAAACGAAAATTGAAATATACCAATCTCATATTTAAGGAGAGACCTTATGTGTCTTAGTCTGTTCAGGCTGCTATAGCAGAATATCATAAACAAACAACAACAATTTACTTCTCATAGTTCTGAAGGCTGTGAAGTCCAAGATCAAGTCACCAGCAGATTCAGTGTCTGGTGAGACCCCACTTCCTGGTTCATAGATGAACATTTTAGCTGTGTTCTCACAATGGTGGAAGTGGCAAGCAGCAGTCTAGGACCTCTTTTTTTTTTTGAGACAGAATCTCGCTCTGTTGCCCAGGATGGAGTGCAGTGGCACGATCTCAGCTCACTGCAACCTCTGCCTCCTGGGTTCAAGCAATTCCCTGCCTCAGCCTCCTGAGTAGCTGAGATTACAGATGCCTGCCACCATGCCTGGCTAATTTTTGTATTTTTGGTAGAGACGGGGTTTCACCATCTTGGCCAGGCTGGTCTTGAACTCTTGACCTCGTGATCCACCTGCTTTGGCCCTGCAAAGTGCTGGGATTACAGGTATGAGCCACGGCGCCCAGCCTAGGACCTCTTTTATAAGGGCACTAATCCTATTAAAGGGGGCTCTGCCCTCATGCCCTAATCACTGTCCAAAGGCCCCAACTTCAAATACCATCACATTGGGGTTGCCTTTCAACTTCCGGAGGGCATAAATCTTTATTAGTCTATAGCATTGTATGAAAACTCTTTCCCTCTGTGTGGGGAGGAGGAATGTCAATGTCTAGAAAACCTGGGTGTTAAACGCAGAGGCTGAAGTTCAGTGGGACCTAAAAAAAATGGGGGCTCATCTTAAGTTGTGATAAACTGATATAGAAGTTTGATAAATTGTAAAACATCTTCAGATACTGGTTCACTTACTCAACACTTATTAAACACCTACTATGTATCATGGGCTATGCCAGTTCATACATATGCGTCTTAAATATCCCATGACCTCAAGGAACTCCCAGCTAATCTGGTAGTAATGGCAAATGCACATAAATAATTACAGAGCTACAGTAATTATAGGGAAAAACCATAAAACCTCCTAACTCAAAGTATAGCATCTGCATCTCCTGGGGCCATCTAAGACTCCACCCCTCAACTCCAGAATCTGCATTTTAACAAGGATACCAGGTGATTTGGATCTTTATTAAGATTTGAGAAGTGGCCAGGCACTCGGTGTCTCACTCCTGTAATCTCAGCACTTTGGGAGGCCAAGGTGGCCGGATCACCTGAGGTTGGGAGTTCGAGACCAGCCTGACCAACACGGAGATACCCTATCTCCACTAAAAATACAAAATTAGCCAGGTGTGGTGGCGCATACCTGTAATCCCAGCTACTTGGGAGGCTGAAGCAGGAGAATCGCTTGAACCTGAGAGGCGGAGGTTGCAGTGAGCCGAGATCACACCATTGCATTCCAGTCTGGGCAACAAGAGTGAAACTCAGTCTCAAAAAAAAAAAGAAAAAAAAAAAGAAAAGATTTGAGAAGTGATGAACTCTGGGATTATAGAAGGAACTAGGGGGGTGAAGGAGTTGGAAGGGGTAGGGGGCAGGAAAAAAAAAAAAGAAGGAACTACTATTGATCCTTGGGAAGTGGTAAGAGAAGTCTTCAGATGCGAGGGGTGATAGGAACATTCCAGGCTGAAAAAATAAGCAGGCCCATGATCAAGGTAGTTAGAACTAGTAAGAGGTGTTCTGGAATGAGAAGTTTCGTCTGGGGGGGGCAGTGGGCACTTAGGAAGATATGGGAGATAGGGCAGAAAAAGTAGGCTGAGGCCAGAGGCAGACGGGCCAGACTGACCCGCTGAGGATTATGAAGGAAGCCACAGCAAATTTTAAGCAAGAACGTAACAAGACCAGTCTTATGTTTGGACCTAACTCTGGTGGCAGAGTGGAGGACGAAATGCAGGAGAGGCTGGAGCAGGCAGGCAGGCATGTATCCTTAAATGAGCACCATTCACTTTTGGACTAGAAAGGAAGTCTGAATATTAAGAAGTGTAGGGGCCACAGGGTCCTAGGCAGACAGCAAAGCAGAGGGTTCCAGCTGCAGGAGGATAGAGGGGGGTTCCTTCTCAGCCCAGGGGTGTGGTCTCGGACTGGCATCTTCAGCATCACCTAGTTGTTGTTAGAAATGCCCATTCTCAAGCATCATCTTAGAAGCAGTGAGGGAACCTTGGGGATGGGGCACACAAGTCTAGCTTTGAACAACTTTTCCAGGTGATTCTGATGCATGCTAAAGTTAAGAACCACTGCTCTAGCCCGCCAAAAATCATGTATCAGGTGGTAAAGGCTTAAAACTGCACAACTTGCTTACTGTCTTTTCTAAAAAGAACGAGGGTAATGAGAAATGGGTTTCTATGTTGAGTGAGGCAGAACAAAAGCCACATACAACCTAGATTTTACATAGTGCCAGAAAAAAAAAATACTGACCATCTTGTCCAAAAGTCTCATATTTGGAGAATTAAAATAGTTTTGGTCGAGGCCATGATGATCTCGGTAACCTAAATTAATTTATAAAATTCTTCCTGTTCCCTTTATTTCCCACAAAAACATCCGCAGCAAAAACGCTGGGATTCATCTGGGCCCTCTGAAAACCGTGTTTCCGACGCAACCGCCCATTAGAAAAACACAATTCCAAATTAAAAACCCGGAGAACTGAGCGGCGGGGCTGGCGCCACCGTCCCAGGACAGCGCGGGCTTTCCCAGCCACACCCCTGCGCGCCGCCTGCCTCCTTCCCCGGCAGTTCCCAAAGATAAATAAATCCTCCTTGTTTTTCCAGACCTGAAATTAACGGTGACTCACAGAGCACTCTGCATGGCCACGGTCGCCTCGGGAAGGAGGAAAAATGTGCAGACTTTTTTCCCCTCATGCGAGGGCAGGACAAGCCAGACTGGGCCAATCAGGGGAGGGCGGCGGGAATCGCACCAAAGTAGGTAAAAAATGCGGGAGGCGTCCCCGCTGCCGCGGCCCGCGACTCCGCTCCCGTGGGTCCTCCCCCAGCGCGTTCCCCCTCCTCGGGCCCTGCCCTCCCCACCCCCAACATCTCTCTCCTTCCCCTCACCTCTCCCAGATCCCCCTCCTCTCCCCACTTTGTCCCCTCTCCCTCACCTCTCCCCTTCCCTCACCCTTCCCCCACTAAGTGCCCCCTCGCCCCTCCCCCCACATACTCCTCCTCTCCCCACTCTGTCCCCTCTCCCTCACCTCTTCCCTCCCCTCTCCATCTCCCTCCTTCCCCAACTATGTGCCCCTCGCCTCTCCCCTCCAAATCCCCCTCCTTCCCACACTATCCCCCTCTCCCCCGGCTCTCCCCTCCTTTTCCCCTCCACGGCCCCGCCCCGCCCCCTGCGGCAGGCACACCTGGCCAGGTGGCTGCCTCCCCGCGCAGGCCTTGCCTGCACGATGGGTGGGGCGTCAGGTGGCCCCGCCGTGGAGGCGAAGGAAGGCCACCCATCCCCCATCATCTTTTGCCCGCCCCTTGCCATCAGGAGCCAGCCCAGTCCGCCTTCTAGCCTCCTGCATACGAGAGAGGACGCACCCCCACCCCTAAACACTTTCTGGTTTAGGGGGACCCTGCCCCGCAGCCTTAAGCAGATGAGGGAAGCTCCCCTCCGAGAGTCTGGATAGCTGCCGGGCGGGGCGTTGCCGGGCGGGCTGGTTGCGTAGCAACGGCGGGCGGTGCGTGACGTGCGCAGCCGCGTTCCGTCCCGAGGCGCGCCCGCCCCAGGGTAGGCTCTCGCCGCCGCGTCAGCTCAGCGCTCGGTCTCTCGGTCCCGCAGCGGTGAGGAGGACGCTCTGCAGACTCGCTGCCCGCCGGCTCCCTCCCCCGCGTTCCTGCGACCGCCGCGGCGAAGATGGTGAGTGGGAGGGAGGCCGAGGCGTGGGCCGAGGCGGCCGGGAGCAGTGCGCCTCTGGGGCGCCGCGGAGTCGGGGCTAAGGGGGTGAGCCGTGCCTCAGCCCGGGGAGGGACCCGGTCCGGCTGCAGTATCCGGGCCGCAGGGCCGTGGGGGGGTGTCTCTGGGCCTCCGTCGCCCGCCGTCCTGGCTGGGCCCCCGCGCCCCGGGGCGGATCCGCGGCCGTTGCGCAGCTCCCAGCTGGGGCGAGGTCGCCGCCCTGAGCGTGGCCTCTGAGGTGCCTCCGGACCCGGCCTTGCAACAACTGGCCGGGGTTGAGCGCCCCCACCCGCTCTGTGAAATCCATGCGGAGGTCTGCACGTCGAGGCCGGGGAGTGGGGGGGCGGGGGGCGTCGGAATCCAGCCACCGTCCTTGTTGGCGTGGGTTTCCCCAGAGCTGGCGCTGAGGCGCTTGGTGACTTGTGCGCGTTCGAGCAGCCCTTGAGGTCTATCTCAATAAGGAAGATAAAGCCTTTAGAGCACGGAATGATCGCTAACGAGCAGGATCCTGGCATGATTTAGAACGGGGTGGCCTTGCAGCCCCTTTGTTTTTTTCTTTTTATCTGGCAATCGGCTTCCAGCAGCACTCTCGTCGTGCTTGTCAAGCTTGGCAGTGTCTATTTTAACCCTTCCCTGCCCGATCTGTCCATGTATGGTTAGAATTTTTTTTCTGACCTGTAGACAGTTGGACTCTGCCAGAACTTGGTGCGCAAGGTGTGGGCATGATGCTGGGATGCTGATACAAGCAAATTTAAGAGCTTTAAAAACCATTAAAATACTGGAGTCATCAAAAAGTAAACAGGTGCTCATTAGTATATTCTATATGATGGACATTTTGCTTAATTTACATATTTCCCCCTTTACACTGTCACTCTAATTAGCTATTTAAAAACGTATTCTCAACTGAACTATCAGATGGAACATTTTGTCATTTTCGTTAGTCTGCACACACTGTTACCATTTTTGGTCAGTGATTTGCAGGCATAGCCTTACCAGACTTTGCTAGAAATATTACACTGTAATTGCATCTGTCTAGAAGCAGTTGGTACCAGCTTATCTGCATACAAACTGTTTTCACTGTGTAACAGTTTTGGTTTTCTTAAGTTATTGCAACTTCCGTGAACATGCAGGCGGCCCCTTAGTGAAAGAAAAGATTAACCGGTAGTTTCTTGATGACTGTAGATATGTATGTAATAGGGATTTGATACTGTTCAGTTTTTGGTTCTTTGGTTTAATGCTGTAAGCTACAAAGTATCAGCATCTTGAGTCTTTTTAATATCTAATTATTAAAAATTTAATAACATTTTAAATGTATATGCACTTTATACTAAAAGACTTAATCTAGGGGCTTTGAGTTGTGGTACGCTTAAGACCATTCACTCTGTTAAAGTGCTTTGAAGCTGACTAGGGTCTGCTCTAGAGACTTCTGATTTGACATTATACTTTTTTATTGAGTGGCTAATACAGACTTTATTTTTCTGTTTGAAAATAAGGGACCAAACATTTTACTTTTAGTTAAATGCTTAGTTTTAGTTAAAGCTTAACTAAATTCAAGGAAGGAAGAGTCTTATATTTCCTGGTTCTTGTGAGGAGTGGGAGAAATAAAAATTAGAAATGAGCGATTTCCAAATACGCTTCAAAATTGTTGGCTTTAGGGAGATCAAGAAGACCTTACAAGTTACTCTTAGAGTTCAGATTATAGACCCCCCATTTTTAAAGGTTATTTTTGTTTTTAGCCTTGTGAGTGCAGGAGCATCTTTATTTAGTTCAGTGATTAGAGAATATTGTGGGTATTATCCCAGAGTCTAACACTTGCCTTTTAGCTCTTTTGGTTAGATGCTTGGTTCCAAGTTTCTTTTAAGATTAAATTTTAACTACCGATGGGTTTGTTCTAAATTAGCAGAATCACTTCCTTGTACTCACCAAGTCTTTTTAGAAGCACCTGAAATAAAGCAGTTTGAAACCAGCTGGGCACTTCAGGCTGAGATTAGATGTTTTCAGATGTCTCCCCCAACAAAAAAACAACGTCTGCCTCCACATGAACCACAATTACAGACCCCAAACAAAACGTGTGTGTGTGTGTACTGAGTGTGCCAGCCTCCTTATACAGAGATTGTTTAGTAGCCCCTCATCAAGTTACTAAGGTTATTTGCCCAGTAGTTCTACTGGATATGGATTGAGACATCACACCTAGACTTGCCTAGCTCCTCTTGTAACCAAAGAGTATCTTTTATGCTTCTTGGAAAGTAAGAGTGTAGTCTTGCCCCTGAAGTAGAGTTAAAAGGTTTGCATGATAATCTAACCCTTAACCTTATCCTAATCTGAACTGTGGTCTCACGGACTGAACTAATTGGCGCAGTATTCAAGTATTCTAATACTTGGTGATTAGCAAAAACACTACAACCCAGTGAAATAGGTTGGGCATGTATTCACATGCCTGTTTAACATATGAGAAAACAGATTGTAAAAGATTAATTGACTTGAGACAAATCATCTTTTAAAATAAGTTTTAAAATAATAATTTTGAAACATTTTAAGCAGAAAAGTACACAGAATAACAGATCCTTTTGTACGGAAAAAAAAAGGGCTATCATTGCCATATTTCAGGTTTTTATGTTACCATTACAGCTAAATATGCATCATCTTCCTCATCCCACTCCCTTCCCTCCCTAGAGTTATAACCATTCCTGTGTCAAAGACATAATATCCTGGCTGGTTAAGGAGATGATTTTATTCAGGCTATTGCAATTAGGAGAGCATTCCTGATTGCCTTATTTGAAAATATGCAACAGGCCAGTTCTTTGCAGTTACCTGTTTCCCAGAACACAAAACGATGGGGTGGACTAACCATCACTGCTTTCTGAGAACACAGAGCTCAGGTAAAGTTCACAGTAGTCACCTGAAATTGATATTCATTGATAGTTCTATACTTTTAGCTACTTAATCATTCATATGTATTGCCTCGATGTGCTTTTACTGTGCTTCATGTATCCTTTTGCAGCTCTGTGAGAAAAAAATTAAACTTTGTGGGGTGTTTTTTTTTTGCAGGGGAGGGCAGCTTTTGGATTTATTTGTAGCTTTGGTTCTTCAACTGCTGAATTGTGTTCTTTTATATGATTGTGCAAGTTTATCCATTCCCCTGTTGATAGACATTCAGCAATTTCCTAATTTTTTGCCTTTTTTTTTTATCTATTTAAAGTTTTTATAATAGGCAATTTCCATGTCATATATTGCTATATATTACTTCTCTAGCCCCAGTGTGTATCTCTCCATGGTATATATCTAGAAGCGGAAGCCCTGGATTGGAACATACATATTTTCTACTCTACTACTGGTTCGTTCTGGTTGTATCTCATCATCAACAGCTTGTTTCTACATTGCCTTTCACCGCCTAAGAAGAGACTTGAAACCTTTGCCAGTCTGATGGTTGTGAAATGGTTTCTCATTATTTTATTTTGCATTTCTCTGATTACTAGTGAGCTGATTCTTTTCGTATGTTTATTGCATTTTAGGTTTTTACATGCATGCTGCATCCTGCAAATCTGACCATTCTGTAAATACTTATCATCTTCACCTAAGCTTATTTGCAGAGCCGTAAAGTAAATGTAGCAGTAAAAAAAAAAAAAAAATCAGCTGGACACAGTGGCCCATACCTGTCATCCCAGCACTTTGGGAGGTTGAGGCAGGAGGATTGCTTGAAGCCAGGAGTTGGAGACCAGCCTGGGCAATATAGTGAGACCTCGTCTGAACAAAAAAATTAAATAAAAATTAACTGGGCATGCTGGCATGTGCCTATACTCCTAGCTATTCGGGAGGCTGAGGTGGGAGGATTGCTTGAGCCTGAGTGTTAGAGGCTTCTGTGAGCTATGATTGTACTACTGCACTCCAGCCTGGCCACAGAGGGAGACCCTGTCTCAAAAAACAAGAACGTGATTGTCAATACCAGAACCTCATACTGAGGAGTAATATTTCTCTCTTCTGGCACATGAATTTCTTTCCAGGCCCCTTACCCAGCTAATTACCAGAAGTTCAATACTCTCTCTTAATTCTATCCACCTGCCATTTTTAGGCCCCTGGTAGTGGTAGAATGTAGAGTGACTTAGGACAGAGTTCTTTCCTTCTTTGCCAAGGGCTGTGGAGATGAACATCCTTCACTTTACACTTACCCCTCTCTTTCCTGGCAGTTCCTCTAGCCAAAACGTAAAAACACACACAGTAGATATATGGGAACAATGCACTTTCTGCGAAAATTTGCTGTGTACCTAAAACTTCTCTAAAAAATTAAAAGTCTATAGCTGAGTGTGGTGGCACGTGCCTGTAATCCCAGCTACTCAGGAGGCTGAGGCAGGAGAATCGCTTAAACCTGGGAGGTGGAGATTGCAGTGAGCTAAGATCACACCATTGCACCCCAGCCTGGGTGACAGAGCAAGACTCCGTCTCAAAAAAAAAAAAAAAAAAAAAGAAAAAAAGTCTAAAAAACAAACATGCAAAACAAGTAAACATGACTGACTTTCCTTCTTTCTCCTTTCCTTTTTTTCCTTTCTTTTTTCTTTCTTTTCTTTTTCTTTTTTTTTTTTTTTTTTGAGACAGACTCTCTTGCAGCCACCCAGGCTGGAGCTCACTGCAGCCTTGATCTCCTGGGTTCAAATGATCCTCCCACCTCAGCCTGCGGAGTAGCTGGGACTACAGATGTGCACCACCACACCCAGCTAACTTTTTTTTTTTTTTTTTTTTTTTTTTTTTTTTTTTTTTTTTTGAGACGGAGTCTCTGCCTCAGCCTCTCCGAGTAGCTGGGACTACAGGCGCCCGCCACCACGCCCGGCTAATTTTTTGTATTTTTATTAGAGACGGGGTTTCACTGTGGTCTCGATCTCCTGACCTCGTGATCCGCCCGCCTCGGCCTCCCAAAGTGCTGGGATTACAAGCGTGAGCCACCGCGCCCGGCCCTCCAGCTAACTTTTTAAAATTTTTTGTAGAAATGAGATTTTGCTACATTGCCCAGACTGGTCTCAAACAGTCTTCCCGCTTTGGCCTCCCAAAGTGTTGGGATTACAGTCATGAGCCATCGTGCCTAGTGACTGTTTTTCATAAATAGAATTTGTTTAAATCAAAATTGTGTTTAACTTAGTATACAGGAAGACTTCAAACTTTTGAGTTTTTATGTTAATATAACTTTATATTTTCTTTCAATAATACTTTGAGATGAAGCACACTATATTTGAAATTTGAAAAAAAAAACTTGCAAGTCTTGAAAAACTGATTTTAACATATAAATGCGTTGTTTTTGTCCACAGAACAACACTCTAGTCTCTGAGTAACTAGAGCTAGTCTCTTCATTGTACTGTCATTTGCATATGTAAACCACAGAGCATAATAAATAAGTAGAATGTTGTGAAAGCATTTTTTTTTTTTTGGAGGCAAGGTCTCATTCTGTTACCCAGGCTGGAGTGCAGGAGCGTGAACACAACTCACTGCATTGTCCACCCTCAGGCTCAGTCAGTCCTCTACCTCAGCCTCCTGAGTAGCTGTGACTATAGGCACGCACAACCACTCCCAGCTAAGCTTTGTATTTTAAAAGCTTTATATATATAAAGATGGGATTTATAAATATAAATTTGTATATAAAGACGGGGTTTATAAAGATGGGGTTTCACCATGTTGCCCAGGCTGGTCTTGAACTCCTGGGCTCAAGTGATCCACCCACTTTGGCCTCCCAAAGTGCTGGGATTGCAGGCATTAGCCACTGCGCCCAGCCGTGAAAGTATCTTGAGCTTACTTCCCTTGTGGCGTAACATTTCTGTCTAGATTGTCCATGAAAGTCATACACAAAGATTTACACCTAACACTTCAGCGATATTGTAACCACAACTTTTCTTCTGTTCATGCCTCCTTTCATTGATGTTAGAAGTGAGAAGTTTTCACTTGGAATTGTGCTTCTGAATTACCTCCTGCTCATTTTTCTTGAAATTTTACAATTGGGAGAGGCATAGACTTAGACAAATAAACATCGGGTTTATTCATCTCAGTAATACTTTGGGCCAAAATGTTATATTCATCGTTGAATCTGCTGTACTAAGACCCCCATTGAGGTGAATATTTAGAGTGATTCTTAGCTCCAAGATTAGTCTTCTAGTAGCTGATACTGTAATGCTTACATGCTGCCAACACTATTCCATGTTTTGCTTTGTTATGTTTTACGTAGATTTTTTGTTTGGAGGTTCTAGCAGGGGAGCGCAGCTGCTATATCACCTTGACCAAAGACCAGTTCTCCTCTATCGGGAATGGTCATTCTCTTCGACTGAGTGCATAGCTTTGAGAGGGACGCACATGGAGTGGTGAGGGAGGAAGGGGATACCTGCCTAGCCAGCCAGATCAGCCGAATTAACCCTGGTGATCAATAGGGTGACAGATGTTGCAGCCAGATCGCACTCACATCCTACGTAGATTTTTTAAAAGCAATTGATTTCAGTGAAAAATGCAATTAAAGTTTTAAAATTAATGTAATCTCTAGTTGAAGGTGTGAAAAGACTGAGAACGTCTGTTGCAGCAAGGCATAGATGAGTGCTTGAAAGATAGAAACTTAAGTTCATACTACACCTGGAAGGTCATTTGTCATTGTGTTTGTGCTTTTGGATCACATCAAAGGAAGATTGTTTACTCCTTTGAACATTTTTACATTACTTCATAGGTTGTTATTTCTGTTTGCCTTATCACAGAAAAGCAAAGATGAATTTCTTACCCTTGTTTCTATCTTGGCTTGCTTTCAGAAAATAGCTTGTAAATGTAATTAGTGTGTATTTTAAAATGGTTTCACAACTTTTCTGTTGCTGTTTTCATGTACAGGTGGAGCATCCCTAATCTAAAAATCCAAAATTCTCTAAAATCCCAAACTTTTTGAACACCAACATATTGCCACAAGTGGAAAATTCTACATCTCACCTCATGTGACAAGTCAAGTCAAAATGCAGACAAAACTTTCACACACAGAATTATTTAAACTATCATATAAAATAATTTTCAGGCTATGGGTATAAAGCGTATATGAAACACAGATGTGTTTGGACTTGGGTCCTATTCTCAAGCTATCTCATTATGTATATGCAAATATTCCAAAATTTGAAAATATCTGAAATCTGAAATGCTTGGTACCAGAAGGTACTTAACCTGTAGTAATAGAACTAACGCTAAAGCACAGCACAGGCAAATACAGGTAAGGCTTCTCCAACTTGCTGTGGAGCAATCTTTGAAGTCAGTTGTTGAAGCTCAGGAGTTTTGAGGAATTCTCAAATCATTGTAAGAATCTGCAGCCTGACCAACATGGAGAAACGCCGTCTCTACTAAAAATACAAAATTAGACAGGCGTGGTGGCAGGCGCATGTAGTCCCAGCTACTTGAGAGGTTGAGGCAGGAGAATTGCTTGAACCTGGGAGGCGGAGGTTGTGGTGAACTGAGATCGCGCCACTGCACTCCAGCCTGGGCAACAAAGCAAGACTCTGTCTCAAAGAAAAAAAATCTTTAGAGGAATGCTCTAGTTATAAGAATATTTCATCTTTAGGCCAGTGTTGTCAAATGGAAAGAAAATACAAGCTATGTATATACTTTTAACTTTTCTAGTAATATTTTTAATCAGTATAAAAATTGAGAAATTTTACATATAAATTGTTTGAAATCCAGTATATATTTTACACTGAAAGCACGTGTCAATTCAGATGCTAAATTGTCATTGGAAATATTTGATCTGTATTTAGATATGATAAAATTTACATTTGAAAAAGTAAATTCATATACTCAAGTTGCTCCAGAACTACCTAAAAGTTTTCCAGTAATGGATAAGAATAAATTTTTAGAATTTAAGTTAATTAAAATTAAATGAAAATACAGTTCCTCAGTCACACTAGCCACATTTAAAGGACTCATTAAGTCACACATGGCTAGTGGCCACTTTATTGGACCAACCTAAGACTTTGTGAGTTGGCCTATTTAATTTGTAATGGGAAGTTAGTATGCGTACCAACTAAATTCTCTGCATTTCTGCACATGTCCAAGAAACAATGCTGAGGTAGCATATGAATTTCTTTATAGGACTTAAGATGTTTTATGAAACTAGACTGTTGAGCTCTTTTAAGTTGGGGATCGTACATTCCAGTAGCAAGATACCACTCTCGTAGTAGGCCCACATAGATGTTACTGAATGAACATGAATGAGTGAGTGGAAGAGGGTATTCTTAATTATGACAAAGGACAGGTTCCCATGGAGGTGGGTTCCTTTAATTTTTATACCTTCTATTCCCACATACCTTTTTTAATGCAATGGAAATTGGGTTTTAAGTATGGAATTAATTGAATAGTACCTCCTCTTTGTATACTGCGTGACAATTTACTTTGAGTCTTAGAAGTAAAAATCCTTCAAGATAAGGCTGTTATTAGAGTAATACCTTTAAAGTGATTGTGGCATATGGAAAGTCCTCAATAAATGCCAGTTTCCTTTCTTTCCTTAAAAATGAAACAGTGGAATTTGATGCTCATTGAGGCATCCTGAACCATAGAAAAGCACTCAAAAGCCTAACAAATGAAAGAGCAAGAAGTGGCCGGGCGCAGTGGCTCACGCCTGTTATCCCAGCACTTCGGGAGGCCAAGGTGGGTGGTTCGCTTGAGGTCAGGAGTTCGAGACCAGCCTGACCAATGTGGTTAAATCCCTCCTCTACTAAAAACAAAAAATTAGCCGGGCGTGGTGGTGCGTGCCTGTAATCCCAGCTACTTGGGAGGCTGAGGCAGGAGAATCACTTGGACCTGGGAGGTGGAGGTTGCAGTGAGCCAAGATCCCACCATTGCACTCCAGCCTGGACAACAAGAGCAAAACTCTATCTCAAAAAAAAAAAAAAAAAAAAAAAAAAATAAGCAAGAAGTAATGCTGTCTTACATAACTTAACAAGTATTTACCCTATCTCATTCAACCCTTATAGCAACTCATTGAGATAGATATTATTTGTGTTAAACTATACTGCCACGTTAAAAGCATGTGCTCAGTGTCTGGCTGCTGGGTTTTTTTAAATCTTGACTCTGCCACTTGCACTAACTATATGACCTTTGGTAAGTTCCTGACGCATTCTGTGCCTCAATTTCACCATTCTTCCAAGTGGAAATAATAATAGTACCTACCACCACAACAGTATGAATGATGCATATAACTAGTTTAAAGCAGTGGCACAGGCCAGGTGTGGAGGCTCATGCCTGTAATCCTAGCACATTGGGAGGCCAAAGCAGGCAGATCACTTGAGCTTATGAGTTCGTGAGCAACATGACAAAACCCAGTCTCTACATAAAATACAAAAAAAAAAAAAAAAAAAAAAAGGGAAAGCTGGGTGCGGCAGCGCATGCCTGTGGTCCCAGCTACTTGGGAGGCTGAGGTGAGAGGATTGCTTGAGCCCAGGAGCTTCAGGCTGCAGTGAACCAATATTGCACCACTGCACCTCAGCCTGGACGACAGAGCAAGACCCTGATGCCAAAAAAAAGCAGTGGCACGTAGTAAAATGCTTATCAGTTTATCAGTGTTAGCTAAAATAAATAGTGGCAACCTTAGACCTAATTAGGTTCATAGTCTTTTGTTATTACTTGCTATCTAAGTGGAAGAAGCCAGAATCATTTATTTAACTCATTAAAAAGGGATTCCTGCCTGACTAATCAAAAGGCAGTTTATCCTTCAAGGGCCAGCTCTAGGAAGACCTGCCTGACACGACACATCCCTCTTGTCATGATGTCTCGTACAGAATCACTCATTTCCTGGGCTGTCAGTGCATGGGGAGCTTGCTGCTGGTGCAGCGTTAATCATATATAGGATTCTTTCTTATATCTGTTCTCTCTACCCAACTGGATATATCTTTAGAATCGTTCAAAGTTTTATTCATCTTTATATCCTGTGTTCATCTTTATATTCTAATGACACCAGTGTGTGCCTCAGTAGTTGTAGAGCAAATGGAAAGAGTTGGAGGAATGCATTAGAATGTGTTTCAATAGTTTCATTATTTCTTTAATATTATTTTACTTGGAATCATTATATATAATCAACTTTTTAATTTGAATTTTCAGGTGACTTGATTCTTGATGTAAAAATACCATTTTACACTCTTAGTTATATTTTTCCTGGAGTAATTAATGGAGAACTAATCAGTTTTGCGTTGCCCTCAATGTTTAGAATAACAATCATTTATTCAACAAATATTTGAGAGATTGTTGTATGTCAAGAACTGGTCCAAGCACTAGGGAAACAAGTTCTTTCCTCATGGAAGTTACAATCTAATATGGAGGAAGAGATAGAAAAGACAAGATCATTTCAGCTGGTGATAAATAGTATGAAGAAAATAAGGTAATGAATAGGGAGTACTAAAGCCAGGCGTGGTGACTCACGCTTGTAATCCAGCACTTTGAGAGGCTGAGGTGGGTGGATCACCTGAGGTCAGGAGTTTGAGACCAGCCTGGCCAACATGGTGAAACCCTGTCTCTACTAAAAATAGAAAAATTAGCCAGGCGTGATGGTGCGTGCCTGTAATCCCAGCTACTCTGGGAGGCTGAGGCAGGAGAATCACTTGAACCTGGGAGGCAGAGGTTGCAGTGAGCTGAGATTACGCCACTGCACTCCAGCCTGGGGGACCAGAGTGAAACTCCGTCTCAAAAAAAAAAGTGGGGGTGGAAGTACTAGAAGAGATGGGCTACTTTAGCTAGAATTTAGAGAAGGCCTCTTTTGAGGTGGGACTTACATGGCAATAAAGAGCTAGCTATGTGGAGAGCATTTAGGGCAGAAGGAACTCTTAAGTAGAAGGGCCTGTAGAAGAGAATGAGCTTGCCATTTGCCAGGGACAGAAAAAAGGCTTGTGTGGTTAGCATTCAGTCAACAAGGGGGAAATAAGTAGGAAATAGATTATAGGCAAGAACTACACCAGAAAGGGCCATTAGGTCAAAGGTGAGGAATTTGAATTTTATTCTGATGGCACCAGGAAGCCATTGGGTGTGTGATGGTGGGAGGTGTTAAGTAGTGTAGTGGAGTGAGATATGATTTATCCCTGTGGTTGATGTGTAGAGACATACAAATAGGGACAAAGACCAATTAAGAAACTATTGCTGGCTGGGTATGGTGACCCATGCTTGTAATCCCAGTGCTTTGGGAGGCCGAGGTGAGAGGATCACTTGAGGCCAGGAGTTAAAGACTACCCTGGGCAACATAGAGAGACCCTGTCTCTACCAAAAAAATAAAACATAAATAACCAGGCATGGTGGCACGTACCTGTAGTCCTAGCTACTTAGGAAGCTGAAGCAGGAAGATTACTTGACCCCAGGAGGTCGAGGCTATGGTGAGCCAAGTTCACGCCATTGCCCTCCAGCCTGGGGGACAAAGCGAGACCCTGTCCGTAAACAAAGAAACAACACCACAACCAACTGTTGCTTTATTCAGATGGTAGATGGTGGTAGCTTGAATTAAAATTTGTTAATAGTGGAGTTAATGAGAGGTGGTAAGATTGGATATATATTTTGGGAGTAGAGCTGGAAGGACTTAATGATAATTTGGATGTGTGGCATAAGGGAAAGAATATCAAAGATGGCTCGTAAGGCTTAGACCTGACCTAACAGATATTTGATGGTGTCATTATGCTTGAGGTCCTATAAAAGAAGCTAAAACAAAATAGTTTAGCAAAAATTGAGGTTCTTAGAATTTTGAGGAATAAAAAAATTGATTCAAAAGTTTTATAAATCTTTAAAATACCATAATTTCATAGTTGATTATATAAAAGTAGTATATGTTCATTGTAGAACCTTAAGAAAAATTTAGCTGTAATGATAGTTCCAACCAAAGTATTAACATTTGGGACATTTTCTTTTAAGCCATTTAATATATATTCTCATTTTTTCAAGAAGTAATTATTAGCTACCTTCTAGGAACCTGCACTGTTGTTGTAGGCTCTAGAGATTCAATAATACACAAGAAAAAGTCCCTGTCTCTATGAAGTATACATTCTTTTTCTTTTTTTTTTGTCCTTTTTTTTTTTTTTTTTTTGAGACTGAATCTCACCCTGTTGCCGCTGGAGTGCAATTAGCGCGATCTTAGCTCACTGCAACGTCCGCCTCCCAGATTCAAGCGATTCTCCTGCCTCAGTCTCCTGACTACTAGGATTACAGGTGCATGCCACCACGCCTGGCTAATTTTTTATATCATTAGTAGAGATGGGTTTTCAACCATGTTGGCCAGGCTGGTCTCGAACTCCTGACCTCATGATCTGCCTGCCTCAGCCTCCCAAAGTGCTGGGATTACAGGTGTGAACCACCACACTCGGCCCTGAAGTTTATACATTCTAATGGGAGAGACAGTTAAGAAATAAGTAAACAAATAAAATAATTACAGATTTTATAGATATTATGATGAAAATAAGGGAATGAGAGAGTGACTATCTGGAGACTGCCAGTATAGATTTTTCTCACACACTTGAGTTAATCTATAAAGGATAAAACTGTATTTCCCATTTCCCACTGTGACATGAGTGCCAGGATAATTCAGCTGGGGGGAAAATAGTGTTTTCAACAAATAGTGCTGGGACAATTGGATATCCACACGCAAAAGAACATATTTGGATCCCTGCTTCATACTGTATTTTGTATTTAACTTAAAATGGATCATAAATCTAAATGTGAGCACTAAAGTATGAACTCCTAGAAGAACACATAGGTATAAATCTCTGTGAACTTGTGTTAGGCAATTTTTGTCGGTAGTTTTCCTGGCCTTTCTAGGCAATGACACCAAGAGCACAAGTGACAAAAATAGATACATTGGACTTCATTGTATTAAAAAATGTTCATCAAAGAACACCATCAAGGAAATGAAAACACAACCCACAGAATAGGAAAAGATGTTTGCAAATCGTATACCTGACAAGGAGCTGGTGTGTAGAATATATTAAAGGACTTGCAACTCAACAATAAAAAACCCACTCGTTTGGGCAAAGGATTTGAATGGATGTTTCTCTAAAGATGTACAAATAACTAATAAGCCAATGGAAAAAAATGCGGAACATCATTAACCATTAGGGAAATGCAGATCAAAACTGCAACGATATACTGCTTCGTACCTGCTAAGACAGCTATAATGAAAAGATTATTGTAGCAAATGGCCAGGCTATGAAGTTGGAGCACCCATACATTGCTGGTGGGAATGTAAAATGGTGCAGTAATTTTGGAAAATAGTTTGGCAGTGCCTGAAAAAATTAAACTTGGGAGCTACCGTATGACTCAGCAGTTTTACTCCTACCTACATATCCAAGCAAAATGAAAATGTATGTTCACACAAAAACTTGTACACAAATGTGCATAGCAGTATTATTCATAGTTGCCAAAAGCGAAAATAACCCAGTGTTCATCAGTTGATGGATAGATGGATAAATGTAGTATATCCATTCAAGGGAAGGGAATATTATTTGGCAATAAAAAGAAATGAAATACTGATACATGCTACAGCGTGGATGAACGTTGAAAATATGCTAAGTGAAAGAAGCCAGTCCCAAAAAATGACATATTGTGTGATTCCATTTATACAAAATGTCCAGAATACACAGATCCATAGAGACAGAAAGTACATTAGTGGTTAGCAAGGACTGGGATGGGTGGGAGTGGGAATGAGGAATGACTGCTAATGGGTTTGGAGTTTCTTTTTTTTTTTTTTTTTTTGAGACAAGGTCTCTGTCACCCAGGTTGGAGTGCAGTGGCATGAGCATAGCACACTGCAGCCTCTACCACCCTGGCTCAAGCGATCCTCCCACTTCAGCCTCCTGAATAGCTGGAACTACAGGCCCATACCACCATCCCTGGCAATTTTAAAAAGTTTTTTTGTCAAGATGACGTCTCACTATTTTGCCGAGGTTGGTCTGGAACTCCTGGACTCAAGTGATCCTCCTGCCTCAACTTCCCAAATTGCTGAGATTACAGGCATGAGCCATTACACCCAGCCCAGGGTTTCTTTTTGTGGTGTTCAAAATGGTCTAAGATTAGGAAGTGGTGGTGATGGATGCACAACTTTGTGACTATACTGAAAACCCACTGAATTTACTACACTTTAAACAGGTAAATTTCATGGTATATAAAATATATCTGTAAAAACTACTTAAATTGTTTAATAATATCATGCATGTACATCACCCTCATGTTAAATTTATTTTTATAAGAAATACTCTGTCATCTTGTGCATAAATCTTGCATTTCTTCAAAAGAGAGTCCTAGGTATGAAATCACTGAATCAAAAAGGTGTGTGTATTTCTAATATAAAAAAATACGCTTAACCTGCAGGGCACAGTGGCTCACTCCTGTAATCCCTGCACTTTGGGAGGCTGAGGCAGGCGGATCACCTGAGGTTGGGAGTTCGAGACCAGCCTGACCAACATGGAGAAACCCCATCTCTACTAAAAATACAAAAAAATTAGCCAGGCGTGTTAGCGCATGCCTGTAATCCCAGCTACTCAGGAGGCTGAGGCAGGAGAACCGCCTGAACCCAGGAGGCGAAAGTTGCGGTGAGCCGAGGTCGCGCCATTGCACTCCAGCCTGGGCAACAAGAACGAAACTCTGTCTCAAAAAAAAAAAAAAGGCTTACCAGAGAAAGCTTAGAAAATAAAGAAAACTAGAGAGAAGATAAAAATCTGTTATAGTCTCACTTTTAGAGATAAAATTGTGGAACTTCTTTTTCTTCTGTACTGTTTTTCATAATTGAGATTATACTGTACTTGTAACTTTATATCCAGCTTCTTCATTCACTGAAAGTAAGTCATAAGTATTTCCCACATGCTATTAAAAACTTTGCATAAACATGATTTTAACAGCTGCATCAGGAACTATCCTGTGGATATGCTATCATTTACTTTGCAGTTCTCCTGTTTTTATTTATTTGGGCTGTCTGTTTTTTTAGTGTTATGTAGATTATTTTCCTAGAATAAATTCCTAGAAGTGAGGTTACTGGGTTAAAGGGTCAGTGGGTATGGATTATTGTAAGGCTGTATAATATAAATGGCCAAATTGCTTTCTAAAAGGTATTAATGAGTAATAAGTAGGGTTGCCTGTGGTGGAAGACAAATCTGGAAAAGTAGGTTGGTTTAGACAATAAAGGGCTTTTTATGCTCTGTTAATAAATAAGGACTTTATCTTGTGGGTGCTTGGGAATTGTTAAAGACTTCATCTTGGGAGTAGTGGAGATTTTGAGAGTAAATGAGAGGGAATAGATTTGAAATACACATTTAAGGAGGAATTGGCAGGGCTTAGAAAACTAGGTGTGACTGAGAAACAGGTAGATCAGTTAACCAGCAATATCAAATCTGTTTCATATTCATTGATTTGCCAGTTAACCATCCAGAGAGAACTAAGACAGCTTGTTAAACCAAGGAGAAATTTTTCACATTTAGCTTATTGTTTGGTTAATATGCTGTTTCTCAAAGAGTAGAATACTAAAAGTATTCTTCACCTTGAAATAAAAATTAGATATATAATTTAGTATAATTTACATAAAGTGAAATTCACCCTTTCTGGTGTAAGTTCTGGAAGCTTTGACACATATATATATGTACATACACATATATACACACACACACATATATATACACACACATACATGGTTGTGTAACTACAGCCACAGTCAAAATATAGAATAATTCCTTCACACAAAAAAATTCCTCATTAATCCCTCCTCCTGTCCCCAACAACCACTGATCTGTTTTTTGTCTCTATAGTTTTACCTTTGCCATGTAAATGGAACTGTACATTGATACACTTTGAGTCTAGCTTCTTTTCACTCAGCATAAGGCATTTGTGCCTCAGCAATTCTATTTTATTGCTGAATTTTATTCCATTCCCTAGTGGAGAGGTGTATTTTATTTTATTATTTATTTATGTATTTATTTTTCTGAGTTAAGGAGCAGAAAGCTTAATAGACAAGAAGAGAGAGAGAAAGCTTCCTTATGCTGAGAAAACAGGTTGCCCAAGAGAGGGTCTCCCTGGAGAGGTATATTTTAATTTTTTCTTGTCTCAGTGAAGGATGGGGCAGAATATTAGAAGGATTTTTTTCCTCTTTCTAATGCGCATAAATCCTTGAAACAGTCACTTTCTCTACCTTAGATAAAACTAATAGATACAACTTACTATTGCACACTTGATAGACTACAGTATAGTATAAACATAACCTTTATTTGCACAGGGAAACCAAAAAATTTGTGTGACTTGCTTTATTGCTATGGTCTAGAATTGAACTTGCAGTGTCTCCAAGGTATGCCTGTATATACTAGGAAAAGGGACATATTTTAGGACAAAACCTACGGGTTGCCTCATAGGCCCCAGTTTCATCACTGCAGATTTTGATTTATGGCTGCAGGTGATGGTTGTGCCTAGGAGAATGGTACGAGGTATTGTAATTGAATCTTACCGTGTTAAGAGAACTGTTACCCTTCTCTTTGCTGTTGGTAAGGCTTTGCTGTTTAACCACTTAATAGTCATGTGGAGAAAGAAGAGATATACATTAAATTGTTAGGTTTGTTTTTAATTCGTAGTTTTGATTGTCAGAGAACAAATGGAAATTACTGTTTCAAATCAGTCTTAAGCCATCTGGTTTCTTTATCCATAACATTCTGTTACCCAAAGATTTCAATAAAAGTTGGCCACATTGGTAACTAGAAAGAGTCGAAGAAGCTCTAACCAGATTTTCTGGTTAATAATGTAAGAGTCTTTGCTTAGTGCCTGGAAGGCCTTATGTGTGTTGTTTTAATCAGTCCTCTTGAGTTGGCAGTATGATAATTCACATTTTACAGATGATGAAGCTGAGGATTAAAGAAGTTAGCTGACTTGCCCAAGTTACAAGATTTTAGTAAGTCTGATTCAACCCTGTGGTACACTTTCTCCTCTAGTTAAAAAGGTCTTCTAAGGTTAAATGTTCCAAATTCTGTTTTTGAGAAGAACGCAGCCAGTTTAAAAATATATATCTATTCAGTATTTGACTTGCTCAGTTTTCCCAGTTAATTGTAAAATCAGAAATAGCCCTGTGTGTAGTATTGTTACATACAATGAAGTTATCTTTATTGCTGTTACATAAACCTTATATTTTAAATCCATTATTTCACTTCTTCCCCAATAACTAGGCTTTTGTTTCTCAAGGAATAAAAAAAAAAAAAAAAAAAAAAAAAATTTTTTTGCCATCTGTAAGAATTAAGGTCTTTGCTTAAAGTCAAGTCCTTTTTATTTTTTTGAGACAGGGTCTTGCTCTTTTGCCCAGGCTGGAGTGCAGTGGTGTGATCTTGGCTCACTGCATTCTCCACCTCCTGGGCCCAAGTGATCCTCCCTCATCACCTGAGTAGCTGGGACTACAGGCATGTGCCACCACACCTGATTAAGTCAAGCCCTCTTGTATGAAACTTGATGATGATCCTTCATTTTGGTTGTTTTGACTCTTTCCAAATTGACACTCAGAATAGGTACTTTAAAAAAAAAAAAGATTTTATCTGAATTTCTCCCAAGATTTCTTCCTTACCCTCAGAAATAGTTAACTATAGTTAATTGTAGTAAACTAGAATTGAAGTCTTTACCTTTGGAGGCATTATTCTTTTTTTTTTTTTTTTCTTTTTTCCTCTGGTGACTTTGATATTAGAGGCATTAGTCTGTCATTGTGTACGTGATAACTGAGTTTCCTAATGACAGCAGGCATCAGTAAAGCTAAATAATATATTGTTTTCTGAGGCAGAAAACTATGAAATATGGTCAATAAATTTGTTTACTCCAGACATACTACTTTGGTATTGAGTTAATTGTATGTGTTACTTTATATCAAACTATTTAAAATAAAATTTAAAATTTCTTCAGCTTTATTAGCCACACATCAAGTATTCAGTAGCCACAGTTGGTAGTGATTACCATATTAGACAGTGCAGAAAAGGGACATCTTCACCTTATGTAAAATGCTGATTTACTGAGCATGAGACCAGTAGTACATAATGTACTGTTCCCTACTTGCTTTTTTTTCTCTCGCACTGTGTATGACCATACCGTCCTTCTTTCCCCTCCAGCCACATTTCCCCTTTCAATATTGAAGACCTCAAAATCATCTTTGGAGAAAGGCATAGGCCACATACTGTTTCTGTACTTCTGGGTTCTTTTCTTCTAGGCATGTCCTAAACCTTGGCAAAATAAATTTCTAACTTGATTGAGACCTCAGATACTTTTGGTTTACAGAATTCACCTATGTCCTGGAATCCCCTGTGAGTTATCCCACCTTTCCAGACTTAACCAATGTACACTTTTACCTCTATTGATTGATGTCTGCTTGTAACTTCTGCCCCCTCTAAAATGTGTAAAATCAGTCTGTCACACAACCGCCTTGGGCACATGTTCTCAGGACCGCCTAAGGCTATGTCATCAGCATGTCCTTAAGCTTGGCAAAATAAACTCTAAATTGAGGGGAGTAAAAAGGAACATTTGGCCGGGCGCGGTTGCTCACGCCTGTAATCCCAGCACTTTGGGAGGCTGAGGCGGGCAGATCACAAGGTCAGGAGATCTAGACCATTCTGGCTAACATGGTGAAACCCCGTCTCTACCAAAAATACAAAAAAAAATTAGCCGGGCATGGTGGCGGGCGCCTGTAGTCCCAGCTACTTGGGGGGCTGAGGCAGGAGAATGGCGTGAACCCGGAAGGCGGAGCTTGCAGTGAGCCGAGATCACGCCGCTGCACTCCAGCCTGGGCAACAGAGCAAGACTCTGTCTCAAAAAAAAGGAACATTTGTATCATCACAGAAAGTCCTGTTGGAGAGCACAGCTCTCTGGAACAGTGGGACGGAGGATTTAGTAAGGCATGACTTCAAGTTGTGGTGGTGGGGAGAGTGTTTTAGCACTCATTTACGTATGGTCACCTGTATCCTCTTTTTCAGTTTAGTGACTAGTCCAGAACTACTGTTTACCCTCTCCAGAGAATAAACTCCAGAATTCCAGGGGTAAGGGGCTGGCAGCAGGATGGCATTCAGGAGAGAGTCTAGGGATCTCTGCTTCTCAGACCAATTTCACTCATTCTTCCTTATTTGAACTTCCATATTTATTCTCTTCTTGTCCTGGTGGATTTATGTTCTTTTTCATCCCATTTTTATACTTTAAGTAGAGTTTTGGTAGGGAGATGTATATATTCAACCCCCAACCCTCCCTCCCCCTACTTTTTTTTTGAGGCAGTCTTGCTCTGTCACCCAGGCTGGAGTGCAGTGGGGTGCTCTCTGCTCACTGCAACCTTCGCTTCCCAGGTTCAAGTGATTCTCCTGCCTCAGCCTCCTGAGTAGCTGGGATTACAGGCACACACCACCATGCCCAGCTAATTTTTGTATTTTTAGTAGACACGGGGTTTCACCATGTTAGCCAGGCTGCTCTCCTGACCTCAGGTGATCTGCCTACCTCAGGCTCCCAAAGTTTTGGGATTACAGGCATGAGCCGCAGCGCCTAGCCAAGTTCCGCATCTTAATATAGGACCTGTGAGGCCCTGAACACTTGTATGAAGCAGAAATGTGCTGAAGAACTTGTCACTCTCATTTTATTTGTTGTCTCAGCGTTATTGTTCAGAGGCATCAGTTATAGCAGCCAAAAGCCCAAATATTTTGTCATTAGTCATTCTGTTTCTATTGGCCCTTGTGCAAGGCATGGTATAAATAAAGTAGAATCGTGAACCCAGTTTTTAACTCCCTAACTCCTTTGAGAAGTTGGTAGAAGTAGGTAGATTAAGACGCTGATGACATTTTTGCCAGTTTGAAAATTTGTATTTGTCTGCAGTATCTTACATTCAAATATTTCAGACTTTACCTTAGAAAAATGTTTTTTTAATTAATAATTTTCTGAGGTAGTTAAAATAGCTTTCATCCTGTTTTCTCTATTAATAAGGATCATGTGAAGTTTAGTTGGCATTAGTTGTGTAGGCAAGGTGAGGTGTCTGTCTTGAGTTTAGTAGTACGGAAAAAGACCACCGTTTCTGATTTTTTTTGGTTTAGGAGGGACTGCTGTAAGCTATCATTGCATTTAGCTTTTGGACTGGTTCAGTTGTTTACAAAAATCAAATTAGAAAAATTTAATGCTCACGTTTCAAAGGTTACTATCCTTATGCTAGAATTGAGAGCATTGTTATTTTAAGTTGTGTTCTGTCCTTCGCAACTGTAAAATACCCAGTGTTCCATATTCTTTGTAACATTTACTTCTCTCTGTGAGTGAGTAGTAACATTTTTAAAGAAGCTTACACTGAGTGATTCTTAAGTATACAGGCAGGGCCTCAGATGTATTGATTTAATCTCTGAATCATTATTTCACAAAAGCTGTGCCAGAGGAGACTCAGACAGGTTTGAGAGCAAGTTAAAAACTGGTAGTCAAGCGAGATCAAATGCAGTGAAGTATATTTTTAACAGCTACTTTTTGACATGGGGGTGGAGCTCTAAGAGCAACTGTTCTCCAGTGGCCACTGGTACATGGAGAAACTGAAGTTGTGGATAACATATCTTTTTAAGGTAATCACAAAGCTCTTGTTATGATAGCAGTCTATTTTTGCTCTCAAGATTTTCCTTCCCATTTGTGCAGCAAACTTGGTGCTATGTTCAGAGTATCCTTTAATGGTCTTTATTGTTAAAACTGTGTACTTGAGTATCAGTAACTCTTAGAAAAATTTTTAAGTAAAAACAATTTGATTTTGCTTTTTTAAAAATAAAGTTTAGGTTTCTTGACAAATGAGCAATTAAATCTAATAACCTAACATTTTAGAGAAATACTAGGGCTGGGCATGGTGGCTCACACCTGTAATCCCAGCACTTTGGGAAGCTGAGGCAGGAGGGTCACTTGAGGCCAGGAGTTCAAGACCAGCCTGCCCAACATAATGAGCCCCTGTTTCTACAAAAAAATTAAAAAATTAGCTAGGTGTGGTGGTGTTTGCCTGTAGTCCCAGCTACTCTGGATGCTGAGGTAAGAGGATCTCTTGAGCCCAGGAGATTGAGGCTGCAGTGAGCCATGATTGTGCCTCTGCACTCCAGCTAGGGCAACAGAGCAAGACCCTGTCCCCCTTCCCCCCCCCAAAAAAAAAAAAAAAAAAAACCACGGAAGTACTAAAAGAATGAGACTGATGGGAAAGGCTCTTTTAGGTAAAAAGATACTGTAAAGCAGATAATTCTGTATATTGGTGTTACAGCCACTTTTGTTTTAATATTCACCATGATGTTGCTTTGTGATAACAAATCATCCAAAATTAGTACAAGAACTCTCAACTATTATCATAAACTATTATTTAGCATAATTGGCTTTTTTTTGGGGGGGGGGGTACAATCTTGTATATTTTATTTTATTTGAAACACTATTTCCAGAAAGGGCCCATAGGCTTTGCCAGGAGTCCGTGGCACACCCAAAAAATGCTTTGACTTTGGACCTACTAATATTGGTAAAATAAAGTACTTTTATCACTACTGCTTCATTATAAAAATTATGCCTGTAGGCAAAGAAGCCCATATAGCAATGAGCTACAATTTTATTCTATTTCATGAAATTTCAGAGCAATCTTAGTGGTCATCACCTGAAGCTTAGTGTAAATTCAGACTCTACCCCAGATATTCTGAATCAGAATCTTTAAAATCTGCAGGTGATTCCTGTGCATATTAAAGTTAGATAACAACTGATCTAGTCCACTCCCCTAAGTACAGTTAAAGGAACATAATTCAGAGATAATGACTTGCCTAAGGTGACATAGCTAGTTAGCAGAGGAATGGAGATGAATTGTTACTCTCATGATTTTAGTGCTTTAAGATATCTTCTTTTGGTCTCTGAGATGTTAATAAATTGCAGTTACTTTAATCATTATCTTCTTTCCATCCTACTAATCTTTACCCCAGATTTTCAGTTTACCCACTAGAGGCAAAGACGTAACAGAGCTGCCAGCTTATTGAGAGGAGATACACAGGCACTATGAGAATGGAGTTTAGAAGAAGGTCAGAGCCCTGGGCAGTGTTGGACAGGCCCTGGGCAGGCTTTAGGGTTAGTATTCCATGCTCTCTCAGTCTGCCTCATGGTTTTAGTTTTACTGTATAAAAATCATTATCAAGAACCTAGGAACTACAGCCAGGCATGGTGGCTCATGCCTGTAATCCTAGCACTTTGGGAGGCCAAGGCAGGCAGATGACTTGAGCCCAGGAGTTCGAGACCAGTCTGGGCAACATGGCAAAACCCCATCTTTATAAAAAAATACAAAAATTAGCTGGGTGTGGTGGCATGCACCTCTAGTCCCAGCTACTCAGGAGGCTGAGGTGGGAGGATCGCTTGAGCCCAGGAGGTCAGGGCTGCAGTGAGCCATGATCACATCACTGCACTCCAGCCTGGGTGACACAGACAGACCTTGCCTCAAAAAAAAAAAAAAAAGAATCTGGGAACCGGTTATTTAATCTTTATTTCTTTTATCTCAGTTTTAATATTCACCATATTTCAAGGATGTGGTAAGTAAACCATGGTATAATAAATTTAAGTATATTCACTAAATCTAACATATACTATACCTTGTGGGTTTTTATTATTTTTGCAGGCAAAATTTAGTATATAGTGTTACTAGTCATGAAGAGCCATACTACTCTAATATCAAAGCCACCACAGTGGAGAAATTAAGGAAAGTGAGCATTTGGCATTATTAATTAGCCTCCTGATCACCATACCGACTCCTTCCTTTCCACCTCCCCTTTCCCAGTCCAGTGATTGTCAACTACAATTGATTGCACCTATGCAGTGTCAGCACCCATCACTTCCTCCTTAGTACTGCTGCCACTACCCTAGTGAAGGCCTTTTGCACCTCTTGCCTTGGTTGCTGAATTAGTCTTTTAGCTGGAGTGCCTACTATAATTCTCTTCCTCTTCTTATTCTCTTATGCATGGCTTCATATATTTTCCCAAAGCACAACTCTGTTCCTCTTACTCTTTTTAAAAATATCCAGTCTCCAAACCCCTGAACCTTCTGTTGGTGGCCATTTCCATCTCAGCCTGGTGCGAGTCTCCAGTTTTCCTTCTCCCTTATCCTCCTCTCATGTTGTATTTGCTGGGTTCTCTTTGTCAGGAGCAGTCTTTTCATCCTTTCAGTCCCCTTGTTTTAGAGTGCTTTTAAGTCAGCGTGAAACTCTACCTGATGACCTGTCTTTCTGTTTAAGCTACTTTCTTTAAATTCCCTTCTACTGGAGTTTGTCAAGGAATAATGTATATTCTACCAAGTATTGAAGCTTTGTATGTGCTGTCCTTATCTTCTCCATAAGTCAAACTAACGATTCATCTGACTGATCTTTGATTTTTTTTTCAGGGTAACACAATAATGAATAAGACAGACACAGTTTATCTTAAGGAACTTACAGTCTTTAAGAACTTGTAGCCTTAAGGAGAGGATATTAAGTAATTTTAAAGATAGAGCATTGAAGTGGTAGGAGGTGTTGTGTGTTAGACATACATGATCTTATGGGAGCATGTGATACTGGTTTTGATGCGGAAGACTTTTCTGCATAGTGAGAATTGATCTGACATCTAAAGAGTATTAGCCAAAGAACTGTGGGGAAGTGCTATCTAGGCAGGGTGTATAGTATGAGCAAAGGCCCTGAAGTGGGCCGGAGTATGGCAAATACAAATGACTGAAAGAAAGCCAGGGTAGTGAAATTGCAGAGTGTGTGGTCTGCAAGATAAGGCTAAAGAGATAGGTACAGCCAAATGGAGCCCATTATTGGGCTGGGGGTGGTGGCTAATACCTGTAATCTTAGCACTTTGGGAGGCCAAGGCAGGACAATAGTTTGAGGCCAGAAGTTTGAGACCAGCTTGGACAACATAGTGGGACCTTGTCTCTACAAAAAAAATTTTAAAAATTAGCTGGGCATGGTGGCACGTGCTTATAGTCCCAGTACTCAGGAAGCTGAGGTGGGAGGATCACTTGAGCCCAGGAGTGCAAGGCTGCAGTTTGCTATGATCATGCCACTGCAGTCCAGCCTGGGTGACAAAGTGACACCCTATCTCAAAAATAAATAAATAAATAAATAAATAGCTATTTTTTACCTTCAGATCAATGGAAAGCCACTGGACTGTTTTAAGTATGGTGATCAGATTCATGTTTATGTAGAGGATGAATTGGAGGGTAAAAGTGATGGGCAGTTGGTATGAGCAGTCTTGTATTAGAACCGCAATAACAAATTAAATTCAAAATCTCAGTGACTTAACACAGTAAAGATTTGTCTCTGTCACGCAGAGTCCAGAAGGGTTGGGCAGCCTTCTCCTATCATGAAGTATGTCTACCAAGGTCATCTTGGTGGGAGAAAACAGAGCTTTAAGATCATTTTTATTTAAGTTTTATTTAATTTTTGATGTTTTAAAAATCATTTTATTGTGGTAGGATTCACATCTAAAAAGCTATATTTAGTGTATTTAAAGATCATTTTTAAAGGGCCAGGACTGGAAGTAGTTTACATAACTGGGCCCAGCTTGCCTGTGCAGAGCTCAGTCATATAGCCAACTCAGTTTGCCAGGAACGCTGGGGAATGCAGTCTTTCCTGTTCAGCCAAGAAGAGAAAACAGTATGATGTATACATATCCTAATCTCCCTCCTCTGCAGCCACTTGAGAAGTTACTGCAGTCCAGGTAAGAGGCAATGGGAGCTTGGACTTAGGGTGAAATGAGATGAATGTATCAGAGAAAGATGAAAATCCAAAGAGTAAGATAATGGAGGAGTTGCTAAGAACATCTCTTAGGCTTGGAGCCTTATGTGACTAGAAGAGTGATGATAGCTACTGAGAAAGGAAGACTGGTTAGAAATGGACCAGCTTGTTTTTTATTTTAGACATGTTGTGCATCACATGCCTTTGAGACACACAACTGGAGATGTGAGATAGAAAATTGAATGTAAAGACTAGAAGCTCAGAAGAGCAGAAATCTGAACAACATGTAAGTTTTGGCTTAGATGATTGAAAGCTTGAGCTTGGGTAAACTCTCTGAGGAAGAATGCAGAGTTGGTCCTTTCCTTCCACACTGCCATCAGCCTCTGCTTTCTGCCGCATTGTCCTACCACCCCCACCCCTTGACCTCAGCTGACCTTTTGGAGGTCCCCAGAGCCCCTTTTCTTGTCCTTAGGTAGCTCCTTTTGGAACTCCCTGTCATAGCTATTCTGAATTCTTAGTAGTAGTAGATTGGAGGAGTGCCCTCAAACCCATCCTACTCCTCCTGCCTTATACTTCACAGAGAAAATAGAATCTTTCAGACTCAATTTTTGGCAGTGTATCTTCCACCTCAAAACTGTCATTTTCCCTTCCTCCCTATTTCAGAGAAAAAAATGTGTATCTTTTTCTTAGGCTAACTCTCCCATCTGTGCTGTGGATCTTACCTATTTCTTTAGATCTCTGATACTGTTAATTGTGTGAGTGATTAAGATTATCTCCTCTGGAATTGCTTGAACCCAGGAGGCAGAGGTTGCAGTGAGCCGACCGAGATTGTGCCATTGCACTCCAGCCTGGGTGACAAGAGCAAATGTCCATCTCAAAAAAAAAAAAAAAGTATCTCCTCTGGAGCCAAATTACCAGAGTTCAAATCCCAGTTCCTCTATTGTTTACTCTGTGACCCTGGGCAAGTTATTTAATTTTGCTATGCTTCAGTAGAAAAATTTGCATCTTTAAGATGCAAATAGTGATAGTAGCTGTCTCATAGAATTGTTTTGATTTAGAAGTGTCAGCAATAGTACTCAGTGTGTGTTTTAATTTTTTTTTAACGTTTTGGCTCTTCCTCTTATTCGTTCAAGTTCTTAAATATCTACAATAGTTACATCTCCCCATTCATAAGACAACTTGCATGAAGTAGCATTCAGTCTTCTCTTTTTTCTTCATTGTTAACCATCTTACGTTTTCTGTCTTTATCTCTTCAATTCCCCATGGGTCCCCAGTCCATTATGGTTGACTTCTGCCCCATTTCTCCCATCTGTTGAAGTGTTCAGAGGCCCAATTGCCAAGCCCAGCGGTCTGTTTTCATTCTCTCAAATACTGCAGAATTGGATGTTGATGACTTTCCTCCTCAAAATATTCTCCCTTGCTTCTAAGATGCTTTCTTCCTTTTTACTTTTTCTTCTTAGTTTTCTGATTACCTCTTTTTAGTGTCCTTGATGTGTTTCTCTTTTTAATTTTTACATACTCAATGGTGAGAAACTAGATTGGTTTTTCTTTTGCTGCTTAATGTTGGTGACCCCATGATGTCGGCTAGTCCAAAATATGGATTAGGTGAAGCCTTCCAGCAAGATCCGTGCTCATATTTCTGCCGCTGCCTGGTCATCTCCACCTAGATGTCTTGCACAGTCATCAGAGTGGATGTGTCGTACTGTGCCATATTTCCTTTTCTGTTCATATATCGCAGTCTAGTCACTAATCAAGAGAATCCCAGGGCTTCTCTGATACTACTCTTTTGTGTCTCATTCAGCTATACTGGTTTGACTTTGACTTGTCCTTGAATTTTTCTGTTTTTAACCTCACTGCTGTAGTTCAGAGCTTTCTTCTCTGAATATTTGTAATTGTCTCAAAATTGGTTTTCTGCTTCCAGTTTCTGTGCCAGTTTCTCCTTCACAGTATTCAGTGTTAATTTCCTCAAGCACAAGTGTCTAATGGTATAAGAAACCTCCACAGACATCATTTCTGATAAAAAAAAAAAAAAGACAAAATTCTTCCTTACTGAGGCTTTTAAGGAGCTTGTTAAGTTACAGCCAGATTTGGCTGAGATTTATCTGTTTTATAACTGCAGAATACACATTTACTTTGTTTTTGATTACTAGTACATCATTGATTTAATTTACAAATCAGAATTTAGAATGTTTGAGATGCTTAGATATTGATTGATGTATTTAAAGATTGGTTGATTGAATATAAGGCTTTAGATGTTGCCTTCATGCTTTTAGAAATTGCTTGTTTGGTCAAATGTGACTTCAACATTATGGACTAGGGAGTTAGAGGGATTGGGGTCTGTTTCTAGTTCTTCAATTTTTGTTGCTTTGAACATTTTATTCATCTGTTGCAAAATGAAGATTCTTAACTTGCTTAACATAAGATACGTTGTAAAGATCAGAAATATACTACTCCTAAAGCAGTAAAAGGTTTAAGAAAAGTGCTTTTTAAAATTAGGAATGTGATAATATTGTGTACTTATGAGTTTTCTAGTCCTAATTTTCTGTTTCTGCCACTTTATTAGAGTGTTCATTTATGAACAGAAAATGTGGAGTAGATGGCATTGGAGTATGTTATTTAGAGATCTTTAATGAATGAGATGATGAAATAGCCCAGTTACCTTAATATTAAGTAAATGCTAGGATCTTAGTGTATCTTTCTCCCAAAATTCTTGCATGTGTTTTAAAGTGACAACTTTATTTTTATTTGTTTGTATAAATTTATGGGGGTACAAGTGTAATTTTGCTACATGCATGGATGGTAGTAGTGAAGCCAGATCTTTTAGGTATCCATCACCCAAATGACATAGATTCTGCCCATTAATTTCTCCCCCCATTAGGAACCCCATACTCATTAGCAGTCACTTGCCATTCCTCTTTTTTCTCAACCCCTGGAAACCACTAATCTACCTTCCATTTGTTGATTTTACCCAATTTGAACATTGCATATAAATAGAATCATGCAATAGGTGCCCTTTTCTGTCTGGCTTCTTTCACTTAGCACAGTGTTTGTCAAGGTTTATCCTTATTGTAGCATGTATCAGTACCTCATTTTTTTAATGGCCAAGAAATAATTCCATTGTGTGGATATACTACATCTTAAACATCTATTCATCACTAAATGGACTTTAGGATCGTTTTCACTTTTGGTCTATTTTGAATAATGTTGCTATGAACATTTGCGTACAAGTGTTGGTATGGACACATTTGCATTTCTCTTGAGTATATGTACCTAAGAGTGGAATTCCTAGGTCGGGTGTTAACTGTATGTTTAACTTTTTGAAAAACTGCCAAACTGTTTGCCAAAGCGGCTGTACCATTTTACAGTTCTGTAGTAGCATATCAGGATTCCAAGCTCTCCATGGCCCCACAAACATTTGCTATTGTCCATCTTTTTTATTTTAGCCCTCCTAGTGGGTGACTCATTATGTTTTGAAGTGAAGAGGTATCTCATTATGGTTTTGATTTGCTTTTCCCTAATCACTATTGATGTTGAGCGTTTTTTCCATGTCCTTATTAACCATTTATACATCTTTGGAGACCTGTCTATTTAAATCCTTTAAAACTGTTTTTTAATTGAAGTATTTGCCTTTTTTTATAATTGAGTTGTAAGGGTTCTTTATTCTGACAAGTTCCTTGTAGGATTTTCGGATGTTTTCTCTCATTCTGTTGGTTACCTTCATCTTATGTGCATTTTTATTTCTTAAATGATTTGACATTAATTTGGATATCATTAATATTTTTCTATTGTTTCGTATTTAAATTCTATTGCTTATGATTCATTTTTCCCTTTTTATTAAAAAAATTTTAGAGGCACGGTCTCCCTATGTTGCCTACACTGGTCTCAAATGCCTGAACTCAAGTGATCTTCCTGCCCTCTCCCTCTAAACTGCTGAGACTACAGGCATAGCCACTACCCAGCCTAAAGATACCATTCTTGACCCAAAGCATGGTTTTACATAAATTGACCATATGACCCAACAATTCCACTCCTAGTTTTCTACCCAAGAGAATTAAAAACATGTCCACACAAAACCTTGTACATGAGTGTTTATAGCAGTGTTAATAGTCAAAAAGTGGAAACAACCCAAATGTCTATCAGCTGATGAATAGATAAGGAAAATGTGGGATATCCAAACAATGGAACGTTATTCAACGGTAAAAAGAATGAAGTAACCAGGCGCTTTGTCATGCACCTGCAGCCCTGGCTATCTGGGAGGCCAAGGCAGGAGGACTGCCCAATTTTAGGAGTTCAAGGCTGTAGTGTGCTATGATCATTCCTGTTAATAGCCACTAGGCACCAGCCTGGGCAACATAACGAGACCCCATTTCTCATGCACCCCATCTTGCATCACGGCTGAACATTCCAGATACTTCACAGCTCCCACCTGCTCAGCCAGGGAAGGGCCTTGCTGAGGAGTCATTGGCACTCGGCTCTGCTCCTTCAGCTTCTTCACTGTCTCACGATCACTCCACAGGTCCCTTTTGATGCCTACCAGCATAACAGATACATTGAGGCAATGATGGGAGACCTTTGGGTACCACTTATGCCTCACATTGGCATAAGAGGATGGGTTGCCAATGGAAAAACAAATGACAAAGATATTGGTCTGGGGATAGAACAGTCGCAGTTGGTCATATTCTTCCTCTTGGCCAGTGGTGTCCCACAGGTTCAGGCTGATGATTTGGCCATCTGCAGATGTCTGGGTGCTGTAGTTGTCAAAGACATTAGGCATATACTCCTTAGGAAAGGCATTTGTTGTATAACTGATGGGGAGGCAGGCTTTGCCTACAGACACATCTCCTACAATCACATATTTGATTGTCTACATTCTTCCCTTAGTCTGATCATCCTCCAGTGCTGTTCAACCATGACTGGCAGAGCCTCCTGGGCATCTCTTGTTGGGCTTTATAATTCTTGCTTTAGAAAAGCTAACATGCAAAACAAAGTAGTTAATGAGGCATTAAAAATTACGGATATAGTAAAGTTAATAAAATAAATAGCACATTCCTCAAGAGGAAAAAATTAAAAACTGGTTTAAGATCTTGTGCTATCAAGATTTTGTTTAACTGTCCTTTAGCCCAGAATAGCAAGTATAACATAGTGAAAGCTTATTTTTCTGGTCAGTATAATCCCTAATTAAGCTACCCTCTTTATTATAGCAGTAGACATTTTCTTATTTATTCTAATCTTAGTTTAAAATTTGGAATTTTTAAGTGAAATTTTAATAGCAAGTGACTAATACTGAATATTGATCACATAATTTTGAAATGTGAGTAGAGCAAAGACCTCTTAATCTTTTTTTTTATTAGAGAAAGAGATGCTGTAGGGATGAAAATTTCCCAATCTAGCAGCTATGACCAGCTACGGTGTATTGCAAAAGGAATTTTAGGTATCATGAATATACAGACTGGGAAGATGATCTGCCTGTGGTCAAGGCTCTAAGCAACCTGTATAAGAAGAAAATAACCCAGCACCTTAGGAAACACTTCTTTTAAGGTTCTGGGGTAGGAGAGGCTGCTATAGTTGGATGTTTCCTTACCCCTGTGCAGTAGTGAGGAATGGCATATATTTGTGATCTTTTAAAAAGTTTGATGTCCAAAATTAGTAGTGATTACAGCTCAAATTTCTAGTTTTTTAATTAGATGATATACCTTTAAAATGTTAAATATATGCCAATCTATAAGCAGAATTTATTATTTTATGTTTGGCACAATAAAAATTGTGTCTTTTTCTCATGCATTTTCTCATCATAGGCCTCAGGAGTGCAAGTAGCTGATGAAGTATGTCGCATTTTTTATGACATGAAAGTTCGTAAATGCTCCACACCAGAAGAAATCAAGAAAAGAAAGAAGGCTGTCATTTTTTGTCTCAGTGCAGACAAAAAGTGCATCATTGTAGAAGAAGGCAAAGAGATCTTGGTTGGAGATGTTGGTGTAACCATAACTGATCCTTTCAAGCATTTTGTGGGAATGCTTCCTGAAAAAGATTGTCGCTACGCTTTGTATGATGCAAGCTTTGAAACAAAAGAATCCAGAAAAGAAGAGTTGATGTTTTTTTTGTGGTAAGCATGTGAGAAATATTGAGCCTCTGTAAAACTCATTTTGTTAGCACTCGGGAAAACCAGTTCAGCACCAAAGTAATTTTTATTCAGACTATTTGCAGTTGTTGTCATTTAATTTTTATTTACAGGTTTCATAATGTTACCAGGGCTGATGTTTATGGGACCAAAACTAAATTGTGACTATTTTCTATCTACTTGTTATGTGACTCTCAGTAATTGATTTTTTTTTTTTATGGGGAAAGGACAGGAGGCATCCTCTGAATGTACTGCTTTTATAAGCCAAAATTTCCTACTTCTTTTAACTTTCTTACTTATAAGCCAAAACCCTACTTTTCCAACGAGCCATGCCAGGAACCAGCCTTCTACTCTTTTAAAGATACACCCCTTACTTGTGCCTCTGTGGTCTGCTACTTTTGAAGAAATTGGTACCATTCCCTTCCTGCTATAATTTGCTATACAATTGCACTGTTTAGTAGTGTAGTCACTAGCCACATGTGGCTATTTATTTAAAATTAAAAATTCAGTTTGTTAGCTGAACGAATTACCACATTTCAAATGCTCAGTAGCTGCATCTGACTAGTGGCCACCTTATTGAGTAGCACAGATACAGAACATTTCCATCATTGCAGAAAACTCTGTTGGGCAGTGTTACTCTAGATAGTGAAACAGTGCTATAAAGTTATTTTTATGGCCTTTTTCTTGAAATGTTTAGTTATTCTGGTCTTTTCAGGCAAGTCGGTATTCGAGATGAAGCTTTAGAAAAAAGTTACACCTGGATCCCTCGTTTATTGAATATTATACTACATTCCTTGATATGGCCAGGAATAGAATTCTTTAGTTTCCAAGGGGAGGGAGAAATGGTAACACCACCTGATTATTATTTTTATTTATTTATTTATTTTAGAGGGGCAGGGATTCTCTTGATACTTTGGCCTGAGTAAGGGCAAGGCAGGGAGGGACTTAGCTTTTAGCTGTGTGCCATCAATAGCTTGGAGTGTAAGGGATATGGGAGTAGGAGATGCAGAGGATTGAGGTTTAACAAGGAAGATAACTCGAGGTCACACCTCACTTCTATTTCAGTAAGCTTTTACTGCACTTGATTAAACCAAGTTACTGTGAGGAATGCAAATATGAGGTCAGGGTGCACGTATTCAGGCAGCTTAGAGTCCATTGAAGCTGGTACATAAGACTGAAAATTAACAAGGATTTGAATGAAGGTGCATTTACTGAATTTTATTTCTAATACATCCAGCTATTGTGTTAGGGGCCTGGGAAAACAGCTGTGAATAAAACAGGTTAAGTCCCTGCTCTTCTGGCATTCACAGCTGAGTGGCAGATAGGCCAGCTAATGGTTTAGCTTTTAAATTGGTCGGTATTTCCTTAATTTGCAGGTATTTTTTCTGCTTTTTATGTATTTTGTAATTATGAAAAGTATACATTTTTATTTTTTAAAATGTGGAAAATAATAGAAGAAAAGGAAATTTAGTGTTAGTGCAGTGGTTTATTTTGCACTATTACACTATTACTTAAGAAAAGGTAGAACCTTATTAAAGGCATTTTCTATAACAAGCTCCGCCCAGGGCCCAGGGAGCAGCTCTTAAAGTAGTTTAACAATTTGGTTAGAATAAAATCAGAACAGCTGATGCTTTTTTATGTTTCTGACCTATTTTCATAAGAAAAGTACCTACTCTGCTGGGCACAGTGACTCATGCCTGTAATCTCAGCACTTTGGGAGGTGGAGGTGGGTGGATCACGAGAGCAAGAGATCGAGACCATCCTGGCCAACCAACATGGTGAAACCCCATCTCTACTAAAATTAACTGGGCATAGTGGCACATGCCTGCAGTCCCAGCTACTCGGGAGGCCGAGGCAGGAGAATCGCTTGAACCTGGGAGGCAGAGGTTGCAGTGAGCTGAGATCGCGCCACTGCACTCCAGCCTGGGCGAAAGAGCGAGACTCTCTCCCAAAAAAAAAAAAAAAAGTACCCACTCTGTAGCTCAAACATCTGCCAGTCCTGAGGTTGTGATGGCTTTGCCTCCTTCACTGGACCTTAGGATTGGGAGGAATAAGCATCTGAGAGACAGACTGCCCTTTTTCCCAAGAATGGAATCTCTGCTCAGTAGGGTAAGGGGTACACTAGGTGAGGTCCACATGCCAGTGCTCATGGCTGTTGAATGTCCTGGAAATACGGCAGCTAAATGGAATTATTAAATGCTCAGAAGTATTTAGCTATACAGTAGTATCTTAATGACCTCCCAGTAGGCTCTTGGAAACTGCAACTTTAGGCAAAACAACATACACCAGGTCCTCAAATAACTTCATTTCTTTCAATGTAGTTTGGTTACAACATTGAGAAGAAAAATACTGGTTTTGGTATATGTCATTTTGTTTTAAGTCACAGGCTCCAAGAACCGATTGACAATGTTAAGTGTGGACTTACTGTACTGCATCATCTCTGTGATATTTTAGCAGTGTGGCATGGAGGTGGGCCTATGGGTTGGCGTACAGAGGAAAGAAGGACTCATGTGCAAGCAGTCTGAGTGGGACAGGGGTTTCTGTCCATTACTAATCATACTTATTCTTCAGTGTTGCTGCTGAAGGTGTTGTGACGCATATGCTGTGCTTCTAACACACTTCCCTTCAAAAGGGAGAACGTGCTCAAATTTTATAAATGTAAAAAGATAGTAATAATATTGACACTTAAGACATAATTATTGGTGAGTTGCCATTTAGAAATCTTTAGAATCATGAGATTATACAAGTGGATTTAATATTTTTTTCCAGAGAATTATTGAAACATGGACACCCAGATCTATAATTAAACATGTATTGTTATGTTAGACTAAGAAAACAAGTACCTGTGGGATCAAAATCTGCTATTGGAATAGACAAAGGGACTGGGGAAGTCTAAGAAAAGGACTTTTATTTGTAATTCTTTTTTTTCCTTTTTTTAAAATTTTTGATTTATTCTTTTTTAGAAAACAATCTGAAGCAAAGGTGCCAAAATATTAGCATTTAATTCTGGGTCACACGTACTTACAGATTATTCTCTGTATTTTTATGTATTTTAAAACTTTTTTCCAACTAGAAAAACTGTCAAAAACCTTGTGTAAATATTAGCCTGAATCCAATCCTTTATTAATAATAATGAAAAATATTCTGAAGAAAAAGAATTGGGTTATACAGTGAAGTACTCAGTGTTGGTTCTTTCATTATGGCCACTGTAATCTGATTTTTAATTGGTGATTGTCTTTTGCCACCAGTGGTTCTCTTCTTTTTTCCCACCCTGGTCAACCTGAGTGATTCTGCATACGCCTGTCTGTAGCATTTCCTCTCTGAGCTGCTGGGGAGGTAGAAAAAATGTGCAGTTAAGAAAAAATAGGAGAGTCTGAGGATTCTCCCCTTGACACAAGCAAATGTTTAACAAGTTGCAACTTGTACTTTCTCTAAACCACTTTTTTCATTTTTGGCATCTTTCTATCTAGGGCACCAGAACTAGCACCTCTGAAAAGTAAAATGATCTATGCAAGCTCCAAGGATGCAATTAAAAAGAAATTTCAAGGTATGTTCTAGATGACCTCTGAATATGTAGAGGTATGGTGAACACTCAGAATGGGGCAGCACCTTTTCTGAGAAGCATCTTATTTTTTTGCAGAGCTTCGGGCACAAGGGAGAAGTGTTACTTGTTTTGAGAAAAGCAGAAGACTGAATTTGGCTTTCCATGTATCTTCTGCTTTGTGCTGGTTGCTCTGGGTCTGCCCAGCCTGTGTTTAATAACTCTACCCTTGACATTGTCTACATACGTCGTTTATTCAGGCTGGTTTTAAACTGGTTTGAGGTGCTGCCATTTTTCTCATGTAGGAGGTGGAGACTGATTGTTTAACATTGGACATAATAGTAAATTTGCTCTTGCCTTTGAATGTAGTTGTTATAATAAAGTTGCAAAAAGGAAATGTACCTAAATGAGAAAGGATGCTCTTTTCTCCAGCTTTACTGTTGAATGGCATGATTTTAGGTAATTAATTCATCTGTGTCCCAAGGAAAGTGCACCCACTCCTGAGCTGGTCAGTTGTATTTGACTTGCCACTGGGTGATTGGGATCCTGATGAGATGGCCTGGCCAGACTTCAGCCAGGAGAAAATGTTGGTATGATGGAAAGAATGTGCATGGGGCAAGTGCCCAAAGGCCTGCACTGAGGGCGAAGCCTGTCTAACTGCTGTGTGGCCTTGGCCAGAACTGCTTAACCTCCATGGGCCTTGGTTCTCTCAGCTGTAGAAGGGGAGACTTGGTCTCATGTGTGAGTTTTAGTTTAAGAGTTTGCCCTGCCACCTTCCTGCCATGGCTATTTCCAAACAGCTGAGTGAGCCAAGGTCACAAGGGCTTGGCCTGATGTTGATTTTGTTTTGTTTGTTTTACTGTCACTGGTTTTTATATTCTCATGGTAGAACAGGTTTGCCCTAGCCTGTTTTACTTAGTTCGGAAAAAAAAAATTCTTGCTTCCTTTCCCGAGCCTTGCTGCTGCATAGTTTATTGCCGGGTCAGGTTCTTTGTGCATTTGGTTTGATGTTTGGCACCCCCCAGAAGTGTGTCACTGGGTTGCTAACTGACACTTTTAAATCCTTTAGCTTCAACACTTTCCCAGCCCGACCAAAAGGTTCACAGTGGATTCCTTATTATCTGTATTCTGCATTGCCTTTCAGTAAAGGGAATTGCTTTGCACACTTGATTTGGTGATACGAAAAGATTGTGGCCGGCCGGGTGTGGTGGCTCATGCCTGTAATCCCAGCACTTTGGGAAGCCAAGGCAGGTGGATCACCTGAGGTCAGGAGTTCGAGACCAGCCTGACCAACATGGTGAAACCCTGTCTCTACTAAAAATCCAAAAAAAATTTAGCCGGGCATGGTGGCACGTGCCTGTAATCCCAGCTGCTTGGGAGGCTGAGGCAGGAAGAATGCTTGAACCCAAGAGGCAGAGGTTGCAGTGAGCTGAGATCGCACCATTGCACTCCAGCCAGGGCAACAAGAGCAAAACTCTGTCTAAAAAAAAAGTGACCATGCTACATTTTTTCTAATGAAAGCATCCACTGGCTTTCTCAGATCAGTCCTGAGTAGCTCAAAAGCTGACCTGCTGTGCTTTCAGCAGCTTGAGAAATAATGGTCTTTAAATGATGGGAATAACCATGCAGCTATTTAAAAGACAGTGGCCATTTACAGAGAAGCTACTCTATGTAATCCATAATTGAGCTCGTTTTTGCATTGTGGTAGTGTAATTGTTCTAAGAAAGCAATCAGTAACGTATTTCACATAGTTTTCATTGTGATCGATTTCATAAATGTGTAGTGTAATACCACTGAAGAGCCAGCTGTTTACTTTTCAATACAGTTGACAAAATCAACTGTGCAATCAAAAATCATTTGTATTTTTATGTCTTAAAAACTAAGAAAATTTTTTTGCTAGACCTGCCTTTTAGCTTTTTAGCAAAGTACAACATATCTTTAGAAAAGTGTATGTCACAAATTATTGTAGAAGGTGTTGAATTTTTCAGAGTGAACATAATGGTTATTTCTTAATCTAATGACCAGCACCCCAGAAGCCTCCCTGGTGCTGTTCCCTTCAATTCCTAGCACTTCTGCCTGCCCCTTCCTCCTCAAGGTAGCCAGCACCCTGGCTTCTAACAGCTTAAGTTAGCGTGGGCTGATTTTGTATGCTATACCTATATATATAATAGAATATATGCATTTTAAATCTGGATTCTTTCAGTGAATGCTGTTTGTGAGGCCCATCTATCTTGTTGCATGTAGTTACAATTATTTATTCTCGTTACTGTGTAGTATTCTGTGTTTGTATATACCCCAGTTTATCCAGATTAGAACTGGTCTTTTAAAAGTTTGGTATCTTAGAGAAAGAGGTAAACTGCTGCCATAATTCTAAATAGAAGTGTTGTTTTTCCTCTCTAGGCATAAAACATGAATGTCAAGCAAATGGACCAGAAGATCTCAATCGGGCTTGTATTGCTGAAAAGTTAGGTGGATCCTTAATTGTAGCCTTTGAAGGATGCCCTGTGTAGATTATTCAGTGCCACAAATTGAAAGCTTCCATGTTTAATGTTATCCTCTTGCTATATAAATACAGCAAATATATTTAGGCCAGGGTCTCACTGAGGGGGAGCTGTCTTGTCATCTTTTAGAGTAAACTAAATATTCTATAAACATATGCAAACAGCCCTAAATAAATCTAAAGTCTAAAGTTTTATTGATGTGAAATTAAATTCTTATTGGCCAAATGCCTGTTTTGATGAGTTGATTTATGAAGATTTTTGTTAAGCTCAGGATTTTAAATTACGCAGTTCACAAAACAGTAAAGGCCATGTGAAGAGAATTATTACATCTTTATTAACCTCAGTATTTACTTTGTTTCTTTTGCCTAGAAAATTGCTCATAATCTGGTTATAGTTTTGGTCCAAATTCTTTATTCTTTCTTGAGCTAAGCAGAATAATGGAATATAATATGTCTTCATAATATAACAACACTAATACACTAATAGTAAGATTAAGTCGGGCAGTCTTCTACTTCTACCAAATGTGTAATGGAGATTGCCTCAAAATTGTGTCCACATAATCCACGCTGATCTTGCAAAGCGCTATTTCAAGCACATCATTGGAATACAGGAAGTAGCGCTGCACCTGCCGGTGAGCTCGCCATTCACTGATTGGAAGAGTGACCTGGCATCTTGGAAATCATTGTGTGTCTTCAGGAGAATGTGCAGCATCTTGTAACAACTAATTATAATGCAAATTAGGGCTACATTGTAATCTGCTTTGTTAATGAAAATGATAAAACAGAATATTGACAAGCTAGGACACCTGTGGTATCTTTAATTGTATCTCCTTCAGAAGTTTGCTTCTTACAGTATAATAAAGTATGGAAGAATATTGAGTATATGTTTACTCTGGGCCTGGGAGAACTTAATTTTCTAGAGCAGTTTGTTGACTTGTGTGCAATGGGGAGAGGTACCATGATGACACAGGGAGCCACTGTTCACTGGCACTTGGAAGCGGTCATTGTTAATATCACGGGCGTAAGTAACACTTTGAACAATATAGAGATGCACAAACAGTTGAACTTAGAAGTAGCAGTATTGGCTTTATGTAATAAACGAAGCATTTTTGACTTATCTCTCGTGTACTTTTCATATGTGAGTTGAGAATATAGGATTTTGCCTTTCATATGGGGTAAGTCATTGAGGTTTGGGTATTTCCAATAATTAAGGTTGGCTGAGTGTGGTGGCTCACTCCTGTAATCCCAGCATTTTGGGAGGCCGAGGCAAGAGGGTAGTTTGAGGCCATGAGTTTGACAATCAGCGTGGGCAACATAGTGGGATCTCATCTACTAAAAATAAACAAAATTAGCTGGGTGTGGTGGTGCATGTCAGTAGTCCCAGCTACTTTGGATGCTGAGGTGGGAGGATCACTTGAGCCCAGGAAGTGAGCTGAGATCCTGCCACTATACTCCAGCCTGGATGACAGAGCAAGACCTTGTCTCAAAAAAAAAAGTCACAACTCCCTCTGGTGAAGAAGAAAGTTGGTGTAAAAGTTGGGAACTTTTTCAATGTTTATTACACTGTAAGTGTAATAAATATTATACAAAATTATAAATTCACATTTAAAAATTTAGAAAATAGAGAAAAGGGAAATTATACATTGTCCTACCACACACCATCACATGGTTAGCATTTTGATACCCAGCTGTGCATTATTACATGTCAAAGACCACATATACTATGGTGGTCCCATACAATTACAATGTATTTGCTACTGTAATTAGATACACAAATGCCATTGTGTTGCAGTTGCCGACAGCATTCAGTATAGTAACATGCTGTCCAGGTTTGTAGTCTAGGAGTAATAGGCTCTACCATACAGCCTGGGTGTGTAGTCGGCTATGCCATCTAGGTTTGTTTAAGTGCATTCTAGGGTGGGGAACATTTTAATGTTGATCCACGTGCCAGGTTTTTGTGAGACAAGGTTATGCTTTAATCAAAATATTTCGGAATTGTCTAGAAAATAGTGCTGGCTGCTTGTCATTCATCCTGAATTTCTTGTTTCTTTACTGTGTAGCAGTGCTTTTAGTGTGGGTTTTGTTTTTTGAGACAGGGTCTCTTTCCCCCAGGCTAGAGTGCAGTGGTGCAGTCATAACTCACTGCATCCTTGAACTCTTGGGCTCCAGCAAGCCTCCTGCCTTGGCCTCCTAAAGTGCTGTGATTACAGGTGTGAGCCACTGTGTCCTGCTAGTGATTGTGATTAACAGGCCTCCAGAGAAGTGCCATACATAAGCCCAAGATTGCCGTACTCAAAAGTCAGCCATGTAGGTAAAGCAAGATATTTGGTCAAAGAGTTTTAGAAGGAGGAAATTTTTCCTGTGGTGTCGGCTTAAGTGTAGCACTGTTGTGCATGTGTGAGGTGCGTTCTGTGGGAAGGATTTCCAACAGTATAAAGAGATGGGATGTAAGCATCTAGAACTCATTCCAGAAATTGAATAAAATGCTAGTAGTTAGTCTCTAGGGGAACTTTTGAGAAAGTCTTAGTGGATTCCTGAGGCCCAAGAATTGTGCTAACAAGCACTCAGGGCAATTCTGGTACATAACTGGGGTTCAGACCTCAGCTGATCGGTCTGCTGTTGGTCAGGAACAAAACTGCAAGTATACTCTGTTTCCAGAAAATACGTTTACCTCTTCACAAATGCTAACACACTGCAAAAATATATTTGTGGAAAGCTGACTTAGTCTCATCTAGCGGTTACTATCTTGCCCTGACAAAGCAGCAAATAAAGCCATTGCTAACAGAATTCAGAGCTTGACTGTGAAGTTATCTCAGATAATATTACTCTGCAAAAAGAGTGGACACAGTGACTTGGATAATAGGTTTGGTTTGGTGGTTTCCTTTCTGCAGAGTACTGGCTGCTGCAGGCACAGCAAGTACAACTTGTTTCTTGACTAGAATTGCCCTTCGGACCACCAGAGACTGAATATGCCCAACACGCGTCACTTCTTAGTGATTTGGGGCATTTCTGAAATTGAGAACGGGCTCTAGACTGGGTTCCAGCCGGACTGCAGCTGGAAGGGACAGTAATGGCATTATGGCTGGTGAGGGGAGTATTCCAGGAGCCAGGGTTTCAGTGGAAGGAAGGCTTGAGTACCCTGTTTTGTTATTGAGGGCTCTCTGGGCTCTGCACAGTCCCAAAAGGGCACTGGGGAAGGGACTTATGGAGCCTCTGGCCAGTACCCTCAGTAACCAGCCCAGACGTGAAGTAACTTGCCTAAGGTTAATCGACTCACAAGTGGCAGAACTGGGACAAAAACTCAGACCTCTTGATTTCTGTTCCTGAGCTATTTCCACCACCTCAGGAGAATTCACTTCATTTGTCTTATTATAATTGGATCATCTTTCCACATTTCTAACATCTGAAATTCAAAGGTTAGACCTTGTTCAGTGCTAGGGGTGGGATTTGAAAGGGCCAAGAAGGAAAGCATTTCTTTTGGGCTCGGAGCTCTCGTCAGACCCAGCCCTGAAGGAAGTGCAGTGATGGCATCTGTGGAGGGTGTGGAGTGGCTTCTAGAACAAAACCTTGCTTTCCCCGCACCTGTCCCTCAGGCCTCGCTGGCTCCCTGCCTTCACTGCACCGCTTCCTTGTCCGGGTGCCGTAGGTGCGGCCTGCAGGCGCAGCATTGTGGTGCCTGCGTGTTCCAGAATATCACATGGAGACACCTGAGGGGGCTCGTCAGGGCGCAGCTGTCTGTGAGGGGCTTCAGGTCTCGTGCTGTCTATGAGCCACGTTAACCTGGAACTTCACATCTACTCTGTGGGCTCTGGTCATCTTCACCCAGCGGCCCAAACCCAGGGTCTGGCTTTGTGAAGCTGGGCCAGGGAGGAGCAGTGGTTCCTCTGTCGGGCGGCAGCTGGGTGAGTCCTGCCTCCACAGTGAACTTCATTCCAAGAACAGCACAAGCCCGTCCTCTGGTGCTGCCTGAGCTCGGCTACAGCTGGAGGACGGGGCTGCGAATGGCCAGGCCAGTGACCTGTGCCACGCTGGGGAATGCTGTGGGGCTGGGGAGGGCTGCTAGCCCCTTCTGCAGGAAGTTTGCGAGGGCTGCGCCTCAGCTGGCTTCCCTGGATTCTGACATGGAACCTGGCCTGGGACAGCCGAGGAGGCCTGGCCCACCTGAGGCAGGGCCCAGCTGGCGGCCTGGCAGACTCAGGTTCCCTCTGCCCACCTGGGAGGTACCACTGCCGGGCCTGAGGACTGCTCTGGCCCTGCTGGGGCAGGCGGGGACAACAGATGATGGGCCCTTAGAACTGGAGCTGCAGGAGAAAAGCTCCCAAGCGGCATTTTCCTAAACTCCCAGGCCAGCCGCACAAGAGTCCCACACCCTGTGCTACCTGCCTTCAGCTTCCTCCCTTCTGCATGCACAGACCTGGGGCTCCCAGCAGGTGGCCTGAGGGAGCAGGCTTTTAGCCAGAGTCCAGGAGGAGGCCACTGCCCCTCACAACCCAGAGGCAGCAGCGTGGCGCCCCAGCATCCCTTGTCTCTTTCCCCAAGGTCTCCCCTTTCCTCTGCTCAAAATGGGTACCCCTGCCCCATTCCTGTGCCTTCAGAGGGCATCAACCCAGCATGGGGCGCTCAGTCTCGCAGTGTGGCAGGTCAAGGGGGCAATTCGGTGGCAGCCCTGGCACAGGTCTGCCCGTTCCCCACACTCACCAGGGCCCACACCACTGACCTGACCTACGGCCACCCACGTGCAGAGTTCTGCCTCCTGCAGGCGACCTCCCTCACCCATAACCTGTGCTCCCACTCAGACCCCTGTACCAGATGCATGGGGCACGGATGCAGGGGGCCCAGTGGCTGTTGTGGGGCGCTCAGCCCAGGGTGCTCTTCCCCGGGCTCCCCACATTCCAGAGCCCAGCCGTGCCCCGCAAGCACTGACCTCCCAGGCTGCGGGGCCTAGCCACGTGTCAGAGGTGGGTTTGAACCTGCCCAGCCTTTAGCCTGGGGGCGTACCTTCACTTCCATGGGGCGGGATGCACCTCACCGGGAGGACCAAGGGCTCGCTGACTGCCAGGCACAGGGCTGGAAACGGGCAGCCATCAGGTGTCCTTGCGGGCACTTCCTGCTACTCAGTCTCCCAGCCAGAAGCCAGGATGTCAGTGTCCCAAGACCATGGGATCTTTTCTGCTTCAGCCTCCTCTAGAGAATTCTAAAACAGGCAGGCTTGGCTCTCCCTGCTCAGAAACCTCAGTGGCTGTACTGCCTCCTCAGTACAGCACCCTCCAGCCTTGGTAACCTGGCTCCACAACAGGCCGTGCCTCACCCCACCCTCTACGCCTCTACGCTGCTGCCTGAGTGCCAGCCCCCCTCACCTCACACACATCTGCTCTTCCTGGGAGCTCAGCTTAAGCCCACTTCTCCAGGGGCCTTCCCAGGACTCCCAGCACCCAGAACAGCCATGATGCACAGTGCCACACACCACGGCTGGGTGGCCCACAGGCACTTCCTGAGAGCTGACACCAGGGCTGGGCCGAGCAGTTTGAGGCTAAGCAGTTCAAGGCTGCAGGCAGAGGCCGTGTGGGGGGCTGAGGAAGGGAGGCAGACGCACCCCGCAGGGCTTCCCTAGGTCTTGAGGTTGTGAAAACCACCTAAGTCACTGCCACCACCTGAAGGGGCCATGCACGACAGAGATCCCAGAGCAGGCCACCTGCCATGCTCATAGGCCTGTGGAGACCCTCGTTCTTGCTGCCAGTCCTCGACAGCACCCTTCTCACAATGTCGTCCTGCAGGACCTGCCATCCAAGAGCCCAGTTGTCCCCCAGCCAAGTTCGGCCATGCAGACCCTCTCCCAAGATTCTGAGGCTTGGCAGGGAGATAAGAGTGAACAGTCCTTGGTCAAGGCAGACCTGCCTTCCATTCCGGGTTTGGTCGGGGCCCTACTGTGACTCTGAGCCTCTGAACGTCTCTTTGTGGACTAAGCTCCAGGTTCCTATTGTTTACACTCAAAGAGACACACTTCTTGGGGCCAAAGACCATGCTGTCAGGGGCCGCTGAGGACACTGGGTCTGAGGGTCGTGGCAAACCTCAGCTGGCTTCTGCAGCTGAAACTCCACCTCCCGAGGGCAGGCAGTGGGCTGCTCCAGCCCTGGCCCACCCTCCTGGGATGTGGGTGTCTGTTGAAGCCCCAGCCAGGACAGAGACCCCTTGTTCATTCCCGGACCTCCATCACACAGTAACCCAGGCCACCAGCTGTGCCCACAAACCTCAGCCCCTCTGGGATGCACGGCAGCAGTCAACGTGTCTGGCTCTCAGGTGTTGGAGGCCCGGCTCCCTTATCCTGCCTGGAAGGCACTGAGGTCTGGGAGGTGACAAGGAAAACTGCTGGGGGCCCCGGAAGCAGCGAGTCTCAGCCCCACGCTATGCGGAGCTGCAGAGCCTCTGCCTTCAAAGCAGCTGAGGCCCATGCTTGCTCTCTTCCCGAGTGCGCCCCCACCCCTTGGTTCTTCATCTTGGGCCCAGCAGCGGGTGGGGGAGCCCCAGCAGAAGACCAGACGAGACCGCAGCACCGGGCACCAACGTTGGTTTTAATGGCATCAACACCCAGGAGGTCGCACGTCAGTTCTGGTTGGCAATGTCTAGGGGTGAGGGGCTGTGGCCTCCAGGCGGCCCCACAGCCTTTGAGAACTGGCTGCCCGGTCCCACCCGCTTCCCGCCCCGCCCCACTGAAAAAACACGAAACGATTGCACTGACAGACAGACCCCAGAGCGCCCGGCCTCCCACACACCCACGGGGCTGTCAGAGTCAACCAGGGCTTTGGCGTCACTCGGCGGTGGCCCGGGGCTGCGCCCAGGATAGTGTTTATCAAATGTGACACAGGTTCATTTACAAACTGGGGCTCTGGAAGGTCTACTTCTGTGGCTCTAAGAGACTCTTGTCTCTCATGGCTTCTCTCGGAGCTACCGGAAGTTGGGCCTGGGTAACGCTGTGTAGGTTGGTTGGTTGATTTGTAAGGAATGTGTAAGGCATTTTGGTAAGTTGAACAGTAACTTCTTTTTCCACAGAGGAGACTCAGACAGAGGTGCCCTCCTTTGAGCTGCTGCCGTCCTCCTGTGAACGAAGGCAGGTGGCGTGAGGGGGGGCTGAGCCACGAGCCACGGCAGAACCACCTGCCCTCCACCCTGGGCCTTGGGTCCCTCCCTGGATTGACCCCCTCAAGCCACTCCAGTCCCCCGGAGAACAGGAGCCACAGACCCCTGGGGCTGGGGGACAGGAAGGACTTGGTGGGAGCTGAGGGAAACCATCAGCCTGCAGCACAGGGGCTGGGGCACTGGCTAAGGGGCCCACGCAGGTGCAAAGTGAGGACCTGGGCCAGCAGGGGGATCAGACACTCGCTTCCCAGCAAGGGAGCCCCAGAAGGGTGGGTGCTGGGCAAGGTGGGCTGAAGCCCTCGTTAGGAAGTCTCCGTCCCCACTACCTCCGCCCAGCTCTACCTCTCCCGGTCCTGCCTCCCCGGGGCTCCCGGCCCAGCGCTCCCGGCAGCTCGACTCCTCCCGCCCTGCTTTGGCGCCAGGCACGCACTGTCTTTTCCAGCTGTTCCTGCAGCTTCTTCACCGTGTCCTTCTCCCTTGCCAGCTGCTCCTGGGTCGTCTTCAGAAGCTCCTGCAGTTTTGTGGCAGCGCGCCCCAGGTCACTTGTTAACTTCTTCTCTTTTTCTAGTCTTTCCTGATGGTCAGAAGGTTGACGGGCGTCAGCCCTTGCACCAGCAGGAGGGCCACCCCAGCTACACCCATAGGACCCTCATGCCAGGGGCTGGAGCCCTCTGGGGACACAAGGAAGGCAACTCCTGGTCACCCGGAGACAAGTGGTGACGACAGGGAGGAAACCGCCCATGCTGACCGTGAGGGCTGGGTCCTGTGCTCTCAGCACCGCCAGAACTTCCTGGGGCAGGAGCAGTCTGCTCCGCACTGTCCAAGGCAGCACAGGAGACACACCCCACTACTGAGCACCAGACATGTGGCTGAGGAACGCACTTCACGCTCTGCATGATTCACATTTCAACAGCCACCAGGACCAATGGCTGCCATGTGACCATGTGACACTGCAGGGCTAGGAGTCCCCAACCCAGCCCCGGGTAGTGACAAGGGGAACCAGTGCCGAGGGCGGGCCCCGGTGGGGTCAGCTCTCCCCTTCCTGGCCCCTTTCCAAGGCCAAGAGTGGCCCCAGCCCCAGAGCAGACCCTACAGGGTGACCCCCACCCCAGCCCCTGCCTGCCTTCAGCTGTAAGGCCTCCTCTGTTTCTGAAGACTCTAGGGGGCCGGCTGTGCGGAGTTTCTCCAATTCTTCTTGTAACCGACATGCCGAGGTCTGAGCCTTGCCAGAGAGGGAAGTGGGGTCTGGGTGAGACGTCTTATAAATGGCTGTGCTGTCAAGACCCTACCGAGCATGCCTGGGGACCAGGGGCACCCCCAGCCTGATGGAGCAACAGCTCCATCCTGTAGCTGGATGGAATGAGTGGGCCGGACCCACAAGTTCTGACCCAGCCCCAGGCCCTCAAGGCTCCTTAGGGATACAGACCACCCACAGGGCTCCCAAGGTGCCTCCAGCCTGTGCTCCACCTGCCCGGGCCCCACCCACTGCTCCCCAGAAGGCCCAGGCCCAGTCCAGGTGCTGCTGGGCACAGCCGAGCGGGGCAGGGCTGACCCACTCATTCCCTGGAGACTCAGGGCCCAGGGGCTGATGGGGGCTGAGAGCCACCAGGCAGGGCCTGACCTCCTCAAACTCGGCCGTGAGCTTCTGCCGCTGCGTCTGCTCATCCTCCAGGATGGCGTCTGTCCGCTCCAGCTGCGTCTTCAGCTGTGCAAACACCACAAACATAACCCGGCAGCCCGGTGATGAACCCTCCAGGGTCCCAGGGATCCAGCACAGGCCCCACTCTCTAGCTGCTTCTAGCTTCCCCTTTCCCTGCCCCAATGCTCCCCTTGCTGGGGAGAGGGCACCTCAGCCTCTGGTACAGACTTGGGTGTGGCTCAGGAGCAGCTGATGGGGCCTCTACAACCTCAGGGGCCTTTAATGAGACTCACAGGACAAGAAAGATGCCTCCGAGCCCTGGCCCCACGACAATCCCCTTAGCAGCCACACCATGGCCACCCTAGGGACAGGCCCTGCCTCTTGGTGAGGGCTCTTGGTGGCTATCGCCTCTCTAAAGAGCGAATATCCTGCTAGCGATGTCCCAGCTGGGGTTGCAGTGGGAGACAGTCCCCTTTGGTGGCTGCAGACCCTGCCCAGGGCTGCTCCCCAGCCCTGTAGGTGCAGACCCCAAATCGCCGACTCCCTCTTCGAGTCCCACCTCCCCCCACTCCTCCAGGCTCTCCACCTGGCCACCTTCCTGCCCCGTGCTCTGGGGCTTTCTCCGAACCTGGACGACCCACATGGGGCAAAGCAGGGTGGGGTGGGGAAGCAGTGGAGGCTGGAGCAGCCGGTGCGGAGTTTAGTCAGAACAGAGGCAGCAGGGCCTGCACTCTTCCTAGGGTTAGCGATGTGTCTGGGGACCAGCTCACCACCCTAACCTGAACGGGGTCCTGCTCGGCTTGGGGGGCCTCTGGGGAGGAAGCTGGGGCCCCAGCTATGTCACCATCCTCTACGTGGCTCTTCATTTCACTCAACTGCTGCCTGACCTGGAACAGGAAGGGGTGTGTTTGCAAATGCACGGCCAGTCGCACACCCACCATGCTCACTCCTGCAGGGACCCCCTCGGAGGACCATGGCTGCTCTCAACAGCCAAAGTCCCTTCAGGGGACCTGGCTTGGTAGTTGTGACCTATGGCTGGGTCCCCCCCGGCCCCCCGCCAACCTGAGCCAAACCAAGGCCACCAAGCATCTGGGCTAATGAGACCCATGTGCTCTGCTCCAAGCCCAACCGGAGGGGAGCCCTCCCTGGGAGTGAGGTGACCCCTGATGGGCATGGCCCACAGAGTAAATGAATCCGAATGGAACGAGGGGGTGGCCGCCACACTGTCTACACCCTTCGTTTCTCCTTCAAGGACACAGTCCACTGCTCAGAGCCCTTTCTGGGGTCTAGAAAAGATTATGAGATGACATTCTTGCCTAACAAGGTCCCCCACCCCTGAGCTCCATCACTGGGGGTGGGTGACATATCTGGTTGCCCCCAAACCACTGGGCCTGCAATTTGAAAGGCAGGTGTCACTCGAGAGGCTCAGGGAGAGGTTCCAATTGGAGACCTGGGTGGGGCCCTTGGCATAAGCCCTCCAGGGAACATGGGTGGTCTCAGAGCCTGTGCTGAGGGGCCACCCCAAGTAAATGGGAACCCCAGACATTCTTCCCTCCCTCTGAACGGCCCCTCCCAATGCAAATGCCAAACTGCACAGCTGGAAGACAACAGAAACTCCAGGGGGTTTGCTCTGCACACCCCCACCCGGGCCACGCCCCCGGGGCCTGTTATCCAGACTTCGCTCAGCCAAGGCTTCAGTGAGTGGCCCCTAGACACAGAAGGAGACCTGCCTGGGCAGCACTGCCCTCTGGTGTTCTGGCCCGGGGAAGACCTGAATGACCAAGGGGAACCGAGGGTGTTGGGAGTGTGTGCCGGACTCACTGGCTGCTGCAGGGGGAATGCCAGCCCATTTTTATTGAAAATTTCCCAATTTCTCCCTGTTGACAACTAATTCAAGATTTAAAAAAACACCGCAGATCAAACAGAACATGTCTGCGGCCTCACAGGGTGCTGCTCACAACACCAGCCTTGGGGCGGTACCAGATCTGGTGAGGCTGGGTGGAACCTGCCAAGGAGCTGGGACTTGGCATCAGACACCCGAGCTAAACACCAGGAGGGACTCAAGAGGCCGCCTGCACAGGCAGAGCTCCTGTGGTCTGCCAATGGGGCTGCTCTCTGCACCCGGCAGCTGGTACGGGGGCCGGGCGTGGAGCAGGTCTTCCCTGCATGCCTGTGACTGAATTGATCTGAGCTGTCACTGAGGTGAGAAAACCCACAGAAGGCACGGGACTTGCTGAGAGCCCCAGGGCGATGGGTGGCCAGGCCAGGAGGAACCCCCAGGCTTCCCGGTCTTGTGATGCCGGGGACTGCAATGTCCCTGATGCCCCCAGGTGACTACAATGGGCTCACGGGGAATGCAGATGCCCAGAGCTCTCACTACCTTCAACAGGGGACCAGATGGCCAGGGGACGAGAGATGGAGTGGGAGCACCCTGGTCCCAACAGCCACAGGCCCAGCTCAGAGTTCTGGGCAAATGTGCAGGAAGGCCCACAGAAGCTGGCCCCATGCTTCTCAACGGGTGACACTGTCCCTTCCCTAGGCTTTGTTTATCTTTGAGTGGACACAAATGCATGACTGGCAAATGCATCTCACACATGCAACGCCCCAGGTCCCACTCCTGGCATGGGGACATGGAGGCCACCTACCAGGGCAAGCTCATCGCTCTGTTTCTGGGCTTCGCTCTTGGCGGCATCGAGCTGAGATTGAGATTCTAGGAGAAGCTGCCTCAGCTTGGGGAGAAAACAGAGGCAGGTGATGGGAAAAAAGGAGAGAAAAGGAGAAAACCAGTCACCATGAGTTAGCGCCAAAACAGAACCTAATACATCCACTTAACCAAAACCCTGAGGAGGGTCACAGCATCGGGCCGGCACAGGGCTCACCAGGCTTCCTACAGCTACAATTTCTTTCTTGAGGACTTAGGAAGAATGGTGTTCACTGCATGCCTCTTTTAGGCCTTCACAAATGTTTACTGATTATCTCCGGCAAAAAAGGGCCAAAAGTTTGAGATGATTTTTTTTTAGAGATGGTCTCAATCTGTCGTTCACGCCGGTCTTGAACTCTTGGGCAATCCTCCTGCGTCAGCCTCCTAAGCAGCTGGGACTGGAGGTGCCCACCACTGTGCTTGGCTTTTTTTTTTTTTTTTTTCTTTTGGTAGAGATAGGGTCTTGCTGTGTTGCCCAGGCTGGTCTCGAATTTCTGGCCTCGAGCAATCCACCTCAGCCTTTCAAAGTGCTGGGATTACAGGCATGAGCCGCTGTGCCTGGCCCAAAAGTTTGAGATTAAACCAGAATTGGGATACTGGGCTTGTGCTTCTGCTTCTGAAGGGCAGAAAAAGTATCAGATCTAAATCCACTCCCCACCAGATATGACATCAGCAAGCCAGGCAGAGAGTCCCCTTGCGGAGGGATAGCCTAGAATGTCAAACGCCTCCCTCAGGGCAGGGCTGCCTGGCTCTGCCCCTGTCCTGGCTGGGAGGCTGCCTTTTTGAAACCTGCCCTGAGACACACCTCAGGCCTGCCAGCCCAATGAGGGGCCTGCGAGGCTTTGGGCAAATACCTGAGGACTCGGACTTCAAGGCTTATGTCAACGAGAGCTGCTCGCACAGGGCTGAGGAGCAGCTCAGGGAGGACCGCAGCTCTGCTGGGCAGGGGCTGCACTCCTTGCGGGGCAGACTCACCCCTGCCACCTCCTTGGCGTAGTTCTGGCACTCGGCGCTGGCGGCTGCCATGTGCTTTTCCAGCTCTGCCTCCAAATGTGACGTGTGCTCCCTCACCTGGACAGACACACAGACATGCACACGCATGCGCCAGCAGCCTCTGCTCAAAGGGCACTAACCTCAGGGAGCAGGATGGCCCTGGGATAGGTGAGGGCTCTCGGGAGATCCCTGAGGCCCACCAGCTACCAAGCAACGAGAAACTAGTTCGCGGCAAGGGAGCCCCTCACTGAAAGTGGCAGGCTGCACCTGGGCACTCCTGGGGACTGACATGCTCTTAGATTTACTTGCAAAGGTAGGTACCAAGGGTACCTTCTCCAGGGCTCCCTGTGGCGTCTGAAGGGGGCAGTGGGGCCACCTTGACTGTGAAGGCCATGGCAGGAGCCCTGTTCACCAGGGCTGGGCAGGTCTGCACAGGGCCCGTGGCTGGGTCTCAGGGTCCTCTAAGGTAGTAAATGTCTCTCATTAAGGAAAACCAGGATGGACAAGATCCCTTGGCTTGAGAGAGAATGCCTCTCTTAAGGCACACGGTCCATGAGGAAGAAATAAGTGAAGTGCCCTCCGCATTAATGTCACTTCCAAAGAGGCTCCCGGGACAAGAGACAGAGTTCTCTGAGCAGAGCACAGACCTGGTCCGAACTTTCAAGTTCTCCCTTTAGCTTCTCTACAGTCTCTTCGAGATGTTTCACTGTGACCCGTGACTACAAAGCAAGGGAAAGGCTCCGTCAGACACGAGCACCTGGGGGTGTCTCCTTCCGAGGCCATACTGGGACCCGAACAGGACTGACCCAACTTAGGAAGCCCCGGGGATGCCCACTCCGCCCAGCTGGGACGGTCACCCTGGCACCATCTGGCAGTGCCTTCCTAGGCGGGGGCCTCCTGGAGGACGGACTGAGCTGTCATCCCGCAACTGTGCTTCATAGGGTGTCGTGGAAAAGCCCCACCGAGACACACGAGTCTCACAGGTGACAAGAGACAATCCTGTCAACTCTCCCCTGGGCTTCATGTGCTCCACGGCGCCGGGAGGCAGGCAGGGCTGCATATACCTTCTGGAGCTCCTCCTCTGCGGCGCCCACCTTGGCCCTCCACACCTGCTCCTCCTCCTCCACGCTCTTCTGCAGGTCTCTGAGCATGCCCTCCTGGGGGGAAACCGAGCTGAGGCAGGGCCCTCTTCCTCCCGGGACCCGCACCACAGAACTGCATCTTCCTGTCCCTGCAGCCCTGGTGACCTGCCATGCTCCCCCTGCTGACTTCATGAGCGCCAGCATTAGGTGGGGAGGGAAGGCAGCCACTGTCCTGGGAGGGAGGTCCTCTGGCCAGTGGGCCAGTGTGGCTGCAGTGCCACGCAAGGAAATGAGGTCTCTGACCTGCACAGGACCACTAGGACGCTTGTTACTGCCGGGGTTTGCCATCAGCACCAAGTGTGCCAGCAGCCCAGGACGAGGAGCACAGGATGGGCCGGCCAGAGAGTGGCAGGGCTGGACCTGGCATTGCTCTTAGAGTCACAAAGGGGGTTCAACCTGGCAGTCACCAGCTGCTTACCCCATCCTTCCCCTTCCCCAGCTTAGAGGCCGGCCCCAAACCTTCACCTTGGCTCTCTCTTCAGCTTAGACACAATGACGACCTCAGAGGGCACCATCCATTCCCTTTACCATGCAGCCGAAGAACGGGGCCCAGAGTCACAAGGCCAGTGGGCTTTTCCAAAACACCAGGCCACCTCCTGCCCCACAGGCCCCGAAGCTCTCCTTCCCTGCAGCCTCCCGGGATGCCCAGCTGACAGGTTCCCAGTGCTCACCGTCTCCGCCAGGATGCTGCGGTACTGGTCACACTCGGCCTGCAGTGTGCTCTGCGTCTCCTCGGCCTCCCTCAACTTGGAGGCCAGGTCCTGAGAGAGGGAAGAACAGGCGTTTAGTTAGCCACACACAAAGGTTCTTCTCTTGGCTTCCCATTGAAATGACTTGGGGCAGCCCCTCTTCCTGGGGACAGGGGAGCCCGACAGAGGACCCTTGCCAGGCAGCCACACTTACCGAGGAGGGCTCCGCGGGAGCTGGCGGGTGCTTCAGCAGCGTGGGGCCTTTCTCTTTGAGATCCTGTAGCCACTCAGTGTAATTCTGCAACGAAACACATTCGGTGAGACCCGGGGACGTTCCCTGGGAACTGTGAGGTCCCCGGGAACCACCTTCCCCTCCTACCTGTTGTGCCAAGACAGAGAGTTCTGGGAGCAGAGCCAGCAGGGCCTCCATGGTCTGCGCCTCCATCAGACTGAGCTGCTTCTCCGATTCCTCCTAGGGGGTGGGTGGGGAAGAGCGGAAGGTGTTCAGCTGTGGAGGTGTGGGGCACCTCCCCAGGTCTTTACTGATATGCCCAGGTCTCTGCCCCAGAAAGGGCACATCCTCAGCTCTTCAGGGAAGCGACAAGAATCAAAGGAGAAGATGAGGCTCCATGGGGCTGACTGTAAGCAGAGGGGTTACCCAGCCTGTGTCTGGTCCATTTTCAAACAGACTCAGCTCTGATGAAAGGAGCACACTGGGTCAGGCCAAGATGGCAGGTGCCAGCTCCCGGGACATCTCCCAGCAGGGACAGTCTCCACCAGCTCTCACTTCCCGAGCTCTCTGGGCATGTGTGCATGTGTGGGGGAATTTGGGGGGGCCCCAGTTGATATGTGGGAGCCAGGGGAGGAAGAAGGGATGGGAGGACACTCACGGCCCCCAATGTTTTGGAATCTAGAGCTGGGATGGGGATGGGGGTGAAGGCAGGGAAGCGGTGCGTCTGCTGGCAGCACCATGGTTAGGGGCTAGTGGCAGCCAGGAAGGGGCAACCCAGAGAGGCTCATCTCCAGCCACCCTGGAGAGGGAGGACCAGCATTCCCCCTCTGCAGAGGGAGAAGCCCACTCACTCAGAGGAGACAGTGACTTTGCACCTTGTGCCATGCTGGGTCCGACACCCCCCTCGGTCCTCAACGAAGAGCCAGCGGCCCCCATTCAAAGCACAGCAAAGAAAAGGAAACAAAAGGAAACAAAGGGGGCCCGAGGGAATCATGAAGCAAAGCCTAGGACCACAGTGTCCCCGGGGAGAGAGCTGGGCCCTCCCACACCCCGAGGGGGTGGCTGCTGGAGTAACAGCCTGTGTCTGGCCCTGCCACCACCTGGACAGGCCTGGCCTAAGACCCAGGGAGGCCCCAGGAACTCCATCTGGATCAGAGCCGATGGAGTGTAACTCCCCCAAGCAGAGTCCTGGAATGTGCGTGAAGGATGCTGACCATCGGACACCCAGCCTGAGCGCAGCGCCCTCTGGCCTGACGCACACCTGAGAAGCGGGCCCTTCCTGGCTGGCCAAGTTATCCACAGGTAGGGCCTGTGACCCATGCGGACCCTTGACCTCATGACCACCGAGGCCTCTAGTTGTGAGTCACGGCAAGCTGGAGACCCAGAGGCCACCTTCTATCTGGATGTGTGACCACAATCAAGTCAGGTGACATCTCTGGTCACAGCTTCATTTACCACATGGTAGCCAGACAGTCTCTGAGGTCACTGGGGGCTACAAGGCCAAGATTCTAGGAGTCTAACCATAGCTCTCACAGGGCGACCTCAAGCCATCCTTCACCTCCTGCCCTAGCTAGTGGTCCTCATCTGATGCAACCCTCAGGCTTCCTGGGAGTCACTGCAAAGCTCCTGCCGTTGGGGCAGATACTCTCCGTGAGGGAGGCTGGGAGGGGAGGCCCTTTCATGAGGTAGGAAAATGTGTGTGACCTCCAAGTGTGGGCAGGGCCTTTAGTCGCAGCTGCTGCTGGCCAGAGCCTCCTCACTGGCTCCTGGACGGCCCAGCACCCCAGAGGCAACCCGTGGGCTCAGACACCGGGAGACGCCTGCACACGCCCCACCTGGACAGCACGGAGCGCGGGGCCAACGCAGCCTCTGTTCCCCGAGTGCTCGCTGCAAACAATGTCCTCCCCTCTGTGACTTACAGACTCCTCATGGGACTGGGAGTGGTGGCTCACGCCTGTAATCCCCACACTTTGGGAGGCCAAGGCAGGCAGATCCCTTGAGGTCAGGAGTTGGAGACCAACCTGGCCAACATGGCAAAACCCCATCTCTACAAAACATGCAAAACTTAGCCGGGCGTGGTGGTGCACACCTGTAATCCCAGCTGCTTGAGAGGCTGAGGCAGGAGAATCGCTTGAACCCAGGAGGCAGGGGTTGGAGTGACCTGAGATCACGCCACTGCACTCCAGCCTGGGCGACAGAGCAAGACGCCGTCCCAAAAAGAAGACTCTTCACAGAGCCCCCCGGCCATGACTTCAGAGGCCCAAGCAGCAGGATTACCCCGACAAAAGGACACACAACAGAAATAACACCAAAAAAGGTCACAAAGAGTGCAGCCTCAGGCTCACTGCCTCCAGTCCCACCCAAGCAGCTCTGTACCCTCCGCCAGAGGGACCGGCACGGAGAAGCCCATCAAGGGGGCACCCCCATCCCTCTCTTGGAAAGGAGCAAGTGAAGAAGGGAAGGAGGGCAGGGAAAGAGGTGGGAGCGGGAGGCGGATGTAGAGCCGTGGTCTGGTGTGGACTCAGGAGCTCTGAGGTCAAGGCCACTCTGTGCGCACTTAGTGCACTTTGTACGTCCTAGTACACCTGTGCGTCTGTGTGTCCTAGTGCGTCTGTACGTCCTAGTGCCTGTGTCTGTCCTAGTGCCTGTGTGTCCTAGTGCATCTGTGAGTCCTAGTGCGTCTGTGCATCCTAGTGCGTCTGTGCGTCCTAGTGCTTCTGTGCATCCTAGTGCGTCTGTGCGTCCTAGTGCTTCTATGCGTTCCTAGTGCCTCTGTGTGTTTGTCCTAGTGCACCTGTGCGTCCTAGTGCATCTGGTGTCCTAGTGCGTCTGTACGTCTTAGTGCATTTGTGCATCCTAGTGCACTTTGCATGGTAAGGGTGTGAGTGTGGTTGGGCTCTGACCTTGGCCTGGGTCAGGGAGTGCAGCTTCTCCTTGCAGGCCTGCTCGGCCGTGGCCAGTGCCTCCATGGCCTTCCAGTTCTTCTCCCGGAGGTCCTGGAGGGGACACAGGTGAAAGGTCAGCAGCCTGAGCTGGTCAGTCGCTGACACATCCCCCATGAGCTGCCTAAGCTGGTGTCAGAAAGGACAGGGCCCAGAGACCCTCCCTGATGCCACCCTGGCCCACAGAGGACCCGCCACGGGACAAAAGGCCCTTTCCTTGGCCCATGACCATGGTGCCTGCACATAAGGCCTGGGTGCCGTAGCCAGAGGTGGGCAGCATGGCACAGGGTGAAGACACCACCAGCCAGAGAGAGGAGGGAGGGCCAGCCTGCGTCCTCAGAGGGAAGAGGTTCCTGCCACCAAATGGTTAGTGCTGATCCCTCGGGCCAGCTCTGGCGGAGCCTGGCACAGGGAGGCCAAGGTCAGGGCCTGCCTTGGGAAGCTGCAGCCTCTGCAGGGAGCAACCAGGCCAGCCAGCAAGCCCGGTTCTGTGAGAAGGGGGCAGCAGGGTGTGGCCGAGGCCACACCAGGACAGCAGTCATGCCACCTGCCCAGCTTCTACATCCCCTTCTCCTGGGACCAGGATCCCCACTTAGGGTGACCCTGTGACTCAGGCCAGGCCAACGGCACACTGTCCCCACCCCAGGGATGACTCCACACTTGAGCGAGTGGCACAGGCTGATCTACAGGCAGTCAGCCCTGGGTCTTTGGTGGAACTCCGGGGTGAGCAGAAGCACCCCCCAGACCCTGGACCCCCACAGCACAATGGGGTGTAGAAACACAAGCTCGGCCTTCCCGAGTCCGGAGTGGATGCCACACAGCAGAACTTTTCCCGGCCCCACCTATGCTGCCCTGGCCCGTCCGTCCCCGCCTGTGCCTGCCGCACTCACATTGTTCTTCACTTTCTGCTGCTCGACGGCCTCCCTGAGCTCGGTGGCCTCCTTCTCCAGACCCGACACCTGGGACTCCAGCTCCTTGAGGCTGAAGGGACACAGAGAGGTCACCGCCCAGGCTCCAAGGGGCTACAGCCCCCACAGATCCCACCTGAGGCCCCATCCAGGGAGGAGCACCTTCGAGGCTGAACCATCTGGCCAGGGACAGTCCCCTCTGGCTGCCCCCACCTCACGCAGTGTGAGCTCCCAGGGAAGCCTGAGCAGCCCCCAACCCCCTCCCCTCCCCCCCATCCAGAGCACTGACCCCAGAGCTGTCACCAGAGTCCCAGTTGGTGACACCGGAGAGTTGGGTTTTCAGAAGAGGTGGAATCGTGACCCTGCCCTCAGAGCTCTCCTGGGGCCCTCACAGCTTTTCCCTCCAATCCCCACATCATGTGACAGCCTCCGCCGGCAAATCACCCCAAGAGCGTCCCCAAAAGAATGAGACCCCAAGGAAGAGGCGTCAGCAGGCCAGTGGCAAGGACACACTGACAATCACGCCCTTGGCAGCCACTGCCCGAGTTCCAGAATATCTGGGGCTGAATCACTCCTCTCTACTCCAGAGCAGCATGGCCCAGCCTACACACAACTTTCAGATCAACTGTTTGAGAAGGAAATAAAAGCACCAATTTCTGCCAGACACATCTACATGATGCAAGAAAATTCAAATTGATCCTAACTACAACATGAGTTAATTATCCTAGTAATATGCTGTGTGGCCCAAGAATCTGATCTTAAAACACAGAGCAAAACAATAACCTCTCTACCCCAACAAACACCACCAGGAGAAACAAAGTTTGCCCATGCTTTTTGGGAAAGGAAGGTGGACAAGGTTTGGTTGTGGGTCATTCTGGGCCCTCAGGGTGGCTGGCTTCCTTTCCCAGTCCCCAGGCCGCAGAGCCCAATGCCAGGGAACATGGACTGTGGCCTGGGGAGCTGCCTCTGCTGAGAGGCACACAGGGGAGGTGCTTCTTTGGTGACGAGGGCCAGGACAAGGGAACTTTGTGAACTGATGGCATCTGACTGTATGCAAGGGAATGCAGGATACCCTCCATGCCTCCCCCACCTGCTGCTGCATGGACCCCTAGCCATGGCGGCCAGGACCTGCCTCCCGAGACTGTGGGCATGTGCTACAGGAGGCGAGCCCCAGAAGTGACGGTCACGAGGACTCCGGCCCCGACTCGAGCCACCCCACCCAGGTGTTGGCTCCGGCCTTAGCAACAGCAAACAAACACTCCCCGAGCATGGCCTGGCGCTGGTGCTGCTGACACGGAGGGAAAACAAGGTCTGGCCAGCAGTGACGTCACCTCACAGATGGAGGAAAACAACCCTGAGACGCTGCCAGCTCTGCCCCGATGCCTCGAACCTGTGCTCCAGCAGCAAGCCTGGGTTTGCCATTCTGGGTTGTGCAACCATTTTTCCTGTTAAGAGTTCCTGACCTCAGCCCCTAAAATCCCTTACTCGTACACACAGAACCTCTGACCAGTCAGTCCCTTCCCACAGAGAGATGGACGGGTGGATGGACGGACGGCAGGTGGCAGGGGGTGCTCCCGCCTGGCTGAGGCCACTCGAACGACGTGATCATGAAGCTCTCTGCAAGGCCGCCTTCTTTCCCGCCCAGGCCTGTCCCCCGTCCTCTAATCATCGGAGGATGGGGGAGGGAAGGGAGCCTCTGAAAGGGGCTCTTCTGCAGAGGACCTGAGCACCCTCCTGAAAACCCTGGCCCCCAAGGGTCTTTGGTCCCCCGGGCTGAGGCTCAAGTGAGTAGGCAGGGTGCTTCCCCAGCTTACCGAGTCTGCTGCTGGTCAGCCTCCGCCTGGCTGGCCTGGAATGAGAAACAAAAAGCTCCTTGGTCTCCAGGAGACTCATCTCCCGCAGCGGGGCTAGTCCACCCACCTGCTGGATGAGTTCCCTTTCCTCCCCGTGGCCCCAGGCAGGAGGCTGACCTGGGCGTCCTGGGCGTCCCGCGCCTGGCCCGCCTCCAGCAGGGCCTCGATGGAACGGATTCTCTCTGTGAGCTGGGAGTTCTCCGCCTTGGCCTCCTGGAGCTGCCCGCGGAGACCATTCAGCTCCTCGCATTTGCTGCGCACCTCCGCCTCGGAGGACTGCAACTTGCTGTGCAGCTCTGGTGCAGAGGAAGGCAAACGAGAGAAGTTAAGAGACTGCAAACCCCGGGGGGTGGGGAGGATGCCCTCACTGCTGCCCTCTTAGCACATGTGGGGCACCAAGGGCTTCCTCCCACCTCCTCTGTGTGTCTGGGGCTCTTAAGACATACGACTGACCACTGGGGCCTCTTGTTAGCTGTTGAGGAAAGTGCCACTCTGGCATCACTTCTGAGAACCGTCAGGGTAGAATACAACGCTCTCAGGACACTCATGAGAAAATGACAGAGAGTGGAAATGGACTCCAGCTGAGGCTTTTAAAGATTCATCTTCTAGAAGACTCTTTTTCTTACCGAGACCAGAAGTTCCTTAGAAAGTGGCTAAGTGGACCCCATTGCCACACCTCCCCCACCTCCCTGGCTGGGTCTCCCCCAACCCCCAAGACCTCTTCACAGTCGAAAAAGGCCAGGGGGTGACTTTTCTGCCCTGGGCCCCTTTCTCCCCTTGAGGCGTCCTCCTCCCCAGGTGACCTCAGACAGTCCTGTGGGTCCAAGTGTCATCTTCATGCCTCTGAGGCTGCACTCTCCCCAACCCCAGGCTCTGCCATCTGCCACTTCTAAATGAAGCTCTAGTTCGACAACGCAAACCCAACATCCTGACCTCCCAGGACTCCTCATCTTCCTCCCTCGCCCACTGCTGAAGCCTACGAGCCCATACCCGCCATCTGTCAAGCTGCCCTCTTCACCAGCACCTCTGCGGCCACCTGGGCCCTGCCCTGTTGCCTTGGGCCTCGACAACTGCAAGGCCTCATCCCTGGTCTCCATGGGCCACTCCTGCCCCTCTGGTCTGTTTTCCACCTGGTGCCAGCGTCCAGAAGCGCACATGAGACCACTTCATCTCCTGCCCCAAGCACTTCTGTCACACTTTCCACAGTGCCCAAGCTCCTCAGAGGGAGGGTGACCTGGCCCTGCCCTGCCACCAGCCTTCTCCTTCCAGCTACACTTGTTAGCCCATTTCTCACACAGGCCAAGTCAGTTCATTCCCAACTCCGGGCCCTGTGCTGGCCTCTGCCATGCATCCCCTCCTGCCTCAGAGAGTCTCCAGGACCACGCAATCTAAAGCCATGTCCAGCCCTCTGGAGCAGGGGCCGGCAAGCTGGGGCCGTGCCTCCCAATCTCCATTTTTCCAAGTGATATCAATGAAGCTTTCTTTGAACACAGCCGGGCGCCTCTGTTCACCCGGTGTTAATGGGCACTTTTGCCCACTGTGGCAGAGCTGAGCAGTTGTGACAGAGACTGGCCAGAAGCATTCACCATCCATCCCTCACAGCAACAGTTGCCAACCCTGCCCTGAACACAGTCCCTGTGGAGAGGGCCCTGCTGTGCAACCCCGTCCTTGCAGGTGACCCTGCCGTGGAACCCCCAGTCCAGCCCAGCCCGGCACCCGCGGCAGTGCTGGGCCTGGGGAGTGGCTCGGGAAGCACCAGTGAGCCAAGGGCCACGGGCCTCTCACTGCACCTTCAGCTCCCTTTCTCCAAGGGCTCTTGGCCCTCCATCCCTGTCACCCTTTCCATGATCGACTGGAGCAAGGGAACCACGAGCTTGTAAATGCCGCCTGGCCTCCTGGGCTGACTGAGCTGGGAGGGTAGAAAGGCCCAGAACACACATTTAGCCGAGACGCCTCAGGATCTCCCTGGCTCACCCACAGCCACTGTGGACCCAGGCTTGGGAGGGAAGCAGTGCCCTCCGCCCCCATATGCCCTGCCCCCATGCACACCAGGCCCTTACAGGCCTTGCCCCCTACTTCTAGCCCCTGTAGGTCCCATCCTCGCAGCTCCACCCCCGCACCTCTGGACTGCGCCTATAGGCTGACTGTGCCCCCTGCCAGCCCCTGACTGGGCATAATCCCCTGCTCTTAGACTTTCTGAGGGGCAGTCAAGGGATCTGTGCTGCTCTCACTCCAGCAGGCCTAACCCACTGAGTTTTGGCACTGGCAGTGGGGCTGGGCCGGCATGCAGACCCAGCACCCTGCACTAAACCTCCAACCCCACTGCCGCCGCCCTCACCGGCCATCTGCTGCTGTTGCTCCTGGGCCTTCTCGGCATCCGCCCGGAGGCTGGCGTGGCTGCTCTGCGCGCGGCACAGCTCCCGGCTGACCTCGTCCAGGCGCTTCTGCAGGGCCTCCTCACTCTCCCTGTGGGACGCCTGGGGACAGGCAGGGGAGTGGAGCAGTGAGGACGTGGAAGGACCAGGCCCTCAGCGGCTCTGCGGTGGAGGCGGACAGAGCTCTTTACCCCACCAAAGCCCCGTGCAGTCTCTGGTCCACGCGGGAAGGAAATGCATCCCTCAAGGCTCTAGAACCCGCACAGGCTTCACTTCGGCCAGAACCCTTTCATGGGGAGAAGGCAGCTGCCAGGGACCCACACTCACTTCCCAGTTCTTTTCTGAGTCCCTATTTTTACATTCTCAAGTGGTTCATGAAGACGTGGTTACTGCAAGAGTCCAAAGATATGGATTCAGAGTAAACTAGCGACATTTCCCAATCCAGTCCTCGATTCCTCTCCCGGGTGGGGGACAGCTTGGCAGATCTCCCACCTGCAGCTCCATGCATTACACACACACACGCACGGTGCACCACTGCGATCACGCTACAGGGCAGTGCTCTTAGTTCTTAATATTAGGTTGAACCACATGAAATTGTCAGTGTTTGACGATTTTTACCTATAAAAATGGCAATTTCACACAGTTCAAAAGTATCTCAGAGACATTTCCTCACTCAGGACAGACAGGCCCACCACACCCTTGTTTAGGAGCCACACGGAGCCACACAGAGCTTCAGTGTTTGCCCAGTTCCTGGCTCAGTGTCAGGCAGGCTCTGGCAGTCCCAATCGGTGCTCCAAGGACACCCTCGTTCACCTGTGAAGGATTCCCACACACTGGAGCAGAAGTGCTGGCCAAGGCCTCCATTTAACCAGCCCTTTGGAGAACTCAGTTCTCCAAAGAGCCCAACCACTGATTATTCACTAACAAGCTTGTCTGGGGGCAGAACCAGGTAAGAGGGGCATCAACAGATGACTGCTGTTTGAATAACAGGCTGTGAGTTATCCCTCGTCAATGCCTTTACCAAGCTGATCCCATCCACATCCGTTTTCATTTTCTTTTAGGGCAATGGCTGCACAACCTGGAGCTGAGGTAACTGCTCAGATGAGCACCATCCGGGCAGAGGCGTGGCTGGAGCCAGTGAAGCCATTGCCGAGGATGTGGCCACTAGGCCGTGGTTCACGTGTACTGTGCAGTGAAAACTGGGGGCAGCTTTAGGATGGGCAGTGCTTTCTGCATTAGAACGTAGCAGGGGATTACTCAGTACCAACTCCTAGGGAAGAAACAAAAGAAAGGAGTGACTGCAAGCTGCTCCCAGAATGCACACCTGCTTCTCCTCTGCCAAGTGTCCCGGGCAGGAGCCTGCCCTGCACCCACCGGCTCCAACACCCTCACACCTCTGCCTCGACCAAGATACATAGGGCAGGGTCACTGCACGACTGGAAGAAAACACACCAGCTACTGCTGCCTTTTTTCTTTAAGAAAAGGGACTCCAGCTCAGACTGCAGGGAGACTGACCGCACATGTTTTCTGTTTGTTACCAATATTGATTAGAACTCTGATTCCAGCAACAAGCAAACAAAAACCCACCCACCTTCAGGAACCCTAAACTTAAAATCTTTCATGGAAACCATGGGCCTCCATCCTAAGACCTGAGATGACAACTGTCTTTGCCTTGAAGAGAATGTTGTTAGCACAGCCAATCACACCGAACAATTTCAGAAGCGGGTCCCATGGCTGGGCGGGCCAGCTGGGGACTTTCATAAGACCCTCCCGGATTTCTAAAATTCAGTTCTTCTAGAAGGATGTCATCAGCACCTTCAGTGGGTACTTTCTTCCAAGCAGGCCCCAAGAGGCCGTCCGGGGAGAGACAGGCAATGAGGGGCAGGGCATCTCCCTGATGCCAGTGCTCCAGGACCGAAGGTCAGCACAGGCCACCCCCGCCCTCATTCCTGCAGAGCTGGCTGGCAGCGAAGGGGCCTCAGGTGAAGGAAGGACAGTCACAATATGGAAAGAGCCCCATTTTCACCTCAGCAAAAAAGAGACACTTTCTACAACCTCAACCGCCAGTCTGACTTGGAGATATCTTGAATGAAATTTTGTAGAGTTCACATTGAACTCTTTTTCTGAAAAGCACTGATCTAGTCCTAGGCATTCTGGGTGTAACAGCATGGTTATCTCTCACAGTCACCCTGCAGGACAGCTCCTACTATCCTGCCCATAGTACAGATGGGGAAACTGAGGCTCTGAAATAACTTGCTAGGAGGTGGCAGAGCCAGGACATGAACCCAACAGCTGGCGCCAAAGGCCTCACTGTCAATCACAGACTTGACAGGCACAGAATCTTTGGTGTCAGACTGGAGAGCAGGGAATCCTCTGCCCAGCCCCAGGCTGTGGACAAGGACCCTGAGTCTGGAGAGGACAGGAGATACTGGGAGCCTGTGGGCCCTGGCGAGATCCTTCGTAGGAATGACACGTGATGGTGACAAACCAAGTCCAGTTCCAGGCCCAGATGGACCACAACCATCCGGGAGCCTTTAAAACACAACCATAGGCAGGCCCACCCCACAGCTTCTCAACTCACTGTTCTGAGTGGGTCTGCTTCACATGAACATCAGAAAACACCAAATTATCCATCTCAATTCCACCCCAATTCAAACTGTCTCTTTGTCCACGTTCTCTTTTAGTCCTTGTACACGCTCAAACATCACTCTTAAAATTTCGTGTCTGTTCTAGTTCCTTCCAAGAGGCAGCACTAATGCCCCCACGCACTACAGCCTGGTTTCAATGATGGGACAGAAAAAGGGCCCTAAGCCCCTGGGGTCACTGGGGTCTCCTCATTATCCAGAAAAGTTAAACCCAAGTGGGCATGACATCAAGCTGCCTCATGCCTTGGGTAACAGCCCTATGCGGGGTCCACCTGCCCAACACAGGCCAGCAGAGGGATGGGAATTCACCAGGCAAGGCCTCTGGGCTGGGAAAACACGCTGCATGCTGCCCGTGTTCCCCTGGGGACAGGGGGACAATCTTCCTCCCTCTGAAGGAGAACAGGCACCCTCCTGGGAAAACAGGCCTCCAGGCCACACCCAGAGGCTGAGAAAGAAGAAACCCCAACTGGCCTTGAAGCCAGAGGCCGCGTCCACAGCCTGTGGGCTCATCTGGCTGCCCCAGAGCTGCAGTACCACAGTGGGGGCAAGCATGGGAGGAAAAACACGGCTCCAGAGCGAGACTCGGGGTTCAAATTCTGCTTCTGCCTTGTCCTGGCTGGGTGTACTTGAGGTAGTTGCTGAACTTCTCTGCACCTCAAACTCCCTTATGGGTAAAAATGCAGACACTACCAATGCCTACCTCATAGGGTTACAAGGAAAAGTGGCTGAGTTAATGCTTGAAAATGCTCAGAACAGTGCTTGGTATACAGAAAGCTCCCGCTTGATGCCAGCTATCACTATTACCGAGGAGACTAAGGTGAAGAGTTTGAGCCCCAGCCCTGCAGACACCATCATCTGTCCCAGTCAAGGCTAGAAACAGGTGCCCAGTGTGGCAGGGCCAGCCTGGGCCCATCCCTGCTATGCAGACAGTCTTGCTGGGCAGTGAACAGGGCACTGAGGCGGCCACCGCCCCGACTCACCTGCAGCTGCAGGACCTGCTTCTCGAAGGCAGCTGCCTTGGCTTCCAGAGCTTTCCGCTGCTGCTCATCTTGCCGCGCAGCCTCTGACTTCTCCACCAGCTCTTTGCTGACCTTGCTGAGTTCCTGCCGGAGCTTGGCCAGCTCTGCGTTCTGCCTGCAAGACAGTCACCAGCCCGACTAACGGAAAGAAAAGGGTGACGGGATCGGTGGTCCAAGCCCTCCCTCCAGGACTCCAGCTCTCTTGTAAGTAAGCAGTTGCCCAAGTCTTGAAGCCATTACCAAAGACACTTCTCCATTATCAGCTGTGTGGGGTTCGGCATTGTGTTTTCCTGAAGACATTGTTTTACCCATATAGTGCATGAACCAGAGACAGCATAGAGGAAATGTGCACTAAAGCGCCCCACGGGAGCCCCTCCCAGAAACAGCCAGCAATTCACAGAAAACAGCAACACAGTTCTGGGTGCAAACCAGCCCTGAGATGAAGATCCGCCCGCCTTGACCCCCTGTAGGCCTGTGGGCAGCAGCCCACAGAGTCCATGCGCCCCCTCACTGGCCAGCTGGACCAGGGCCAGGCTGGGGAGGCTGCCCAAAGCCAGAGCCTGAGGTGCTTACAAAACAGACCCTTCAGGACTGCACTTCAAAAGCTGGGTGTCAGGAGCTGGGAGGAATGTTCCGGAGTTACAGAAGGAGCCTTAAAGGAAAAGAGGGCAGCTGGAGGCCTGCCTTTCCAGCGTGAGGCGTGTGATCAGGATGCCACTCCCTCACTAGCAGACACTGCCTCAAGGCCAAGGACTGACTGTCCAGCCAAGGGACACCACCAGACAAGACTGTCCCAAACCCTGGGACGCAGCACCAGGCCAGGTGGAGCTGGGAAACTGGGCTGAGGCTAGCTTTGCTCTGCTGCCTGCGGGGTGGCAGGTCCCACCTATCTGACTTGGGGGCTGCCTCGTCTGTACTGAGGAGGCCACACCAAAGCCCACTGTAGGGCCATCAGCTGCATGCTTCACAAGGCCAAGGTTCAAGAGACCTGGGAGGGAGGCGGAAGATCGTGTGGTGCCCTCAAGATGGACTGGGAGCTCTGAAGTGGGCCTGGGAAAACACATCCGCTGCTGAGAGCCACCCACCAGCCAGAGCTTCTGGGCTGGCAGGGCCACTGCCTCAGTCTGACAAGTCTCCTGGCTTTAGAGCCCTACCCAGTAAGGAGGCCACAGCAGATCCTGTGTAGGGAGACGCCAGAGAATTTCTCAGCCCCACATTTGCCTTCTGCTGTGGCTTTTGAGGAAACAGCAGCCACAAACCTCCAACCAGCCAATGGCTCAGGAAGGGGACCCAGAGGGGACAGGCAGAGGGGAAGGCAGCTGCTGGGTCTCACTGCATGTCAGAGGGAGCCACAGTCAAAACAGACACTTGGCCCGGCTCCCCTCCCTGTCCAGCTCCCACACTGGACTTCCCCTGACCCGACTCCCAGCACAAGGACTAAGGGTGCCAGCGTGCTCTGCTGTGGTCAGCCCCTGCCTTGGTGAGAGCAGAGGCTTTGGGGATAACACAGAGCTCTGCCAAGTCCCTGCAGGACACTTCGGACCAGAGAAGGCAAAGAACTGTGCAACTGAAGACACTGCAGTGGGTTTCTCGAGGGCCGCTGCTGAGGGTGTAATGCTCAAATCAGGGAAGCAGAAGTGCGGCTATACTTAACTCCGGAGGGGAAGTGCACCCTCCGGCCCACTTGCTGTGGGCTGCAGTGCTTCAGCAACTCAGAGACAACACTGAGATGAGAACCCCGCTAGGCAGGTGGGGCCTGTGTGCTGGAAACCCTCCCTAGTACCAGTGCATCTGAAGCACGGGTGTTGCAGAGCAGGAGGCTGCGCTCCAGGGCACCGTCGAGACCCACCACTGCCACCGCAGGAATGCTGGGCCACCTGTTAGAAGACTCAGGGGCCCAGAACCCAGATGGGAGATGGAAGGTCAGGACAGCTCCACACACATGTAGGGCCCATGCCTGGCTCTTGTGCCAGCTGCCCTGGCCACAGCCTCATGAAGCCTTCCTCGCTCCAGAGCCCTTGGGGAGGTGCTGAGGCAGGAAGGCTCAGCTTACTTGCTCTCCACCTGGCTCGTGGCCTGGTTCAAGGCATCCCGCAGGATGGAGTTCTCCTGCTGCAGGCGGGCCAGCTGCGTGTTGGGGCCATTCTCCAGCTGCTCCTGAAGAGTCCGGATCTGGAAAGTCACGGGCAAGGGCATCAGAGGCAGCTCGGCCTCACACACAGAACTGACTTCTGAGCCGTGCTTAGTGAAGACACAGCCCACAAAAGAAAACCCCCAAAAGCCTCCACCTTTTCCACATGGAAGTTAAGAGGATCCCATAAAACAAGAGGCCTGAAAATTGCGAGGCTTAAGCGGCCAAGCACGACCCCCACACCCAGCGACACCTCTCTCCCTCCTCACTGCTCATGGCCTGCCCGAGGCTGAACACTCAGCCCAGGGTCTCTGACACGCGCCATGAACATCTGCCTCCAAGGTCACATGGTTGACTGTTCTAAGACAAAGCACGCGGCCACTGCCTCTAACGCCCCTGAGGAAGCCTCGATTCCTGCCCTCTGACCTCCAGCACGTCCTGAGACATGCAGCAGGGAGGAGGTCGCAGCCCACTATGAGCAGGGTGCAGGCTTCAGACTTTGACTACAGGGCCAGTCTGGGCAGCCGCCCAGTGCTGGCCTGGAGCCCCACGCTGGAGCTGTGTGATTTTCCGGCCTCTGGTATCATGGGATCCTCCCAACCACGTGGAAAGAAGATAGAGCCAGCGTTTCTCCAGGTTCACATGAAGGGTGAGAACTTCACAGACACCCAGGAGGTAGGGAAACAGGGCTGGCCATCTGAGACTAGGCTGCTTTGAAAAGTGTTCTTTAAAATGTATTTCATACCTCCTTGGCTTTTAACATTATACACACACTTGGGCTGCCAGACCCTGTCCAGCCAAATGCAACAGCCCCTGGACCCCTAAACCTGACCAGACCTTACAGACCCCTGTGGGCATCCTCAACCCCCTCCTCATGCCTCGCCCTTTGGGCCTCTCTGACTCCCTCCGTCCTGGACTGGGACTGGGTCCTGTCCCTTCCCATGCCGCCAGCCACTGCCCACCTTGCCCTGCAGCTGCTGCACCTCCTTCACGTGCTCCCGGTAGCTGGCCTGCATGCGCGCCTGCACAGCCGTGATCTCCTGCTCGCGGGCCACCAGCTGCTTTTTCACTTTGGCCTCCCCGGCTGCTGCTTTGGCCTTTTCCGCTGCCATCTCCTGGGGGGAAAGTAGCAGAGAGAGGGGCTGGTGAGCCTTGCAGGGCAGGAGCCTATGAGAAGGGAGCAAGAGCATCACCCGGGCTGGGAGGCTGGAGAGCAGAGCACAGACCCCTCCTGCTGGCCGAGTTCTGAGCTAGACTCAAGCCAGCAGCAGCGGGAACACCAACAGACAACAAGGGATCCCTGGAAACCCTGCTGGCCCTGGCTGGTTGTGGGCTCAATGTCAGGCCTTGGCCACAGTGGAGGTGGCAGATGCGGCAGGAACAGCAGAGACATGCGGTGCTATCCCTGGCTCTCCAGGGCACTGGCTCGGCCCTGCTGTGATGAAAACACCCCAGCTTGACTCAGTCACCAACATCCAGGCCCCTGGGACACCTACTTCTACTCAAGTGCCTTCGTCAGGACTGAAAGGCGGCAAGCCCTGATGGCTAAGGTGGGGGTGGGGCCAGCTGCCAGTTCTGCCGTGGCTGGGGGTAGGGCATGGGTCTCTGCAGGCAGTCACTCTGTCCTCCACCCAGCGGGACATCGGCTCCGATCAGTGCCAGATACCCACAGGTGAACATGAATGCCGAGTCTGGGGGGTCTGGGGTCTCCAGCAGGGACAGAGTAGGATGGGAAGGCTGGTCATGGTCTGTGTCATCCCAGAGGGACAGCCTCAACCAGAAGCCACAAGGAGGCAGGATGACAACTCAAGGAAAGGTTGACACAATGAGCCCCTGGGGTGGGGGTGCTCCCTGTCTAGCATGCCTGGACAGACCAGCACTGATGTGATGTGAATACATATCATAAACACAGCAGGCCTGGGTGACCAGGGCACAAGCATCCCACGAGCGTCAAGGCTGCTCCGTGGGCAGTGGGCCAGGAGTGGGGAAGTCCGCCCCCTCCCCAGACCAGGGCTGTAGGGAGGCCCATCCCAAAGGCCAGAGTGTCCCTCTTGCCTGAGATGGGAAAGAACCCTGAGGAGGAGCCACTGGGTGCTGGTGCTGTTCCGTGCTCCTGGCACTCTCTGGGACCTCCTGGGACTCTTGGCCTCACTTTTCAAAGACAATCACCTTTTTGGCTCTGCCCGGGGTGAGAGGCCCACAGGAGCCTGCAGGTCTGCTTCACTGATTAGCTACAGAAGTTGGGGGTGGGAGGAGCTGACACTGCGCCCCAGCACTGTCCCATTTAATTTTCTCTGGAAGACGAGGATTACAATCCCCATCCAAGCTGAGGTCACAGAGCCTTAGAGAGGACACACTTGTTCAAGGTTGGGGAGCAGCTCTAAGAGGCAGGGGTGGGGCCCGAACCTAGGACTGTACAAGACCAAGGGGTTCCCAGAAAGGGGAGGAATGAGGACGCCTGCCCTTCTGTGTGGGCTGGGAAGCCCCTGGGGAAAGGGAGGGCAGCTCAGCGGTGATTCCAGGACCCCTCCGCACCTCCTGCTCTAACACACGTGGCCCCACCGGCCCTCTGCTGGCAGACGAGTGTGGTGGGGATGGCTGGAAGCCTCCAAACACCAGCAGAGAGGAGGCCGCTCTCTTTGCTGAGTTTCCCACACAACAGCCCTTTCAAGTAGATGGTCCAGCCTTGCAAAGAAACCAAAGCTCAGGGAGACCAGGCATTCCCACAGCCACATGGATGGCAGGTTGGGAAGCCACACCTGGGTCATCCTCAGCCCTCCTCTGCCACCTGGAGACACCCTTCCCAGCCCTGGGCAGGCCTCGTGCAGTTCCAAGGTCCAACCTGCTCAGGGTCTGCAGACCCCTATCTCCTGGGGGTCAGGGTCCCAGGGCCGCCAGGATTCAATGGGATCTTCCCCCTCCTTTGCCTCTAGGCTTTTTAAAGAGCAGAGAAGTCACTTGTCCTCAGTGCAGCTGTTTAGCTCTCTATGGTTTCTTTTTCTTCAAAGAGCTCAGAGTCCCAGGGTTCCTACTGCCTGTCAAATTCTTAATTCAGTTGCAAGAGTCAGATTTATTTTCTTGAAAAGCATTCCTGATGGTGGTGGGGGGTTCCGGCACACAAGAAGACAAGGCTTGGCACCATCACCAGCATCGGCTCAGAAGTGACTCTCTGTCCCTACTTCTTCTGGGCACTGTTCCCCAGGAGTAGTGGGGCCCCTCATGGTGTAAGCTTCGAGGACTGTAGAGAGCCCTCCAACCTGCTTCCCCAGCCAAGCAAGGAAGCAACCTCCACCAAGAAGGCCTGGTAACAGAACTCCTCCCATGATCCCACCCCCAGGTAAACCCTCTGAGGGTCCCAGGGGGCCTTGGGGCTCCTTCTGTTTCACAGCCCCATCTCCTTCTGGGCCCTAAAGCCAGAACACGGGACCAAGCCCAGGACGGGACCAGTCCGAGGCGTGGCTTCAGGACAGAGGTTCTGGTGCCCGGGAAGATGACAGCTGGAATGTTTTTCCAGAAGGTTGTGCCTTCTTGGTTACATCACTGGAGCTCTGCCTGGACTCCTCAAACCCCCCAAAGATTCTCAGACAGCCAGGACAGAGTTCTCAAGGGCATCTGAGCCCATCAACTCCTGCAGACAGCGTGTGGACTGGTCCTTGTACCCAACTCTGCTGGGACTTCGCACATTTGGGAGACCTGGATACAGCAGATGACCCAAATTTTCTTTCTCACTGTGTCCAGATCATGCCTTCAGCATCAGACCCCAAGAAAGAGAATTAATGAAAACCCTTTTCAACTATAAAAACTTCTCTACAAGGACAAAGAAAACATATCGAAGGGACTAGAACAAGAAACATAGGTTCCATCCATCTCCCCAGCTCCTGAGGGGGATTAAGGTAAGAGGAACTGCCACACTCTCTGGAATTTACTGTCTCGTAACATTTCCCTCAGCAGTGCTGGGAAGTTGCAGTGTTACTCTAAGAATGAGGTAGACAGGCCAGGGACGGTGGCTCATGGCTGCAATTCCAGCACTTTGGGAGGCCGAGGTGGGCAGATCACCTGAGGTCGGGAGTTTGAGACCAGCCCGACCAACATGGAGAAACCCCGTCTCTACTAAAAATACAAAATTAGCCGGGTATGGTGGCGCATGCCTGTAATCTCAGCTACTCGGGAGGCTGAGACGGGAGAATCGCTTGAACCCGGGAGGCGGAGGTTGCAGTGAGCCAAGATCATGCCATTGCACTCCAGCCTGGGCAACAACAGTGAAACTCCAGTCTCAAAAAAAAAAAAAAAAAAAAAAAAGAATAAGATAAACACATGGGCTCTGCTCAGGACTCTCAACAGACAGCACAAGCACAGGGAGAGAAACGGCCAAAGGCATCGACTACAAACATTTAACTATTTACAAGAAGACAATGTAAAATACTCAGAAATGCTTCCAGGCTTCCCCTCAGCTGCGAGGTGGCCTGGCCCTCGGTGGCCACTTGTTCACTGACGGCCTGCTAGGCTGAGCCAGGCGAGACCACCAGAGTGCATCTGCGCCGCCAGGCTTGAGGTCTGACAGGAGCCAGATGCAGCCGGGTGATGCCTAACTGTACCAATGGCCTCCGTGCAGAATAGGAACATGGGAGCTCCAGAAGGCTCCTGAGGGAGAGAAACCAGATTGAGTCTTCCAGAGTAAGAAGACAATGTCCAGACATCCAAGCACGGAAGGGCATTACAGGCCAAGGGAAGAGCAAGAGGAGAGCCCCAGAGGAGTCACGAAAGGGCACAGCATGTCTGCGCACAGGTAGGGAAGGGGAAGAGGTGAGGCCAGAGGCAGGGTGAGGAGCTGGGGCTTGGGGGGCAGACTTAGGTCTGAAGATTAGGGGCCTCTGGCAGAGCTTGATGGGGGTCCTCACAGATGAGCATTTGGGAGCCCAACAGGACCTCTTCAGGCTTAGGGAGCAGAGTGTGGGTGGGAGGGAGGCCATGCACCGTTAACCTTCTCCTCCCCTAAGAGGCAAGGCCGGTGGTCTCCGAGGAGGCTGGGTACTGAATGAGGACCACAGGCTGCCCTGAGTATGCAGCCAGAGAGATATTCTACCACCCCAGCAGGGTGGGGGGCAGCATCAAACAGCGGCCATCTAAGGTGTGTCTTCTGGTCCTGCCCCATCCCCCACCCAGTGAACTTCCCACCTGGCTCACAGCTGTGACCCTGAATTTGCGACAAAAAGTAAGGCTGCCTTACTTCCAATTCTTTGTGCTCGAGCAGACAAAGCCACCCGGAGGAAGGGCTGTAGCCCAGACACTGTTGGACAGTCCACCATCCAGGCCCTCTCCCTGCGCCCGCTGCCCAGGATGCAGAAGGCAGGGAGGCAGGGAGAGGGCAAGAGCAAGCCTGCAGTGCTGCATGGGGCAAAGACGGCTTTCAACAGGGCCTGAACACTCCCAGAGGGCCAGGGGGCCCCTCACCCTGCCCTTCCTCCAGGAAGGCTGGGGCACCAGGGCTCACCCTCAGAAGCAGAGGTGGGGAAAGACCCCGGTGAATTCTGCAGTGGGAAGAACAGCCCCTATGCCATGGATCCCAACACAATCTCAACGTGCCATCAGCCCCGTCCTACGGCAGCACCCGCCCACCACCGATTGCTGTTCAGAGTGCAAATGCTACCTGCCACGCCATCTGCTGATGCGGGGAGCCAGGGTTTCCCTGCACGTCCCTCCTCTGACATCAGAAGAAGGGAGAAGAGCAGCCCCTCCAGTCCCCTCCTCACAAGGTTTTGCATAATTCTCAAGAAAACAACCTTGAATCTACTGTGGCCACCCTCCTTTCCAGGCACGGCCCCTAGAAAGGTGGCCTGTGACTGCAGGACCTGTCTAGTGAAAGCCAGGTCTGGTCCATCCCCATCACAAACTGATGCTGCTTAACTTCCAAACCCTTGCTTCACTTCCCTGCGTTCTTACAGCCACGAAGGAAGCCACCACACCGTAGAGCCATGAGCACTGCCAAGGGTGAGCCGACGGCCCTCGGCTCTTTAGGCAGCAGATAAGCGGCAGTCCCTACTCAGTGGCCTGACAGCCAGCTACGTTCCAGGCAGGCCCCAGCATCTCGGAGCCCGGGATCCACCGTGGATGGGGCGGGGGTCCTCTGAGGACGGGAGAGAACAAGCCATCTCTGAGCCCACTCAGGCTGTACCTTGTTAAGCTCCCTCAGTTTGCTCTTGGCAACAGCCGCATCTTCCTGTTCTGTGGCCAGCAGTTTTTCCTTCTCTTCCAGCTGGCGCTTCAGAATCGCCACAGGGTCACCCTTCTGAGTGGCCTAGAAGTACCCAGAGATGCGTTAACAGAGGGGACAAATGGGACTTGGCTCATCCCCCGACCCCGGACAAGAGCAGAGGCCTGAGGGCTTGATGAAGTGGAGCAGGGGCTTCGAGTCAAGGGTTCCACTGGGACTCTAGATACTTGTGGGGAAAGGCGGCCCTGCCTCAGCCATCAGCCTGCCGGGGCCCCTGGTGTGTTGGGACTGTCAAGGCCAAAGGCTTTGGATCCCTGGAGTGGCATTTAGGAGTGTGGTGTTGCCAGCTCCTCTGAGGGGCAGCCGGCCACCATTTCTGGCCTGGAGCCTACCCGAGCCAGGCGTGCAGCCCGTAGGCCTCTGGGTGCAGTATGGGGGCCGGGTACTCTGGGGACAGTGACCTGAGCAGAGCCAGGCCTCTCCCTGGTCATCTGAATCTCCTATGGCCACTCATACCCAGTAGAGCCCCCAGTGACGAGTGACAAGCTCTCGGTGCCACTGAGACTGCAGGATGTGTATGGCCAGGAAGGGAGTGACCCCACTGGCCTCAGGGCACACCTGAGCATCTCTAACCACTAAATTCTCCAGCAAAGTTACCCTGAACTCTGACTCCAGTGAAGGAATGTGCCATGCAGCACTTCTTGGGGACACCTCTTGGCCAGAGGCACGAGATAGCTCAGAGCTCTTAGCCTCTGAACCTGCCCCTGGCAGCACGACGGAAACCAGAGGCGCTTCTGAGCTGGGGAACCTCACAGGGCCCCACACACTGTGTCCCTCCTTCCTTTCTGCACTCTGAGCTGTGGCCACAAACTGGCTAGGCCCCTGCTCCCTAGATCCCATCCCCTGCCAATACAGAGCTCTGCCCCAGCCCTAACCATCTCAGGAGCCAGGCCATGGGTGGCTTGACAGAAGCCAAAGCACCTGCAAGCGATCCCTCGGGGTGGCAGAATTCTGCCAGGAAAGAGAAGTGGGGGCTGTTCTATGAATGTCCTCTCTGTGGCGTGGCGGGGTGCGTGTGGCCATCCTGACGGGCATCTCGGGTGGTGGGAGGCATGGGGCCCCAGGACCCAGGTAACCACTGCAACTCACTGGCCCCTGAGGGGGAGAGGCAGCGGGAAGGGCGAAAGCGCCCTCGCCAGCTGCAGTGGCCTCTGAGCATGGCCAGCAGGAGGGTGCGCCCACCTTGTGCCAGGTGTCCTGAATGATGCCAGCCTTTGCAGACAGGATGTCGATGAGCCGCTGGGCCTCGCCCTCGTTGAATACCATGCTCCCCACCGTGGACACCAGTGTCTTGTAGGGGAGGTAGAGAGGGCCGTCGGCATCTGGGGGCCCTGTGCAGAGAGAGGGAAAGAGCTGAGACTTAGGCCCATATGCCACAACACACGTGGCCACAAAGCCCATCACACCAAGAAGGTTCCGTTCACAGCCAAGAAGAGCTCTCCGACCGCCTGGGGTCGGCAGGCTGAGCATGGCGGGCCTGCTCCAGTGTCTCCTGCTCTTTCAGGACACCAAGAAACTGACTCAACGATGGGTCCCTGCACCGTCCTAACTCGCCCATAGGAAGTCCCAGCCTGGGGTGGAAGTAGAGCTCCTCTTTTTTTTTTTTTTTCTACCATCAAGATGGCCTGCAACAAAATTAAGCAAGGCGTACTTTTCCCATAGGCTTTTCTCCCTTCCTTTTTTTCTCGCTAATGCACTGGTCCTGTTCTCAACCTGCATGGCTCACCAAGGTTCTCCCCACTGGCCGTGACTGAGCCCCATGGCCTTGTGGGACCTGACTGGGCAGCGAATCCACCGTCCGCCACACACAGACACCCAGAGCCACACTCCTGCAGCCACGGGAGGGGCACAGAAGGCAAGGAGAGGCTGCTTCCACACATCAGTGCAAACCCTCTATTTCTAGCTCCCTGGATGAAGCTTAGGCAGCAACAGGGTTCGGGAGAGGGAAGGCTGGCTGGGTTCTTACAGAAAGGGCCTGTCCACTCGCCAGTCCATGAGTGACTGCCTGGAGGGCAGGGAGCCATCTGCCAACAACCATCACTTCTGAAAAACGAAAACTGCCGACACCCCCACCCCCCCATCACACACACACACGGTTTTGCTCTCATTGGGGCTTGAATGCAGCCTTGGAAGCAAGAAAGGGTGAACCAAGATGCCACGCCTGAGTGCCTGGACTCTTCCACAGCCGAATGACAGCACTAAAAATGAGCCAAATCAGAGAGCGGACCGGCCTACAGCAGCCCCCTCAGCTGAGCCCACCTTGGGAGGACAAAGGAGAGGGCTGGTTTCCATAGCAACCCTCAATTCTCTGGCTTGTCACAATATTTTCACTTACTAGTCACAATATTTTCATTACAAGTCAAAGCATTTGGCACGATACCTTAATGAGGGGAACATGGGATGTGGGCGAGCTGGTTGCTATGAGCACCTTTATTTCCTAACTTCTTACCCTGGTGAGGCTCGGGAGTTTAAAAATAACCATGTTGACACAAAGGCCTAAGAGGTCATGGGTGCCATGAAAACGGGTCCTGGCAAAAGCATGCCCTTTCAACCTTCTTTTTACTGAAGTATGTGTATGTATATAACGTAATTTTAGTGCACTCACAAGAGAAAATTCTAACCCAAAAGCCAAAAGAAAATAAAAACATGCATGGCTCACTCTCGGGAGAAACCCCCGTGTTAGTTCACATTTCGGTTCCCAGCCTTCCTGTCTTCCCCCACAGCCTGCAGGTGCATGTCTACTGCCAGCACTTTCCAGGAGACAGAGGCCACTTGTTTCAAAGACACCTCTGTAGTTACAGACTGGGCAGGGCAGCTGCTTCAGCCGGCGTCTAGCTGCTGCTGCAAAAACATTTCCCCCTCCTGACTCCGAAAAGTCTCCTGCGCCGTCCGATGTGCTGGGCACCAGCCACGTGTGGCCACTGGGCACCTGCAACGTGGCTGGCCCGACTCGAGATGCGCTATGAGTGGAAAGTACACATGGAATTTAGAAGATTTGGTATGAAAAAAAAAGAATGTGACGTATCTGTAATAATTTTATATATGGATTGTATGTTGAAATAACATTTTGGATAAACTGGGTCAAATAAAATGTATCGTTATCATTCAGTCCATTTGTTTCTTGCTTGCCTTTTTAAATGTGGCTAAGGACATTTACATCACATCCATGGCTCACACGTGTGTGGCTCACGTTCTGTTTCTCCTGGACCGGCTGGCCTATTCCTTTCTAGAACTGGGGACCCCCAGAGCGCCCCCTGCTGAATTCCTCGCAGCCCCTGGTCCTGCAGAGGTTCCAGAGTGACCCAAGAGCTCTGGCCTCTCTTGAACTCTCTCCTGAAAGACCACCCTTCCAGGCCCCATGGCCCCTACTGCACTGCCGGGTGGGGAAACATCTGGATAAGGCCTCTGGAGAGCACACGCTCTAGGACGCCGCTTCCTGCACAGGGGTCAGCGTGGCCACATGCTCACCCCCCGCAGGCTCAGTCCACAGAGTGCTCCCGAGAGTGTTCTCGGAGCAGCATTCTCATAAATCTTTATTAAAACTTTCAAATGTGATTCCATTCTATTAGATATTTTAACAGAAAAATAAAATCTTGCAACAAGTAAAACAAACGCAAAGCTTCATACAGCAAAATTTAACGTTTTCCTCTGCCATCCCTCATGGCCCCCCAGAAACTTCCACAGCCTTTGCCACACTCATACAAACACCACCTTTTATACTGTTTTTAGAGAGCTATAACTTTACAAAACATTTTTCATTAAATCTTTTAGGTAAAAACCGTGCTGTCTCAATTGTCCCCACATCAAGGGCAGCACAACTGAAAGAAGAAAGGAAAGCCCTCAGAAGCAGAGGCAGGATTTCTGGGCCTCCAGATGAGTTGCATTTAGATAACGTACTAACGGGAGCCTAAGGCGTGCCCAGCACATCACTTAGGGCTCCATCAAATACTTGAAGACACCAGTAACCTTCCGAATTGTGAAATCTTAACGCACTAAACTAAGTCTGTCAGACTCAACACCTAGTCTGTGAAATCACAGACTTCAAAAGGCCCAGGGTGCAGTGAACACCGGAAAAGCTCAGCTCACTGAGGGCTTGCTCCTGTGGCTAACGCTTTGCCCATCTTGGTGGGTCTGAAATACCAGGAAAGGACAGGCCAGGAGGCCTGGGGAGTGACCAGGGAGCAGGAGACCCAAAAGTAGAGACGCAGGTCAGTGTCTCACTTTGATGGATAATCCAGACCTCTGTCTGGCAGGGGACACAGCAACACCCCAGGTGCCAGGCCCTGCAGGAATGGGACAGGTACTGTGACAACCACACAGGCCTGGGCTCAGGGGGGTGGGCCTCTCCTGAGCTGGGTGGCCCTGGGCACGGCACTTCACCTCCAGGTGATGGCTGCAATAGGGGAATCTGAGCCAGAACCCTCAGAGCCACAGGCCTGCCCGAGAGCCTGGAAACGAGATTTTTAAGTGCTATCTTCTCATCTTTACTGCTGACAGCTAACTCAATAAAAAATAAATAAATGAATGAAACCACTGTACAGGTGAACAAACACATCCGTGGGCCACGTCCAGTCTGCAGGTCACCTCTGTCCTTGGGCAGTGGGGCACCAAGGTTAGAGCAAGGCCTCTGGGACCAGGTGGCCTGGGGTCGAATCCCAGCTCAGCTCCTTCCCACCTGTGTCCTTGGACAAGTGGCTTAATCTTCCTTTGCTTCTGTTTACTTGCCTACAAAATCGGGATGATCATTGTTCCCCTCACAGCGTGGCTGGAAAGAGTAAGTTGCAACATGCTTGGAACCATGCCTGGCACAGGGTAACGCACAGCAAAATAAATCAGCATGGCCGGCCTTCAAGCAGCTCACAGCAGCTCAGATAATGCACCTCACAACCCAAATTTCAAAACGACTCTCCCTTCTGCAACCACGCTGGGAGGCTCAGGCACCTAAAATTAAACTCATCTGGCAAAGAGGCACTTAGTGTTCTCTCTCACTGTCAACTGTGGCGTTCTTGGATGAGGCTTTTCTCTCTGTATAATTTCCAGGATCCCCCATGGCCAGGGCTCAGGCATAGAAGGAGGATCTCAGCCCTAAGGGGCCTCATGAGACTCAGCGGCCAGCCCCCCACATCAGCTGCTGGAGCACCCCTGCACTGTGCACGCCTGGCTCTCTCAGTCCACGGGGAGGGTATCAGAACCACTCCAGGAACTGCCGCCTAAGCCCTGGCAACAGCTGGTGGTTAATAGGAGGGGATTATCGCCTCGGCCCTGGGATGGGCCCCACAAAAGGCTCCAGCTCAGCTCCAGCTGCTGCTACAGCCCAGCAGCCCTGACCAGGGCAGGCAGGGCCAGGTGGTCTCTAGACACAAAGTATGTACCACCTGCATAGCCAGCAGTTTGTAAATTGCTGGGCCTGGAAAGTTAAGTTATAGATTGGGCTGTGGCCAACAGAAGCAGAGGACACAGGGCCATAAGGCAGAAGAGTGACACAAGGGGGACCTGGAGAACGACTGTGGCAGCAATGCCGAGAAAGGCTTTAAGGCCTTGGGCCAAGCATAGCTGGGTAAGGACACGGTGAGGGGCTTTGGGCCCTAGCGTGTCAGACTTGCACCCGAGCTTGGACTAGGTCCAAGTCTTCATAGGCCCTGGGAATCTGGATTTTATTCTGTAGGCAACAAGCGATGCCTAGAGAGGAATGTTTGAATTTGAGAAAAAGATTTCAGGATGCCCAGGGGGATGCGGCTGGAAGCAGGCAGATCACCAGGACTAGGATCCAGGCCCGAGTATTCAGGAAGCTGAGCTGGTGGGAGAGGCCCAGGTGTCAACCCAGGGACTCTGACAGTGGAACCTGAAACAGCATGGACTTGAGGGCTTGGGGAAGAACTCCATTGGCAAAAATTCTCATTTCCTAAGAGACTGTCCAGATCAGTTCTGAGGGTGCCTCCCTCAGACACACAGATGCAGTCTGAATAGCTGCTGCCTCCGGGCCTGCACAGGGGCGACTCCAGACAGTGCAGACCAAGGGACCCAGCATGGCTGCCCAAGCCAGATCACAATCTTGGCGTGCCTTCCACGCCCTGCAGTCCCCAGTCACCCAACCCAAACTCAGGTCTGCTGTAAGAAGGTGAAGACCCTGGGGCCCCAGGAAAGGGCTCCCACGTGCCTCCTGGAAGCCCAGCACCGCACAAGCAGTCATCAGCCTCTGCAGACCAAGATTCAGAGGCTGAGGACAAGCTCCCCATTCCTGCTGACCCAAAGTCCAGGGCATCTCTCGCTCTCTCAACCTGAGGAGCCGGCTCCCTTCAGGGTCCCACTCCGAGGTGGAACGCAAGACACTCTCTAGGGAGGAGCTCCAGCCAACATCACTGCTGGCCTCTCTCTAACTGCTCCTTCCTGGACTGTGGCCGTGAAGGCTCCTCGCTGTGGGGGAAGTGAGCTTTATGAAACCCTGGAGGAAATGAAGATCTACCAAATGCTCCTGGAGGCAAACTGCGACTCCTGCTCTCACTCATTGCTCATCTGCCCACAGCTGAGGCAGGCCCTGGGCAGTGCACCAACAGTGGACTCCAGGCCCAGCTCAGGCCACAGAGCCCAGCCTTGCCCAAGCGCTGGTCAGCGCTCCTGACAGGAAGCAGGCCAAAGAGGCACAGCTGCACTTGACCCCGAATGCCATGAACAGTCACATCTGTAGCTTGAAGGGCAATGGAGCTAAATACAAATAATGTCAAGAACAACCCAATTCAGGGCCTTTTAATCAGCCCTTTTCCTTTAGTCCTTTTCCTTTGGTTGGAGAAAAACGTAATCAGCTACAAACTTAAGGAGTTGTATATTTAATGGTATCTAATGGAATTTAAAATAGCCTATGAATTGAAGATCTTTAAAGTTTTGTTTTTTCCTCCAAATTTCAACAAAACCAATTTTATACCTGGAGTTTAAAAAAACCCACATCACAATATTTTTAAAAGAAGGACAATCCTGGAGGACCTCTGGGCAAGGCCCTTCCCAAGGCACACAGGCTGGCCCGAGGAGGATACGGTTTAAACAGCAGTTAGGACTCTACCTAATGCCTGCAGAAAACAGCAGGGGATTTTTAATCCCAGGCTGTCTGACCACAGCCGTCTGGGGGCAGTGACTGGAGTCCCAGCCTCACCATGTTTTCAAGTGGCTGAAAAGAGATTTCTGGAAGAGTGTCATCTAGCAGCTTCTCACACTGATACTTGGCTCGCTTCCCTAGGGGATGTTTTTGTTCTTCTTTAAAAAAAGAAGAAGAAAAGAAAAAGTTGGGTTTGAAGAACTTCCACAGAAAGTGAATAAAGGCTCATAAGCCCCAGAGAGTTTTCTTCAGAGCTTCAGACCCTGAGAAACTGAGTTAAGTTCAAAAAGAAAAAGTATCTGACTTGATCTCCGTGTACACCTCTCTGTGCAACCGCCGGCGAGAAGGGCACAGGGGCACCTGCGGGGCAGGGCGGGGGCCTCGGGAGGGGCTGCCCACACCGGCTGCTCTGCCATCTGCTGGTCATCTGCATGACTTCTGGGAAGTCTGAGCTTTGCTTTCTGCTTTTGTCAAACAGGTAAAAATTCAAATCCACCTTAGAGAATTGCATGAGGGATAAAGGCATGGAAACCAGCCTCCTAAACTGCACATCTGAACAAACACCTGGCTGGGGAGCGCAGTGGCGTCACACCTGCTGTGCTAAGCAGCGCTGGGTCTGGAGCACAGCAGGCCACACATGGGGAGAACAGGCGTGGGTGGGTGAGGAGCTGGGAGCAAGGGGTGTTCCCATCACCAAGTCAAATTGTTTAAGATGAGGGCCCTGCTACTCTAGACACCTTGAATACCGTTTCCTGGGGTCTTGACAACTCTTCCCCATACCCCCTGACCTGTGACCCCAGCCCCATCAGATTACAGAACACGACTTGGGATTTTAGGTTGCATTTCCTATTGTGGAGGTAGAATGGGGGCTCAGCAACACTGCACATGACACAGAGCTCACAGGCCCCCTCCCACCAGGGCACTGCCAGGCTCCACAATGTGGGAACTGCCTTTAACTTTCCACCTTGCCTCAGTTCATGAATGCCTCCCGGGCGCCTGTGTGCCAGGGCTGGGACAGGCACTGGCCTCCTTCTGGAGGCCTCAGAAGAGCTGGCACTACCTTTCCTCATTCCAGACCCCAAAAGGAGCAAGGTGCTCCTTGCTGCTCCTCAGAGGACACAGGGCTGCCTCAAAACACCCAGAAAGATGAGTGTTCCATCAGCTTTGGTATAATGAGGGCCTGTTTATTTGACTTAGAGACAAATAATGGAGTTGTTTCTTCTCCATAAAAAAAGAAAAAAAAAGTTATTGGAAAACGCAGAAGGGTGAAAGGGAGATACTAACATTTACCCATAATCCTACCTCCCAGCAGTGGCCTCTTTTTCCCATATGGACTTATCTGACAACGTGGCAAGAATGGGCCTCCGAAATGCCTGTTTAAGTGTTTGCCACCTCATGGAGGTTGGGTGGGTTCTCCTGGGCCATGACACAATGGTCCCTCTGGCCACAGAGTAAAACTGGCTTGCATCAGCAGGCTGGGGAAAGAGGGCCCCGCAGAAAGCAGGCCCACAGCCAAGAGAGAAGTGCCATGCCCCCAGGGTTACCCACCCCCTTCCATTAGGCAGAAAGGTCACAGGTCCTTGGGTGAGCTCCAGACTCCCCAAGAGTGCAACAAGTACCCTGCATCCACGCATCCCCTGAGTGACGTGCTAGCAGAGGTAAGGAGGAAACACCTGTTTCCACCCAGCAGCAACAATGAATGAAGCAAGCTCCAGTTAAAAGCACACTGTTCTGGAGCTCACGCTAACTGTGGGGTCTTCAGAATGTACGTATGTACTTCCTCAGTCTACGCCCACACTGCAGGATCCAGACTCGATTCCAGGTGCTGGGTGGGACAGCTCTCCTGCCAGTGTAACACCCAGATGGTGATTACTACAAGATCAGCGCAGCCCAGGGTGGGAGGCAAACCAGCATAATCCTGCAAACAAAGACTCAATCTGAGGATAAAAATAGATTTTTTTTAAAAACCAACACCACTGCATACACATACGTCTTGTGCTAGAAACTTGACTTTCCTAATAGACACCGTGCATAAGTGCTCAGTTAACTATCAGAGAACAAACCAGCTAAAGCCTGGACACGTGCGTCAGCTGACAGTACCCGGAACATGGGGAAGCTTCCGTTCCGGGGAATTTCCACTTCTCCAGGATCCCATCAATTTCCTCCTCTCCAAACATGTAGTAAAGAATTTGTGCCTTTCATTTCCAAAGAAAGAGGTTTTCTCCTTATCCCATGTCTGGGTTTATAATGCTCCCCCCGGCCCCAAACCTCCTGAAGTTAGAGTCATTCCCAGAGTAGCACAACAGCACTGTGTGAGGAGTGCTGAGTCAGAAAACAATCTTGTGGACCTCTCATCGTAAATTGCGAAACGTTTCTGGAAAGCAATGCAGCACTGTCTTCCTAAATTAAAAACTTACCCACCTTTTGACTTGATAATTACTTATCTAGGACTTTACTTTGTAGAGACACACAACAGTGTATGTACATCATTGCAGCATTAATTTTAGCTGCACTGCATACTACTTAAATGTCATTTAAATAAATTACAATATATTCATGCTAGGGAATATTATGCAGCTGAATGTGGCAGCTTCTCAGGTGCAATAGGGAAAGATGTCACCAACACACTGTTAAGCAGACAGCAGTGTGCATTGCAGCTCCCGTTTGTGGGTGCCCATGTGAAGAGCACAGTGAATTTGTCCCCCTCCCCCGGGAAGTGGATGGTGATTGGGATGGAGCAAAAAGACTTTCTATTTTCACCTTCCATGCTTCCATACTGTGAATTTTGTTTGCTGGAAACACATATTTATATAATAATAAATTGTAAAAGGCAAGGATTAGGAAGGCAGGTGTTCTCTGTCAAATACAGCCACGGACAAGTGGTAAAAACCTGCTGCAGGGCCCCCATCTGCTCTTGGAGGAAAATCAGAGCAGAAGTTCTGGAAGAGCTCCAGCCTGGGTCTGCAAAAGCATGTCCTGGGCCTACCACTCCTACCAGGTCTCCCTCTGGGGCACCTGTCAGCATGGGGCCCTGCTGGACCAACCAGGTAACAGGTAAGGCCAGGAAGACTGAAGAAGCAATTCAAGTCTCTGGTGGAGCCCAGCTCCAGTACTGGTTTTGCTGCTGATCTGTCCTGTGCTATGGGCCAGCCACAGCCTCCGTGACCCCTCGCAGCATCCTACTGTGATATAGAGGTCAGACAGCTCACCCCGCCCTGTACTCAGGACACAGCAGCCAGAACAAAGCAGGAAGGAGCAGTGTGCAACACCAACACAGGTCTGCACAGACCGGCCAGTGATTCAAGAGGCCACCTCCTTTCAGATGGTCCTGTTTAGAGCACTGCTGTGCAAAACTTTCTGCTCTGGCAGAGATGATCTGTCTCTGCACTGTGTAAGGGGAGCCACTAGCCACGTGTGACTAGCAGGCACTTGGAATGTGGCTAGTGTGACTGAGGAATGGAATCTTTTATTTACTTCTGACTGATTTAGCTGATAATTTAAATGCGCCCATGTGACCAGTGCCTCCCATATGGGACAGCACAGCCCTAGGCCCTACACCTCCCCTGCCCAAGTCAAGGCCTCCTGGACTCACGGGAGGAGCTCCCGTCCCGGCCTGCTCCACACCGGTGATCCAGAACCCACTGCCAAGCACCTCCCAGATCCCCGCAGCACAGCCCTCATGTCACCTCACCCCTCCCACCCAACACACTCACACTCACAGGTCCCTGTGTTTCTAGACGCCCAGGGACAGTCAGCCCACCCGGAGTTTTCTGCCTACGGTTGCCTCAGGTTGGGCACACATGACCCCCAGAGAAGCTGGAGTGGGCAAGCCCCAGACTGACAGGAAGCTCAGCCCCAGCAGAGGGGCAATGAGGTGCAGGGCGGCCAGTGGGGGCCACTGCAGCCTTTCCAACAAAGGGAGGAACCCACGGTCTAACATGCCTCTCATCCGGGCCTGCTCACCCGGCAACATGGGCACAGCCGCCAATGTTAAGTGGAAATCCAAATAATTCTGGAACATGAAAACTCCACATATAAGACGTAGCAAGGGTGAAACCAATTCCATAAGCCACTGGTGAAAACCCATGTTGGGGACTCACAGATTTCTGCCTCATAGCCTCGGGCACCACAGCTCATGGCTAACTGCAAACCAAGAAAATCGTCCGAGGGCACAGAGACAAGGTGGGAAATCACTGCGAGTGATGGGGCGTGCCTGGAGCAGAGAAGGGCCTTTGCAAGGCAAAACGGCCAAGCAACCAGAGAGCGTCACCGACAACTGACTCTGCAGTGGTGGGAATTCTGCCAGATGCAGCGACATGCCCACCATGCCCAGTGCGCCCTCGGGCTCTCCCCTGTGTTCGTGTTATTCGTGTGTGGGAAAAGCAGACTAACTGTGAGGAGAGGTGCACACTTCACTGAGCCCACCCAGGGCCTCTCTCTTTTACAGTCAGAGCTGCAAAGCAGCTGGGAGCTGGGTGCTATGCAGACAGACCTTCTTGCACATGCCACCTGGCAGTGGCTTAGGGGTTTGTTAGCAAGAAGATGGTAGCCACAAATGAATCAAGGAATGTCCCTGGAGCCCGTCAGCTGCAAAGAGCAGAAAATACATGTGTGCTAATGAATAAGCAGGCTGTGAGAGAGTCCAGAGGAGACCAATACATACAGATCACAGGCCAAGAACAGCCTGGCCCTGGCCAGGCATGGTGGCTCACGCCTGTAATCCCAGCACTTTGGGAGGCCGAGGCGGGTGGATCACCTGAGGTCAGAAGTGCAAGACCAGCTGCCAACATGGTGAAACCGAATCTCTACTAAAAATACAAAAATCAGCTGGGCGTGGTGGTGGGTGCCTGTAATCCCGGCTACTTGGGAGGCAGAGGCAGGAGAATCGCTTAAACCCAAGAGGCAGAGGTCACAGTGAGCTGAGATCATGCCATTACTTGCCAGGCTGGGTGACACAGCGAGACTCTGTCTCAAAAAAAAAAAAAAAAGAACAGCCACCTGGTTCCAAGGTGGACAGAAAGAGCCACACATGCATGCCTCACAACCCCCAGCCACCAAAGGCCTATGCTGACTGGGACATTAATATTAGATACCCACCAGCACAGACTAGAGAAAAGCACACTGTACGGCTAACAGTAATGCATGAACCCGTTTTTCTTTGTTTTGGTTTGATAATGGCCATGCAGGGTCTGACCACTGCACTGAAGGACACAATAAAAGGACAGGGCTCTCCACCCCAATCGCTAGCCGCACAGACTGGCGTGGGCCGTCCACGTAACACAGACCTGACCTCCTCACATCCCAGGGCAGGCACCCTCCCTTCACCATCTCCCTGCAGGAGAGCCTTTGTCATTCCAGGACTCAAATGTCCCCTACATCCTGAATGTGACCCCATCATGGAACTGGTGGCAGCAGGTGCTGAGTGTGAATCATCTTAAGCCAGAGTTCTAAATGCTTCTTCTTGTACAGAGGCTGCTCCCCCAGTGAGAGGATCTCTACCTGGGACCACGGAACTCCAGACACATTAAGGACTTACGGGTTTTCTGTGGATAAACTTGGAGCCTTACCAATATGCACTACTGATTCTGTGGAAAAGAAGTAGACTGAATACATTGCTTGTTAACTGGGATTTCAAATACCTTGAATTTCGGGCCTTACCACTCAATCACATGTGTGTTTGCTAGTGACTCCCTTCCATGTTCATAAATGCCTCCTTTCATCTGTTCTGAGCTTTTGCTGCTTGAGCGTCATGGAATCATGGAGGGTCTCTTCACTGTGGCTGGAGCTCTGGACCCGTCACCAAGTCCACGCTCCCCTATCAACAATCCTGGGTGACTCTATAGCCTCTGCCATTATATAAACCACCCTCAGCCCCTAAGGTCTGTCCACTGTGGCTCTCGGGTCCTTCTTTGCACTTCACCCCCAAACTACTGAGATGAACCCACAGGCAGAGGCCTGCGGTGCTGAGCTACGTCCAGAGACAGCACGCAGGAGCAGGAGTTCCAGCAGCCCCTGCCTTCCAGGGATCTTTCTCAGTTGTTTTAACATCTGGAATTAAGGAAGTATCATTATTCCTTTATTTTTCGCAATGGCAAAGAGAGTATTTAAGATAATATATCAAGACTCAATTTTATCTCCCTAAAATAATTTCTGAAGGGCATTATATCAGTAAAGTTTTAATAGGAAATTCTTCGCTTCATCAGTTCATTGGAATTCCTGTCCCAGTAGCATTACTGAAGGCTTTCCAAAGGGCGTTCCCAGCTCCAGGGGGCGCTGTCACAAACACAAGTCCTAGGGTCTTCAGCATTGCTTTTTGACTTTTATTTTTTTCTTTTTAAAATTTCATGTAGAAACCAGGTCTCACTATGTTGCCCAGGCTGGAACTCCTGAGCTCAAGTGATCTTCCCGCCTCGGTCTCCCAGGGTCTGAGGATTAACAGGAGTGGGCCACCACGCCCAGCTGCTTTTTGACTTTTGAAGAGAAAACTACTACTACATTGAAGAAAAAAAATCAGAAAGGAATTGTACTGTATTTCCTACAGTTCTGGTTTATCTTGTTATCACTTATTTAATGTCTCCACCTTCCATTGTTCTTGAGGCATCTAAAGAATTTGGCACCCGACTTCTCCAATGAAAAGTCACACTGTACCACGTGACCATGTCTTTGCAGGTTACTATGGGATCTTCACAGGCATCACTGTTAGTGGCTGCACTGTGTCTGGGTGAGCTGCATGCACTGAGGCCCTCGGGGTGGTCCGAGGGACACCCCGGCCACTAACCCACAGACCTGGCTGCCACAGTTTACACTGTTTCCTGAGGGGAGTCCGGGAGAAGAAAAACTACTAGCCCCTTTGAGGCTCTTGATACATTTCACAAAATTGCTTTTCAAAATGGTCACACAATTTACAATGCCAGCATTTAAAAATATACATTATATATTTATATTAACAGTTTTTAAATAAAGCTTACTGGCTTTAATGTGAGTTTTCAAAATTGCTAGTTAAATGATGATGTCTCCTGGATCCTGACTGGCCCCACGTGTGAGACCTAGGACCCACAGCATCAGCAGCTCCCAGGAACTGCTTAGAAATGCAGAATCTCAGGCCCCACCTGGGAGCTACTGAGTCACTGTCACTATCGTAGCAAGATGCTGGGTGATTCATCTGCATACCAAAGTTTAAGAAGCACTTCAGGAGGGGACGTCTCCAGGATCCTCACGGTGTCTGGGGAGTGGCCCAAATCCACCACAGATGGCCCTGAAGATGCCTTTGTACATCAACCATGGGAAAACAGGCCTGAGATTCCTCAGTGCTAATTCAAGAAATGAAAATATAAAGTCCAAGAAAGAACTTTCCCCATGTTTTCCAGACTCCCGACACTGTGAAGAAGAAAGAAACCACCTTGCGGGCGGCGTGTCGGTGGCACGTGTGGCCCTGCCTCTGCCTCTTCCTTGTGGTTGCACAGCCTTGCGTGGCTGTGTGTCAAGCTCCCCCATGTCAGCCTTGGTGACTTCTTCTCATAACAATGTCAGAGTGGCCATCTTCCACCATCTGCGCTAATCCATATTCATTTCTTTTCAAATTAAATATCTTTCATCCAAACCTTAAATTTTTATAGAGGCAAGTGCTTGGCGGGTCTAAGTAGACTTTTCCAAATTATGAATATATGAACACACTGCCCTAGATCATCTGCTGAACGTTTCCTTCCCTACTGCAATATGATGCTTCTCTCATTCAAGTTCTCAGTCAGTTTCAGAGCCTTCTAGTCCCCTACTTGTAATTACAACAGTTGGGAGACATTCACACATTGACAGGACTGGCCTTCTAAAATCCACTGTAAAAAAATCTGTTAAATTATTCTTACCTATTTTTCCCTCAGATGGGACTTTTGGAATAATCCGTCAAGTTAGGGGGAAAATCTTCTCAAGAAAGTTTGGCTGGAATAATGGTGGACCACTAAATTAACTTGACAATTACTATCCTTTCAGGGATACTATTTCATCTTCTTCTCCTGGAATATGGGGTTTGTTTTCTTGGTTCCAACTTTATCACCCCACTTAAGCTGTTGTGTTACGTTCACAGAGGTCACACATAGGTCTCATCCCTAACAACGTTCTTTATTACCTGCAAATTAGAACAATTCTGTCTTCCTTTCCAATATTATCATCACACTTCTGTTTCGTATCTCGCTTCAAATGTCTAAAACCACACGAAATAACAATGACTATGGGATGCAGGAAGCTGTGGACATGCCTGATGTGGAAGAACCAAGTAAAAGCCGATTCTCAGCTCCATCCCCAGCTTTGAATCAAGTGGAACATCATGTTAAAGAAAGGGCAGTGTGTCGCCTGCCAGCCTCTGGAAGTAGGGCTGAGGCCAGAGCGTCTGGGTTTTCAAAGGGCTTTCGAGGCCACCTGATCCGGGCTGGGCAGCTGGTCCCTGGCTTCCCACAGGAGCCTGCAGCCGCTCCCAAGGGACAGGGCCTCTCACACGGAGCAGGCGGCTGCTGCCCTAGCAAATGGCCCATCAAAAACAGCAGGAGGAGGAGGAAACCCCACGAAGGTAATAGCCTGACAGAGACAAGATAGGGAAGCCCAGCTAAAGACACAACAAGGCCTGTGCAACCCGACACAGGTCCAAACATTTCACACCTCCTAAGATACCCTTTGTCAACACAAATGCAATTATTTTTCCAAATCAGCTAATGGCTATTTAAAAACAAGAAAAGAAAAGAAAGGAAAAAAGGAAAGGAAAGGAAAGGAAAGGGAAGGGAAGGGAAGGGAGAGGAGAGAAAGAAAACATACGTGAAACCGAATGAATGACAAACATGAAACAGGAACTCCCTGGACCAATTTCTACAGTAATATACGCTAAAAAGATAAAGGTAAACCAGTGCTTCATATGATCACATATCTATCTATGTAATCCAGTGTCTATGTTAATGCTCTATAACGCTTTACTAAATGACTAGGGTGGCGCAGGGGAAGGAGAAGGCAGAAGAGGAAAGAATGCAACTGCTCCTTAAAAACACCTTCCTACCGTCATTCACTCAACAAGCACAGATACACGAGTCAGGCTGCACAAAAGCATCAGGTGAGGCAAGAACATAGAACAGGCTGACGGAACACAGCTAGACAGTTAAGAAAGACTTGCCAACATGCAGAAGTCTTCTACACTGTGTGGTGGACGGAATTACTGCTCCTAATTCCTCACCTCTCCTTGTGCTCCCATATGTTTAAGACATGCCAAGACGCGGACCTATTGCTCACTCCTCACCTCTCCTTTCTCACATCACCTTGCAGTCCCTTCTCCCTGGACACAGCGGACTCCCTACCCCTTGACTCAGGCTCAGACACATCACTCGTTCTGGTCAATGAAATGCTGGCTTGAAATGCCCTTTTGTGCCTCTGTTGTAACCATGAAGGGCCTCTGCCCTGGAGGGCGCCAGAAGGACCACACATGGAACTGACCTGAGCTCAACCTGTAGCAAAGAGTCACAAACCCAGTTAAAACCAGACTGAGGCGGAGCTACCAACCAAGAAAGCTCACATCTGCCAACCTCCAGAAGCACGAGCAACACTAAATGACTGCTGCTGGGGGCCGCTGAATTCTTTTTTTGAATGTTTGTTACGCAGCCTTGTTACGACAATAGCTGACTGATACAGGTGGCAAGCCCCGAGAAAATCCATAAGTCATTTAAAGACAGCCTTTCCTTTTAAGTTCATAAAGAAATCAGTTACTTACCAGGCTCACCTTTTTTCTTTGAACCAGACTTCTTCTTGGCAGGAGCCTCTTGCTTTGGTGCCTCTGGGCTCTGGGCCACATCTGTACTTCTGCCCTGGACAGAAGCTGACTCTGTCTTTTTACCCTGATTGGCAGCTGCGTCTGCCTTTTTGCCCTGGTTGGGGGACCCTTCTGCCTTTTTGCCTTGACTGGGTGACCTTTCTGCTTTTTTCCCCTGGTGTGTAATACCCTCTACCTTTGTGCCCTGATTAGCAACCGAATCTGCTTTTTTGCCCTGGTTGGGAGCTCCCTCTCCTTTTTTGCCTTGGTTGAGACTCCCTTCTGCCTTTTTGCCCTGAGCCCCTTCTGTCTTTTTACCCTGATTCTGGGCTCCCTCTCCTTTTTGGCCCTGGTTCTGGGCTCCCTCAGCCTTTTTGCCCTGGTTCTGAGCCCCCTCGGCCTTTTTGCCCTGGTTCTGGGCCCCCTCGGCCTTCTTGCCCTGGTTCTGGGCTTCTTGCCCTGGTTCTGGGCCCCCTCGGCCTTCTTGCCCTGGTTCTGAGCCCCCTCGGCCTTCCTGCCCTGGTTCTGAGCCCCCTCGGCCTTTTTGCCCTGGTTCTGGGCACCCTCGGCCTTCTTGCCCTGGTTCTGGGCCCCTTCTGCTTTTTTGCCCTGGTTCTGGGACCCCTCTGCTTTTTTGCCCTGGTTCTGGGCCCCCTCGGCCTTTTTGCCCTGATTCTGGGCCCCCTCGGCCTTCTTGCCCTGGTTCTGGGCCCCCTCTGCCTTTTTGCCCTGATTCTGGGCCCCCTCGGCCTTCTTGCCCTGGTTCTGGGCCCCCTCTCCCTTTTTGCCCTGGTTCTGGGCCCCCTCTGCCTTTCTGCCCTGGTTCTGGGCCCCTTCTACCTTTTTGGCCTGGTTCTGAGCCCCCTCGGCCTTTCTGCCCTGGGCTGGGGCCCCCTCCACCTTTTTCCCCTGGTTTGGGGTTGTATCTACCTTTTTACCCTGGTTCTGGGCCCCCTCCGCCTTTTTGCCTTGGTTTGGGGTTCCTTCTGCCTTTTTGCCTTGGTTTGGGGTTCCCTCTGTCTTTTTGCCCTGGTTTGGGGTTCCCTCTGCCTTTCTGCCCTGGTTTGGGGTTCCCTCTGCCTTTCTGCCCTGGTTTGGGGCTCCTTCAGCCTTTTTGCTTTGATTCTGAGTCCCCTCCGCCTTTTTGCCCTGAGCAGTGCCAGTGGCTGGTGTGTTGCCCTTGGCACCCACTGGGGGCACCACCACCATCGGCACCTCCTTGGGAGCAGTTTCCAAGATGGCAGCCTTGGAAGTGAGAACCTGGATGGAATTCACTACAGAGCTGACAGCTGGTTCCACTTTTGCCACTTTTTTCTCCTTCTTCTTTTTGTCCTTGGGGGAGGAGGCCAGCTTCTCCTGGGGCACGGCTGGAACTGTGGCGACAGGAGCAACGATAATGGGGGGCTGGACTGGGGTTGGAGCCACAGCCACAGCAGGAGCCCGCACTGGTTCTCGGAGGAGGACAGTCACATTGGGGGCCGGATCGTGATCAGGTATCTTCCCATTAGGTTTCTCTTCCTTTTTCTTGGTCTTTCCTTTCTTCTCCACTGTTTTCTCCTTCTTTTTCTTCTCTACTTTCTGGTGGTGAGTTTTCGCCATCTCCTTGCGCTGGTTGGCTAGGGCTTCTTCATATGACGTTTCCTTCATGGAGAAAGTCGACACCAGGAAGATGCCAATGGCAGAAACAACCATGAATCCTCCAAAGACCACAACCCCCAAGGTTTGAGTGTCGTAAATATCCATCCTGGCTTGCTTTCCTTTCACCTGTCAAACATACATGGAGGTTACTATTTACAGAAATCGAGGCCTTCAACAGTTTCTTTCCCTACCCTACCACCAAACTTCAGGTTTCACTAATTGTTTCTTCAGGTTAATAAATTCAGAGAAGAAACAAACCCAGGCACTCTCTGATGTCCCACATTCTCACCTGCTCCTCTTTAGGAGTGAGTGATTCGTACCCAAGGCATGAGCAGTCCCCATACAAAGCAACAGTAGAGTCAGAGCAGAGTGCAGGCCTATCTCTGGAGCACACACGCCCAGGAGCCTCAGCAGCCATGACCCCGATGCAAGATATTCCCCACCACAAGGTCAAAGATGCACAGGAGCTCAAACGCAGGCCAGGTGTGAGACCATGGGGAGTGGTGGAGACTGCAGCAAAAACACCCGTCCCCACCTAAAATTAGGCAGTGACACTCTGTCATGGCCGACTGCCCTAGAAATGTGATTGCTAAGTTGGAAGATGTTTTGATTTTTCATGTTAGGCCAGACACTTTAAAAAAATTTTTCTCTCAACGTGAAATTGACTGATTTCAAAAATATGTGAACCAAACCAAACACATCTGCAGGCTTTCAGCCACAAGCATTTTGGCCAGCAGGCCCACAGTGTGCCATCTCCACTCTGTTGCTTCCCTCTTCCCCAGTGCCAATAAATGCCGCTACCCAGGATCAGAGATAAAAACCGCATTACAATCCTGAAACGTGTTCAAAAATTCAGTGAGAGAAAATAGCCTTTTGCCAGCAATAGCTCCTGAGGAGTTATGGAGCCTGCAATTTGCATGTTGGGAAACAGGAAGAATCGGTCTTGGGAGGCCCAGAAGATGCTGGGTTTGGAATTTCACATCCAGAAGCTGCACAGAGGGTGAGGAGACAGTGTCAGCAGGCCCCTCTGTCAGACAACGCTCCCCAAACCATGAGGATGAACAACACCGTTCTCACTGCCTATGGACCAAAGTCCAATGGGTCAGAGGCAACCAGGTTCATACACCTTCCTGCCATAGCCCAGGCTAAGTTTGACTTCACTGAGGAACTCCAGGAGGTGTATTTATTTGGATACATTCAACCCAGTCCTGAGTCTCTTTGAAGAAGATCGATGGAATGAGCAAAGAGAACTCAAGGGTAAGGAGGGGTGGGTAAGAGGAGATAGAAGGAGGTGGAAGAAGAGAGGAGGGGAAGTGGACAGGCCTCCCCCAACACTGCCCTGCAAAACCTCTAGATGCTGTGGGAGGCTGGGTCCAGGCTGCTTAGAGGCTCAGATACTGAGATTCTTCTCCTAAGAAATTGAGATCCCCACTCCTCTTGAGTGGATATAGAGGAGGCAAATACAGTAGGAATCAAATATAAATTTTGACATGAGGGCATTTTAAAGAAGGGACTGAGAAGGGAGACTGTTTTCAATGTCTTGGCATTGTGTTCTAAGAAAAATCACTCTTGGCTGGGCGCGGTGGCTGACACCTGTAATCCCAGCACTTTGGGAGGCCGAGGCAGGCAGATCACGAGGTCAGGAGATCGAGACCACCCTGGCTAACACGGTGAAACCCTGACTCTACTAAAAACACAAAAAACTTAGCCAGGCGTGGTGGCGGGCGCCTGTAGTCCAGGCTACTCGGGAGGCTGAGGCATGAGAATGGGGTGAACCCTGGAGGCGGAGCTTGCAGTGAGCCAAGATCGCGCCACTGTACTCCAGCCTGGGCGACAGAGCGAGACTCCGTCTCAAAAAAAAATTTTCAAAAAAAAAAAAATCACACTCATCACAGAAGAAACACATTACTTTGGCCTTTCTAAGACCTTTGCAGGAAAAGGGTTTAAAACACTCATGACAAAAAAACTTCCCAGCATATGCTCTCCCTGGGGACAACTCTATCAGCTGCTGTGGCAACACACTTCTCCCACACTGTCACTCTGCGTTGAGTGGGACTGAGTCACACTTTTCATTCCAGTCTTAACCTCTACAAAGTCTTAGGGGAGCTCACGGAGGCCTTTGAATCCTGGGTAAGGCAGCATTTATATTTCCAAAGGGGTTCTGACCTCTGGCCGTGGGCAGTGACAGTGTGATCCACAGCCAGGGCACTCTCACGTTTGATCATTGAGGGAGGGTACCAGGAACTGTACTTCCGAGAACACACTCTCAAGCTGGGTGTTAAAAAGGAAATCGCACCCTGCTCAGCCATGGATGGATTCAGTGGGTGGGAGGATGGGGACAAGAAGGTCTGGAACATGGTACAGTCAACCCTCACTTTTTGGCAGGTACCCACCAACTGAAACTCCTCTGGGTACTTACAAGATTTCTCAGAACTCTGCCAAAATGGACACCACATTATAATCACTACATTCAAAAATCCTACGGCCAGGCATGGTGGTACAAGCCTGTGATCTTAGCACTTTGGGAAGCTGAGGCGGGAGGATCGCTTGAGATCTGGAGTTCAAGGCCAACCCAGGCAACATAGTGAGACCACATCTCTATTTAAAAAAAAAAAAAATCCCCTAAAACACTCCCCTTCTCTAGAGAAACGAACATTTGGGGCCTAGGTCACCCTCACCAAGGCTCCATAAACCCCGAATGGTTTCCCAACAACCATGTGCTCGAGGGGTGGTGGTCTCCACCGAGTCGCGATTGGCACGGGTTGCAGACCGTGACACAGTGAACAGCCATGCACAAAGCGGGGCCTGTTCACAGCCGAGGACTGTGGGGCTCTGTGCAGCCTTGTGGTTTCCAACTTCTAAACTCCGGCAGAAAAGCCAAGGCTGGAAAATGAACTTTTAATCTTACTCAACATAGGCAAACAAAGAATACAAAAATATATTCTCTGTTGGAACCCAGAATCGAGAAAAGCAAACTCGGGAGAATATTTTCCCTTTGCAACGCACACAAATGTATGTTTTATAGCAGCACAAATGTGTCTTCCCAACTTTTGCAGAAAAAGAAATTACATCCCCACCACTAATTCCCAAGTTAGAATTTTTTAAAAGAAATCTTTCACAAGAAAATGAAAAGCCCTAGTCTTAAGTAGTAATACACTGAAACATTTAAGGCTAAGGCAATACCGCCACAGACAGCAAAGAAATCGAAATGAAAAACAACCTTTCTGCTGCTTTGCAGAGTCAGCTTCAGTGGGGCATAAACATCATGCTGGGAGATCCCTGATTCACAGAAATGATGAAGCCAGGGATGCCTCTCAAATTCGGTTCTCACAATCAGCATTCCGGGAGCTTTGCTCCTGAAATCCACACCGTGATAAGAGGCCCCCAACAGAAACCTCTTCTAGGGCTTCCTCCACTGCACCAAAGAGTTAGGGCAGATGTGTGCCCACCCATACCTTGTAGGGTCTGACCACAGTGATCTATATTCTGTCAATTCCAGAAACTTCTGTCAAATATGTACTTTTACTCACTGCAGTGGTCCTCCCTTATCCTCTGGGAAACTTCCCAACACCCCCAGTGGGTCTGAAACTGCAGTAATACTGAACCCTATATACACTATTTTTTTTCCTATACCTACATACCTATGATAAAATTTAATTTAGAAATTAGCCACAGTACGAGATTAACAATAATATAATAGAACAATTATAACATTATGCTAGCATCACCACTCTTGCACTTTGGGGCCACGATTAAGTAAAGTAAGGGTGACTCAAACATACGCACTGTGATACCAGACAGTGGATCTGAAAGCCGAGAGGGCCACCAAGTGACGCACAGGCAGGTAACATAGACGGCGTGAATCCACTGCACACGGGATGGTTCACATCCCGCTACTCAGAATGGCATGCAACTTAAAACTCAGGAAGAGTTTCTTTCTGAAATTTTCCATTTAATATTTTCAGACCACAGCTTTCTGCTGGTAACTGAAACCACAAAGAGTGAAACCATAGATAAAGGGCGACTACGATATTGCTAACACACTCAGACTGTAAGACAAAAAGATGAAGGCCCCAAGAGGGAAGGATGTAGGAGGCTGCGCAGAGGCTGGACAGACTGAACTCACTGGCCCGCCTCTAAGATCTCAAGAGAATGGCTCTTCTTCTGTTAAGATTCGGGGAACAAAAGTAAGAGGAAGCCCCAAACTCTTTAGACACAGAAGATATTTGCTAATTCACATGGCCCAGCCAAGCCAGTTGGGTCCAATTTGGCAGCTGGGATTTTGGTAGGTATTGTGAAAAGACCCTCAACAGCTCCCAGGACTCTGTCTCATTACTAAGCAGCAGCTCCATGGGGGACCATGTGTGGAAGCTTGGAGAAGCTGTGGGGTAGGGGTGGACAAAGAAAACAAACCCCCAGATCCATTTCCTGGGCATAAGGTGACCTGCTAGGAAGGTACAGAACTAAAACAGAATGACAATAAAACAGAGACCCTAGTAGACATGGCTACATCAGAATCAACAGCTCCTAATTTTTAAAATATTATGAAATGACTCATACAAAAGACTAAGAAGAAAAATATGAACATCCATTAGCCTACCACCCAGGTTTACCAAACCCTAACATTTTGCCATATGCACTTCAGATATTTATATATATATATATGTATGTGCCTGTGTGTATATATATATGTGTGGGGGGGAGGGACACACATGTGTATATGTATATATATGTCATCTCCCTTCTAGAGGGGTACAACACCCTGAATGGGTCACTTACCACTTCCACCTGCTTTTACTTCTATTACATGTATTTCTACAAACAAAATACAGCCGTTGCTTTGTGTGTTGGTAATTGCTGTGCAAGTGACATTGTTCTGGGTGCTATTTGGTAACATTGACTAAACTTTGTGAGAATATTCATATAGATACACATAGCTTTGGTTTATTCTTTTTGTTTTTTTTGAGACAAAGTCTCTCTCTGTTGCCCAGGCTGGAGCTCAGTGGCATGATCCTGGCTCACTGCAACCTCTGCCTCTCAGGTTCAAGCCATTCTTGTGCCTCAGCCTCCTGAGTAGCTGGGATTACAGGCGTGTGCCACCATGCCCAGCTAATTTTTGTAGTTTTTAGTAGAGACGGGGTCTCACCATATTGGCCAGGCTGGGGCTTATTTATTTTCACTCCTATATTACATAGCTGAACCAAAAATTATTGTCCATACTCCTATGCTTTTAGGTTTTAAAAATTTATGCTATCACACAAAATTGTAGTGTGACATGTCTACCATACAGAGTGAAAAATCTCCTTTATACCCCTGAAGCCAGCCATCCAGGGTCGCTTCCTGGAGACAACCATTGTGACAGAAGTCGTTTTACTGTTTATAAGTTATTTTCTTCAAAAGACTTTGATAATGCATTTCAAAGTCAGGTTTTCAATCACCAGGAATTTACTTTGGTATGTGACAGGAAACAGTGATAAAACTTTCCCCATCAGTTTAATTACCCAGCACCATTTCCTGACTGGTCTCTTCCTTCCCCCACAGACTCAGATGGCCATCTCTGTGCCATTCAGTGGATCTGTTTCTAGATTCTACACTTTGTTCCACTGTTATATTTATGCCCTGCATCAATGCCACATTTTCAGCTTAAGCATCCCCTACAAAATTTCTACTGGAATTTGTATTTGAATCACACTGAGTTTATACATGAACGTAGGAAGGATTGATATTTCTAACTATAGAAGCTATCTGTCAATGAATATGGTATGCTAGAGCACTGCACTGATTTAAATGTTTTCTTCGAAGCCAGGCACAGTGGTTCATGTCTCTAGTCCGAGCTACTTGGGGGGCTGAGGCAGGAGATCACTTGAGCCTTGGAAGTGAACACCAGCCTGAGCATCATAGCAAGACCCTGTCTCTTAAAAAAAAAAAAAAAAAAGTTTTCTTCCATACTTCTATAAGATTTTAATGATTTTCTCCATAAATGTCTTACATGTTGTTTTGTTGATGGTTAGAATATCTTTTGTAAATTACTTCTTCTACTCCTCAGCTACAGACAACCAGCAAAGTAATTCATTTCTGCATATATATCATTTACCCAGCTATCATCTATGTTCTTGTCAAATCTAGGAGTTTGTAGATTCTTTCCGATTTTTTTTAATAAAAAGTAAGCTGTGGAAAAAAAGACAGTATTGTTTCTTGCTTTCAAAACCATATGATCTCATTTCTTTTTCTTGGCTTAACAGAGCTGGCTGAGAACTCTGATGCAGTGCTGAGCAGAGTCTGTGCAATAAGCTGCCTTGTAGCATTCACAAGTTACTACTTCTAATGTTTTACTACCAGTGTCGTACCAACTGCAGGTTTCTGGCAGAAATCTTTCCTCAGGTTAAGTAGCATGTCTTATATTCCTAGTTATCTTTTTAACATAATTGAGTATTGGATTTTACCAATTGCTTTGTCTTTACCAGTTGATATTTTCTCCTTTAACCTGAAATATGTGGAATTACAGTAACGTACAGTCTAATAATGCCAGTTCACGGAAAGTTTCTATGGTATAAATGTTTCTCGATGGAGATTCTTTTCTAACACATCACTAGATGTGGTTTGTTCACATTTTTATGTGAGATTTCTATGTGTATTTTAAAATGAGAAAAATCAGAGGTGATTCTCAGACTGTTCTCTGATCTTGGTATTAGGGTCTCCTGAGTCTCATAGAATGAGCTAAAAATCATTCCTTTTCCCCTATTCTTTGGGATAGCTTGTGTAAAGGTAGGGTTTTCCGTTCTTTGTAGATCTGGAAGAACTTGCCCATAAAACCGTCAGGATTAGTGTTCTGAGATCTTTTCTTAAAGGGGGAACGGTGGCTAGAGTGCTGATTTTTAACAATTTCAATACAATTTAACAACAACATTAATTTCAATGATGATTCTAGGACCAGCTGCTGGGTTTGTGATCCAATCTATAAAATTAATATTCATTATTCCTTCCTCCATCTTCCACTGGTTTATTCTGTCTTTTCTAACTTCCTGACATGGCCATGTATCAACTTCCAGTCCTTTCTCTTTTCTTGCAGCAAATATTTAAGGCAATAAATTTCCCCCTAAGTACTGCTATGGCTTCATCCTACAAGCTGTGATGCTAACACATCTTCCTAACATCCATACATGACCGAATTTCATGAATGTCTCCAGCTGCTTCCACAGTGGTCAAACTACCTACAAGGTCTTAGGTCTGCTGCCCTTCCCCATGACAAGCCCCCAACACACACACATCTGGACTGGTCAGTGTTGTTCGGTTCCGGACAGCTGATACTTGCTTGTTGACCCAAATGCTGGCCATCTGCTCATCACTGCTACATGCATCTCATTCCTTTTTTTATGGTCTTGCCAAAGTACACCCTTGAGTCGTTCTTTCAGCAAGGATCTCTCCTTCATAAACTTTCTCAGTCCTTAAAGCCCTGAGAAAATTTACTTCACCTTCATGGATTAACTGAGGACAGAAGTCCATGCCGACAGTTTTCTCTCACCATGTTGAGATGTTATTTCACTTGTCTTCCGGCCTTTTCTTGATGAGATGTTTAGAAAGACACTGTCAGTCTATTTGTCATTCCTTTATAATATCTTTTTAATCTCTCATTACTTTTAAGATCCACTTCTGGGGTTCTAAGGATTCAGCAAAATGTTTTTAAGTGTATATTTAACTTATTCAGGCTCACTGTGCTGAGTGTGAGGAGTTATGTTATTCTTCAATTCTGGAAAATCCTTGGCCACTCAGTTCTTTGAAAATGGTCTGCTCCCTATTCCTTCCTGGTAGAGCTCCTACTGAGACCTCAATCTCTCTGTGCTACCATTTGGAGAACTCGTTAGACCTACACTCCAATCTTCAGCTGGATCTCACCAGCTCTATAATCAGTCCTTCGAGTTATCCCATTTGTTTTTTAAGTCTGACTGGCTTTTCTATTTTTCATTGTCTTCTTTTCTACCTTTAATAGTGATTTTATATTATATCTTTGGTGGGGCTTTATCACTGGTAACCCTTAATGGGCTGAGTTGTGGGCCTGCCTCTAATGAGCTGTTTTATCTTTGCTTCAACTAGGCCCTCAGGGAAGACCAGCCAGGGACTAACTTTTACAAGAGGCATGGTCTCCTCTTACAAATTATCAGGAGACTGTGTCTCCCTTGCCCAGGACAAAACAGATAAATTCTTACCTGTCATCTCCCCTTGCTACTGCTGGGCAGGTGTTCTCTCTAGTCTGTCCTCCCATGGAGGGTACAGCCCTTCAAGGGTTCAAGTCTTACAGGGGGATGTGAGAGAAGGCTCAGTTCCCATTCCTGGTCTCAGACAAAATCCCATTCCCCCTGGACATTAAAGCTAAAGACTCAGATGACTTCGACCGATAATACCGCACCCCTACCCCTGTCCCAGGGTCAGCTCACTGCAGGTCCCAGTCACTCGCTGCAACCTTGGCTTATGAACTCTGGTCATCTCTTTCCCTACCTTGTGAATGCACTACTACGCATTTTAAAGACTGCTTACTAACTATGTAATGTTTCTAAGTGTTGCAAAAGTGGGTTTCACATCAGTTGACCTAAAATTTTAAGTGCAATCTCTGATTTTTTTTTAACCCAAAGAAACTAAGAGAAAATGCAGTAACAAAGAGTCTGAAAAAATTTATTTCATTTCTAAGAGGATACATATAATGGACTTCCTATTTTAAAGAAACAATGTTACCCATTTTAAAGAAGAATTGAAACACTAAAAATAGAAATGTACTCTATTATAAGCCTTTGCTTATTCATCAGCCATTTCAGATTCAATTTCTCTGCCTGAGGGGGGAAAAAAAATAAAGAATTGACAATTTTTGGTGTCTCTCCAAATAACAGTCTTTGGAAAGTAGGTATTTAAACAGACCTAAATCTTCTGTGAACTTCCAAGAAGCCTACAGGCTTCACCTTACTGAGGAAGACAGCATGCCTATGCGGTAAGAATCAAGAACTGATGTCTCAAAATGGACATGAACAGTTAAGATGCACTAGAGCCCACAAGGGAGTTCTTACTGGGGTAAACATTTGTCTCCCCAAAGCAGGGGTCAGTTTCATCTATACTGTATCAAATCAAACCTCACCACATCAAATATGGTAAGTGATGAATCAATCTTCTACTCAATATCATATCAGGATCATATGTGCTAATGTATACGATTATAAGGATCAAATCTAAACAGAACAACCCAAGTATCCAGACGGAAAATAATACACACCATGGAGTCTTACACGTTTTCAGAGTTACTTCTTAGTTTTTCATAGTTTTCACACTCTTACAAACGGTAGCTCCGAAGTTTCGTTTTCTGCTTGTTGCTGGTATACGGAAACGTAACTGATTACAGTAGGGTGACTTTTCCCCCACAGCAACTTGCCTAATTCTAGTAACACATCTGTCGATTAAAAAAAAAAAAAAATTCTACATATTTAAGCATATGAATCACAGTGTTGTTTCTTTCTTCCCAATTTCCTATCATCTGCTTAATTTTTCTTGAATTTCTGCACAGGGCAGGACCTTCAACACAGTGCTAAAGAGAAGGAATGACAGCAAGTATTCTGTTTTTCTCATATCAAAGGGAAAGATTTAGGTGTCTCTCTTTAGTGTGAGATTTGCTAAAGCCTTTTTGTAGACATCCTTTATCAGGTTAAAGAGGTTGCTTTCTTATTCCTAGTTTACATAAATAGATGTTGAATTTTATCAAATACTTTATCTATATCTATTAAGATAATCATACTGTTCTACTCCTATACCCATAGGTGTGGGGTGAATATAAATTTATTTTTAAACGTTAAACCAAGTTTGAATTCCTAGGATAAAACGATTTAGTCATACATACTGCTGGATTTGGTTTATCTTTTCAGGTATGAGATCTGACTGATGGTTTTCTTCCCTCCTACCATTCTTGTCAAGTTTTGTAACAAGGTTGGCTGGCATCAAAATGAGTAGTGTAGGATTCTTTTTTTTTTTCATTGTTTCTACTCTTTAGCAATTACCTTTAAAAAAAAAAAACAGTAACACAGCACTCACAAAATTCAAACTTAAACAAATCTTTACCCCCCAAATTAATTCTATTATCCCTTCCAACTTAGACATTACTGTTTTCATGTATTTAATCTTATCCTTGTTCCAGCCTCTCCAACATTATTCTTTTACATGTATTTAGAACTGTCCAAATATTTACCACTTTCTTTACTCATCATCTTTTTCCACTTGCCATCACCTTCCTTCCAAGAATTTCCTTCAGAAGTTCCTTTAGCAAAGATATGTCAGTAGCTACCTTGGGTTTTTGTCTTAAAACGATCTTTTCACTCTCATTGTTGAATTTTTCCCTTGAGTTGCTGTATCACTAAATGTCTACATGTGGATTTATTTTTATTTACCCTGCTTGGGTTTTGGTTGGGTGTCTTACGCATTCCGCAAAATTCTCAGTCATTAGCTTTTCAAGTACTGGCACTGTCCTCCCTCACTCCTCTCCTGGAACCCCAATTAGAGACACTTCTGAATCTACTCTTCCTGAATCTTAATTGGTCTTACAAATTATTCATCTATGTGGTTCTCTAAATGATATTTCTTCTTCTCTACTTTCCAGGTCATTCACTCTCTTCAGTTTTATGTAATCTGCTAGTAAACCCATCTGTTAGATTTTTATTATAAAGACATGAACTTTTCATGTCTACAAGTTGTTCCTGGCTCCTTTTTCAAATTTGCTAGGTCATTGTATAGTTTCCTCTTCCTCACAGGTATTTTCAATCTTGCCTATTAGTTTGAGTAAGGCCTTTAAAATCTGCGTCAACAAGTCCATTATCTTATGTTTTCTGAGATCTGTTCCTGCTGGTCCTCATTCAGTGCTTTCATCCTTTGCATTTAGTTGTTCCTAACTATGGACTGTTCTCTTTCGCTTGATAATTACACCTGGGAATTCGGTGAGCCTAGGATAAAGGTGCAGTCCTTCAAAGATCTGCTCGCCCCTGGACTGGCCCAGGAACACTAGCTGTGCAGGTCCACTCTCAAATAAAGAATCTTCAAATCAGCTTGGAGTCTCCCACTACTCAGGTCATGGGATCCGTATGAGGGACAACTTGTGATACCCACTTCTCAGAATATGCCCCTCCCTATCCTGCCTGTAGGGTGAGAATGGGCTTACCTCTGACACCCCTTCTCCATGAAGGTGTCATGGCCCCCTGTGGTTCCAACTCAGGGAGCCTGTGTCCTATCATGCTGCCAGCATTAATCTCTGCCCCCTGTGCCTGGAGATGCTATCAGAACTTGAGAGTTTGCCCATTTTGCCAAAGGCCCCCAGGGTTGTCCTTATCCTCTTGGGTCACTCCTTTCACGGCCTGCCTCAGTGTCTTCCATTCTAGGTTTGTCAGAAGGTATTTTTAATGTCACTTACCTCTTGTCCAGGCCATCCAGCAAGTTAGAAGACTGGTTCAGGCCACCCAGCCTATTCTATCACCAGAAACCCAGTGTTGTCGCCCACAACAGCCGAACCAAATCCCAGCCAACCATGCTCTTCAAAGAAAAGGGAGCACGTGGCTGCCATGTGCCAGGAGGCTGGCTGTGCCAGGGAGACTATTACCAACTCTGGACCTGGATACACCATCCTTCATTACTAGGTGGGCCAGGGAGGAAGGGCTCCTGCAGGAGTATCCCGACACCGCCAACCCCTGGAGGTGGGCAGAGCTTCTAATTAGAAATGCGTGGGCCAGAGCTAAACGAGGTCTGGTACCCAACTATTGGTTCTTTTGTTTTTAAGAAATTCACTTTGTGGGGGAAGAGTTCCGATGAAGACTTCAATCTCAAGATATGAGCTTTGCTGAATTCCCTTCCATTAACTCCTTCGAGAAGAGCTGCATTTCCACTCAGGTTTATATTAGGAAATATCACCTGCTCATCGGCAATAAAATCTGACCCTCTCACAAGCTCTTTTCCCAAGGCCCACCTTTGATTAACAAATACTGCCAACCAAACATCCTATCTCTGTGATAGCAGAGAACTTCAGCCTGAGTGAGTCATTTCTTATTTATTATCAACGGTAACTCAAAATTCATTTTGGTTCCTTTTAGAATCAGCTACTTTATAATATATTCCAAGGTCTCATTCATATACTGTTGGTGGGAGTATAAATTAGTACAAGCACTTCAGACAAAAAGTCTGGCACTTTCTTTTAAAGCCAAGCACCTACCTCCTTCTGGTCCTGCAATTCCACTCCTAGGTGTACAGACCCAATGAAAATGTGTATAGATATTCACCAAAAGTCTGCGGCATTAATAGCCCCAAACTGGAAACTCTCCAAGTACCCACCTATAGTAATGTGAATAAACTCATATATTCACATGCTGGAATAGTGAACAATGAAAATGAACAAACTACAATTACCCCAACAACCTGACAAGTCTTACACGTAACGGTGAGTGAAAGACACAAAAGAGCATATGCCGTTGGAGTCCATTTACATCAAGTTCAAACACAAGCAAAATCAATCACTGGTATTATTAAGAAGAGAGCAGGTATTCCCTGCCCACGGATGGGCAGCAGCTGGAAGGGGGGCACAAAAGGAGGTTGGGGAGGTCGGGAATAATCTATTTCTTGATCTGCTGGTTAAACAAGCGTGTTTAGCTTGTGGATACTTATTGTGTAGACTCATGATAGTGCATTTTTCTGTATATATTTTACTTTAATAAAGAGTTTAAAATGTGTGTCATATTTCCTTGGAAAACGTGCCCCACAGATCCTGCAGGAAGAGCATCTTTAAGGCGTGAAGAATCTGTTACGGAGCCCTGTTACTACTACCACTTCCCAGTGCTCACACCCACACAGGATTGCTCCCTTCACAGACAGGAAGTAACTGAGGCCAGGGTCAAGGCAGGCAGTCACCTCCTGACCTGACAGGGCAGTGACTCAGTGGGACCCACAGCTCTTTATAGTCCTGAGGCCATGCCACCTTGCTGTCCTTAAGTCTTTCTTTTTTCTTTTTCTTTTTTTTTTTTTTTTTTTTTTGAGATGGAGTCTCACTCTGTCGCCCAGGCTGGAGTGCAGTGGTGTGATCTCGGCTCACTGCAACCTCCGCCTCTCGGGTTCAAGCACTTCTCCTGCCTCAGCCTCCCGAGTAGCTGGGATTACAGGCATGCACCACCATGCCCAGCTAGTTTTTGTATTTTTAGTAGAGACAGGGTTTCACCATGTTGGCCAGGCTGGTCTCGAACTCCTGACCTCAGGTGATCTGCCTGCCTTAGCCTCCCAAAGTGCTGGGACTACAGGCTGAGCCACCATGCCCAGCCCACCTGCAGTCTTTTTAAAATCAAACTGTATAGAATAAGTCTCCAGATCTTCCAACTTAAGAGGGATATGACTTAAGATAGAAAAGACTGAGCTTCTGAGCAGTGGCTAAAGTTGACCTTTTAAGAGTCCTTTGACACATCACCAATAAGACTTTTCATGAAGAGTTTCAATAATTCATTTATTCTTCAGCCTTGACTCCTTCCTCCCCTCAATCACTGTGATTACTATTCTGAAAATTAAGACTTTCCTTTCTAATTACTACAAATACCTAGAACTACCAAGGAAATAAAAATGTATTCATAAAACTAAAGCTACATCTAATTCCTATTCAGGATCAGACTTAATTAAAAACCAATTTAATGCAGTTGAGTTGTACACTTTAATCACTGAATGAGAACTTCAAAAAAAACACCACCTGGGTTTGAACAAGGGTCTTTCACCTTTCCAAGTAAAATGAGTAGGTCAGACATTCCCATTAGAAAGGGCTAGAAATCTAGTATCTAGTCTTCTTCACCTAAAATCAACAGGAGAGAAGAGGAGAAACAAAGGATGAGGCTGGACCTCGTATTGCCTCTTCCCAACCAGACCACCCTGCCTCAGCCATTGCTCCTCCTACTTAGCAGACTGCCACACAAAATTCCTCTGAGAAAAGAAAACCACCATGAGATGAGGCAGGAGAGGAACCTTGTCCCCTCCCTCACTTCCTAGCAGGATGAGGACTGACTAAGAGAAAATAAAATGTAATGCCAACTATGAGAATTCTCCCGGCCGGGCTGGGTGGCGCACGCCTGTAATCCCAGCACTTTGGGAGGCCGAGGCAGGTGGATCACGAGGTCAGGAGATCGAGACCATCCTGGCTAACATGGTGAAACCCCGTCTCTACTAAAAAAAATACAAAAAATTAGCTGGGCGTGGTGGTGGGCGCCTGTAGTCCAGCACAAGGCTGAGGCAGGAGAATGGCGTGAACCTGAGGGCAGAGCTTGCAGTGAGCTGAGATGCGCCACTGCACTCCAGCCTGGGAGACAGAGTGAGACTCCCTCTCAAAAAAAAAAAAAAAAAAAAAAAAAAAAAAAAAAAGAATTCTCCCTTCACCCCCCAAGGAACCTAAGGAACACTTCTGCCCACTAAACACAAAATCTACCTCTTTTCAGAGCAAGCCAGCACACTGTTCACACCCAAAACAAACGTTCTGTCTCCTGGTGAGTGTGTCGTCACTGAAATGCTCAGTGACTCTGTAAGGCCCACCTCACACTCGTTGGTTATACAAGGAATTAAAGGATGCTCACAGCCAAGTCTCCTCCCCAGAACTGGAGCAAGCACCTGGGAAGCGCCCAGTTCTGTCAAGGTGCCATGCATGATGGACTCCCAGAGACACTGGGATGAATCTAACCAGGCTGGAGACTGAGGGCTCCCAGGAGACAGCCAGCATCCACATTGTCTCCTAAGGTTCACTTCAAACCCCAGCCTCCGCTGGCAGGGCAGGATGTCCACATTTAACAGTGCCCTCTGCATGTGACTGTCAATTTCTCAACTGGAGGCAGGCTGGAGGTAATCCCAACTTCACTTGCATTTGGCTCTGGAATATGTTTTTGTATTTATATGTGATGCTCTAGGAATCCAGACTCCTTCGGGCTACATGATACACTCACAGAACGCCAGCGCTACAAAATCATCTCCATTAGCTGAGCAAGAATGGGCACCTACCGCGTGCTAGTCACTGCCCTCGACACTGGATACACCTCAGGAAACAAAAGCTACATCCCTGCACTGGTAGAGCTTACGCTTCAGAGCGGGAGATGACAAAGTCAGTCAAATACGGGACATGTCAGGGGGTGATGAAGAGAAAGTGATGCAGAGAAGTGCGGCAGGGAGTGGGGGTGGGGGAGCATCAGAGGCTGTCACTCCACACAGGGTAGCCAACAGGCCTGAAGGAGACGAGGGAGCCAGCCATGTGCCATCTGAGGAAAAGCTCTTAGGGATAGGCCAAAGTAGACGCAAAGGCCCTGAGGCAGAAGCACGCCTGAGGAACAGAGGCCACCGTGGCTGCAGCAGAGGACAGGGAGACGGTAGGAGTGAAGCCAGAGCAAAAGTGCCCTGGCAGGCCACTGGAGACCTTGACCAAGGAGGGTCTTGAACAGAGGAGTGACATGGTCTGCTCTGGCAACAGACTAGAAGGCAGGGGGTATAGGCAAAGGCAGGGAGCCCACCGGAGGCTGGGGAAACATCCCAAGGCAGAGGTGAGAGCAGGCTGGGCATGCTGGCTCACGCCTACAACCCTGACACTTTGGGAGGCCAAGGCAGGAGGACTCCTTTAGCCCAGGAGTTCAAGACTAGCCTGGGCAACGTGGCGAGACACCATTTCTACAAAAAAACTTAAAAATTCACTGGGTGTGGTAGCAGGCACTTGTGGTACCAGCTACCCAGGAGGCTGAGGCAGGAGGATTAACTGAGCCTGCAATGTTGTAACTGCAGTGAGCAGTGATTGCGCCACTGTACTCCAGCCTGGGTGATAGAACAAGACCCTCTCAGAAATAAAAAATCAAAAGGTAAGAGCTATTTGGACCAGGGAGAAGGCAGAAGTGGTGAGAACGGTCACTCTGGCTCTGTCTGGAAGGTAGGGCTCATGGGACCTACTGCGTACAGGGTACAGGTATGAGACGGCGAGGAGTTAAGGATAAACTGAGGTTTGTGGCCTGAAAGGGGGAGCTAGCTGGCCTAGTTTCATTTTATAGGAGGAGGAAACTGAAGCCCAGGGAGGAGAAGTCATGTCCAAAGTTACTCACTTATTCCAGGGATTAGAACACCCAACCAGTGCTTCCCCCACTGCTCCACACAGCAGCTCCATGGGACATGCTGATGACTAGTCCGGTCACACCGGACAGCCCCCAGCACCCTGAGGGACTGCCAATACCCAAGCACATAACATAAATTGGGGTAGGATGCTGGGTACTGACAGCACAGGCCCCGCCCAGAGAGGACAACCACAGTACACGGCTGCCACACAAGAAAGTCAACCTGGTGTAGTCAGAAATTCCCATTTTCCCCTAGAGAACCCAAAAATCTAGATTTTGTTTTTGTTTTTTATTATGAGACAGAGTCTCACTCTGTCGCCTAGGCTGGAATGTAGTAGTGTGATCTTGGCTCACTGCAAACTCCACCTTCCAGGTTCAAATGATCCTCCCGCCTCAGCCACCTGAGTAGCCAGGACTACAGGCACATGCCACCACGCCTGGCTAGTTTTTGTATGCTTTATAGAGATGGGGTTTTGCCATGTTGCCCAGGCTGGTCTCAAACTCCTGGGCTCAAGCGATCCACCCGCCTTGGCCTCCCAAAGTGCTGGGATTGCAGGGATTAGCCACTGTGCCCAGCCCAAAAAAATCTAGATTTTAATGAAAAAAAAAAAAAAATTTCCATTTTTAAAAGGTGACTCAATTGCTTAATAACACGAGGTCAGTGAAACAAATTCCATGTGAAGGCCAAGTTCAGTTCACACAAGGCACCAGTTTGGAATTCCTCTCAAGACAGCCTAACAGACCTTGTTTGCTTATACCTTGCCCAGGATACAGAATTAAAGATTTGAATTCAAGATGGTCTTTCATTCCAACTTTTGAGTCAGCAGATGATATTCATTATCACTATAAATAGTCTGTAACTTCCAGTAGTCTTAGTGGGCCTCCTTTCTGACCAGAAAGAGATCAAGTAGCTGTCCATCATTCAGCTTCTTCCTTTAAAGTTAAACTTTGGTTTTATGTTATTCTTTACAGAGTACTAATACTAAGATGAACTCACAAGTACCACCAAGAATTCAAAAATTCTTCCCCAGTACTGCCCAATGATCCTTTCAAAGTTATATGGAGGCCAGGCACGGTGGCTCATGCCTATAATCCCAGCACTTTGGGAGGCTGAGGAGGGCAGATCACCTGAGGTCAGACTTCTAGACCAGCCTGACCAACATGGTGAAACACCGTCTCTACTAAAAATACAAAATTAGCCGGGCGTGGTGGCGCATGCCTGTAATCCCAGCTACTTGGGAGGCTGAGGCAGGAGAATCGCTTGAACCCGGGAGGTAGAGGCTGTGGTAAACCGAGATCACGCCACTGGACTCCAGCCCGGGCAACAAGATGAAACTTTGTCTCAAAAAAAAAAAAAAAAAAAAGAAAAAAGAAAAAGAAAAAAAAGTTATATGGAGAATAACAGAGCTGTGTAAATAGTCACCGGTGTAGGAACCAATTTATGCCACCCAAGAACACTGGAACTCCAATACTTCGGAACTGAAAAGGTTTCGGGACTAGGCAGGTATTCTATCTAGTCTTGCCAAAAAAATCTAAGTTAGAAATCACAAAATGTTCTTGGTAAGTTAAAGTTACTGCCCATTGTTGACAGGTGGAAGACATATGTTACTGAATGCACATAAAGGACACACAGATATGTCTGGTTTTGGGGGGAGTCTGGTTGTCTGCTTCAGGAGACTCAGCCAGAATTTGTCTGCCTAAGAGAACATTCTCCTAGGAGGCCCATGAACTAATTTTCTATATGCTAAGTGAGAGTGCCTCCTTGCCTAGGCACTGTTACATAAAATTAAATATTTACCTTCCCTTACAAGCCATCACTTTCTACCTAATATCTATTTATTTTCTGTCTTTGTCACAAGTCACTATTTTGATGCTGAGGGCATTGGGTAAAAAATCTCTCCAGGACAGGGCCACTATCTGTGCTGCCCCCTTCCCACTCCTTTTTCTTGGAATGCAGTTTACAATGCACACAAAGAGGCGGCACTAATGCTTTCTCACGGTGAGATCTTATCAGGTGAAGTGTATCAACTGCCACTAGTCAACTGGTTTTGACCTACAGAGGGCAATTTCATGTGGTTCAACATATTACCACATGATCAAGAGGAACAGGGACATGAATGTTTAGAGAACACCAGCTGCCTCTAGATCAGCACTGTCCAGAACTTTCTGTGATGGTGGAAACCATCTACAGCCACGCTGACCAACTTGTGACTACGGAGCACCTGAAATGTGGCTAATTTGACTCAGAAATTGAATTTTTAATTTTACTTAATTTGAATTGTTTTAAACTTAAATTGCTACTTGTGGCTACTGTATTGGACAACACAGTTCTAGACAGTGGCTTTTTCAGGCAAGAACTAGGTCTCACTTGCAGTGTTTGAAGGCCCACCACACAGGAGACCCTTGGTGAAAAAAATGAAATGAAAAATACCTTCAGCACTGCCAGATTTTCAAAATGTCTCCCCACCTTCCTGCCACTGAAGCTCTTAATTTTGATCTTCAAGTTCTGTGTCCTCCCTTGGGTAATTACTGCCCCAGGAAGGTGGAGGTATATGGCCAGGAGGGAACACTTGGAAGGCCTGGCCCGCATCGCCTAGCAACTGGTCAACAGGAACTGGCCTGACAACCTTCTGACCAGCTGGACCTCCACGTTCTCATCCACTGAATGGGTGACAACCATTCCCACCCTCTACAACAGGGCTATTTTAAGGCCTAAATGTAAACCACAGTTGTGGAATCTGATTCTAAAAAGTGAACCTTAAAAACCAAGTTGGGCTCGGCTTCATTTATCCAATGTGACAGCTGGGAATAGTTTTAACAGGTATGTGGGGGCTGTCCGCCTGGTGTAACCAGTATTTATGAATGTTATAGGCCAGGCCTTAACCACTGCAGGCCCAGCATGCACAGACGGACAGCACAGTCCCTGCCTTCATCATTCTGACTTGACCATTATTTTTCTTTCTCCTGAAACAAGATTTTAGCAAAGAAAAACTTGCTGTCTCAACAGAACTGTTGATCCTCTATGTGTCATTCATCTATTAGTTAAAATTCCCAGGGCTAAAAAGACAAGAAGAGTCTGGAATCCCGACACTTTTAAAAGGTGTCCTTGCTACATAATAAACCAATACTCCAATTCAATCACTGGCATTCAACCATTTAAACTGAGTTTGCTGCTATGTAATTATTGCAGCCTGTTGAGTTAGGGCTCATTGCATTAAAGAGCATAATTGCTCAAATGTGACTTAATTTAAGATTTATTTAAAACTCTCCCATCACCAAAAAATATTCATACACCATGATACCACTGTAACTTCTTAATCTCTCTGTAAATGTTCAGAGGCAGATTCCTAAGTATGAAAGGTAAGAGTTGTTATAGTGCCTAGAGCTCTAAACCCTCTGCTTCTAAACCCCAAGATCCCTTTTTGATTTCCCCTCCCCCAACCTTAGCCTCCTCCAGGCCTCCACTGGCCCAAGATCCCTGCAAGCCGGCTTTGCGGTGCTCCATGCAAAAGGAAAACTTCACCTACTAGGAGGTCTGCCCCGGCCTTTGCTTCAACAGAGAGGGAAATGGCACCTCCAGGACCTCAGAACCGGAAGCTTCTTTCTGGAAGGGAAAGTGGTTGGCAGATCATAGTGGGAGTGACCTTTGGCAAGTTCATAAACGAGTCAAGACATCACACCGTAAGTGACATGCTGCAGGGTCACAGATTTCTCTAGGTGTCGGATTAACAGGAAGTTAAATCAAACATGGAGTGTGAGGAAGGAGGCAGGGGCAGTGGGAGAATGCCCCCCAGCTGCACAGGGAGGGGTAACATTCGCAGTTGTTCTTCCTGGGAGTGCCAGACAGACGTCCTGGGTCTCTGGGGACACCCAGTTCTGAAGAAGTATCTAATGTGAGATATAAGGCCCTACCAGGCCCATTTCTCCAAATTCCTGAAAATGCCATCCAGATGGCCCCTACCCTGAAGGTTCCCGCACGCAGAGTGAACAGCTGAGCAGTGACGTGGGAGGCTCCTCAGGTCCCTCAGAGTTTCATTTCCTTGGTGCTTCCCAGTCTCTCCTAACCTCTGACCTCCCAGAGTAATTGCCAAATTGCCTTCTGTTTGTACAAGGTCCCAGCATTTCCCGGCGTGGCTCCCGACCCTGTGAGTGGGTGGTGCTGTCTCCAGGCCACAGATAAGAAACTAGGGTTCAGAGGGGCTATGGGACCTGCGAGTAGACGGCAAGTACGTGGCCCGGGGTGTAGAACCCTGGCTGTGCAACTTCTGCAGCCCCGCGCCCGCCGCAGTGCCGGAGCCAGGCCCCACCGTCCTCCCGTGTCCCGCGTGCCCCTACAAACGCATCCCAATTGAACAGCCAACACTTGTGGCTCCTTCCTACAAGTGCTGGGTCTCCACAGCTTTTCTCGCAAATCGAAGCTAACAGGAGCCCCGATTTGCAGACAGGGAAATGGAGACCCCGAACGAAACAACTTGGTCGGGGTCACCCTCGCCGGCCAGGACACTCTAGAGCTAAAACTCGCGACTTATTATTAGGGGAGGGGTCCCTGAAGCATCGCGGGCGCCCCACTGGAAGCGCAGACCCCGGCCTGCCTCCCCTAATCAGAGCGCAGCCGGAGAGCCTGGAGAGCCGGGCGGGCCGGGGCGGGCACCAGGCTGGGTGCCAGCGCGCTTGGCCGGCCCGGAGGTGTCCGCTTCCGCCCGGGGCTGGCACCGCCGGCCCATTCATCGTGGCCGCGGGCGGGGCGGGCCGGGCCCCGGGCGCCCTCGTCCCCCCGCCGGGAGCCCTCGAGCCAGGCTCCGCGCAGCCCAGCTGGGGAAACGGTGGCCCCGGCCCCGCCGCCAGGGGGAGCAGGGAGCCGCCTCCCGCACTCCGGGAAGTTGCCACCGCGGCCGCCCGGCGTCCGTGCAGTGGACAGACCCGGTCCCTGCGCCGCGAGCCCTGCGGCCCCGGCCCGCCCCGTCGGGGGCCGTCCCAGCCCCGCGAAGCGCCAGCGGGCCGCGGCCCGGGACCGGCGCGCTCGGCCCGTGGGCCCCCATTCAATCCCGCCCTCCTCCCCTCGGCCGGCCTCCGCCGCCTTCCGCCCGCACCCCCACCCCTCCGGCCCGGACTCCAGCCCGGCAACGTCATCCGGCGGCTTCCCGAAACTTAACCCCTTCCTCCGCCAGCTGTGCGCTGCCCCGCCCCGCCGCCAACTTTCTTCGCCCAACTTCGGAGCGCGCTGGCCGGCCCGACGGCCCTGCCGGGAGGGAGGAAGGCAGGGAACGGTCGCCACGTCGCGCCCGCCGGCCGCCCGCCGCAGGTCCCCCGACGGCGAGGGCCGCGGGGTCCACACCACGGGGCGCGCCCTGCCTACGCCCCTACACTGCACTCACCCGGCACCCCCGCCCCGAGTCCGACCCCGACCCCGATGGTGCACCGCCGCGGCGGCGGGCGGCGGGCGGGCCGGGGGAGGGGCCGCAGAGGAGACGTGTCACTCGCAGCGCGGCCGGCCCCGGCCCCCCGACGGCCTGGCCCGCGCGCGGCCGCTGCAGGGCCCGGCCAAGTTTCTTACCTGGCAGCCAGAGACGCGAGAGGGAAAGAGAGAGGGCAGGAGCCGCCGCCTTCGCCGCCGCCGCGGAGCCGGGAGAGAGGAGCCGGCCAAGCCTCCGCCAAGAAACCGCCCCCGAGCAGCTGTACACGCCGCGACCCTGACGCCGCCCGCCCCGTCTGCCGTCCGCTCCGGCCGCTCGCTGGCTGCGTGCGCGCGTGTGGAGTCGTGGCACTTTCTGCCTGGGAGCTGGCGAACGGCCCCCTCCGCCGGGATCGCCGCCTCCTGCCTTCCCCACCCGGGCCAGCCATTCATCGAGCCGCCTCTTCCCATTGGTCCGCACCCCGCCACTCTGCCGGTCGCTGGCCAGTCAGGACGCGGGCGGCCGAGCCGCGGCGGCGGCCATTGGGCAGAGAGGAGGGTCTCCACCTCGGCCAATGGGAGAGGGGAGGAGCTGCGGGGAGGTGAAGGGGGCAGGGCCGGGGAGGGGCGGGGCCGAGCGGCGCGGCGCTCGGCCGTGCGCGGGGCGGGGCGGAGCAGGAACGCCCCGCCCGCCGAGGGGAGGGGGTCTCCGGCCAGCTCCGCCCACAATGGGCCCGCGGAGCTCCCAGCAGTCTCTGACTGGGATCCGGCTCTGCCTAGGCGGGAAGCACAAGGTTCGGGTCCCGGCGGCCCCGGGCCTGCGCCTCTGGATACCGCTGGGCTGACATGGCGGTGGCTGAACAGGGTTGCGCAACCGCGAACAGCCAAGGAAGCTGCTTTATTTAAACCCAACTAACTTCGCCCGAAGCAGCGCCCTCTCGGGCCGCCGGGTATGAGGACAAGCTCTGCTGGGGGTCAGCCCAGGAAGAGCAAGTTCTTAACATCAAAGAGATTGCAATTAGCACCAGAATTTCCTTGAGTAAATGGAGGAATTGGGGTGGAAGAGCCAGAAGGTGCACGAGGAATTGAAGCGGATGTCATCGCCCTCGTTGTTAGGGAGGGTACAACTGAGGCACGGTCTATTTAAGATACTCAACCAAATCGCAGCCGGCAGAGCAATAATTACAATCCACTCTGTGTCGTTTTATTCCATGGGATGGGGAAGGTGAGAGGTTCTGACCTAAGAAAACTCATCGTGTCCCACAAAACGGAGCAACTGGTACTTCCTCATTCCCTGACTTTCTCCCCAATATCAGCCGACACTCAGTCTGCATAATCAATCAAGTCTTTAAATTAAAATAATTTTAGGCTTGATTTTTAACCATTATGTCAGCCTCTCTTAAAGCCAACCCTTTGAACTTGAGCCAAAGCCAGCTTCTTTGGAATTTTGGATTCTGAGCGACCAAAGGCTGCCTAGACTGCCCCACATCACTTCCCTAGCTCCCGTTGCTGCAGAATCCCGTGCTTAACATCTATTTCTCGGACGATTTTCAATCTTCCCTGCCCCCATTTGTCACTGGTAGTGTACTAGCTGTTGTTAGAAAGATGTGAAAAATACAAGCCTTCATGGGGAATAAAGAGGGATTGGGTTGAAATTAAACCGTTCATTCCTATTTTTAATCTTGGCGGTTTCTTAGCCCATTAATGATTAATCAACAGGAATTAACCTGGATTAACTCTGGAACACTCAGTCATTTTCCAGCAGTGAGACCCTGCTTCAAATGAAAGTCAAGAATCCCAGCTTCTGGCTGACAATTGCTACCAGTGAGTCCTACTTGACCAGGGCTGGGCCATCTAACCTTTCTGAACATGGGTATACTCCCTTAGGACAATCACTCCTTCCTCTGGGTTTTAGGGAGGAAATTCATTCATTCATTCATTCATTCGTTCATTCACCGGTGTTTATGGAATGCCCGGTATACAGTGCTAAGCTGGACAAGCAGCCTAGAATGACACATAGGTCCAGAGAAGACCCAGCTGCCCTCAAGGGCCTGTCCAGGGACAGGGACCTCCTTTATCCTGTTCACTGTTTATCTTTTTCCAGAAGCAGATCCTGGCAGTAGGGTTTGTTCAATCATCCATTTGGGGGATAATCATAAGAAACATTGGTGGAGAAGTGGGATGAGCCAGAGCCAATAAGGGGACCAATATCAAGCCTGTGACTGGTGTGGGCACACAGGGCTCGGCATCTCTGGGGATGCTGTGAAACTGTGTAGAACACGCCCCAGAGACGTCCCAGCTGAGGGGTGAGGACCTGGTTATTTATCCACCCACTCCTAGTCCTCTGTGGTTAATGGCACTTCTGGGGGGACTTTAACCCCCGCGTCACATCAGGCTGGAGAAAGCCTTGCAGCAAGAAGCCCTTGGCAGAAGAGTGCCCGGAGGCATGTCGGGGGCCACGGCAGTGTCTGCCACACTGTGAACCAGCGTCCGACACAGCACCTGCACAGAATAGAGGCTTGTGTATATGTGTGTTCTGCAAATACTGTCCCATGAGCAATAAAATTACAAAGTCCTTAGGAGTGAGGAGTGTTTACAGAAAAGGGGCTCCCTGTTTGTTCCCTTACATAACTTAACATTTGATTTGGCCTCAACACAACATTTGTTTCGGGATGGAAGAGCAGCTCTGTCTGAGCCTTTGCATTTCCTCTCTCCCTGCCCCTCGTCTGCCCACAGCCAGCCCCAACGTGCTGTAAAGACTTCCGGCCTCATCATCCTCATGCCCTGAAGAAATCAGTCCCACTGCACCGGCCTCTGTCGGGGCTGATCTGCCCACCCTCAGGGTGGCACGACTTTGACAACCACTGCTGTGCCTGTGGACACCCATCTTTAACCCCGTGCAGCCTCCTCAGCTCTCCCAAGGCATATCTGGGAAAAACCAGATCCATCCCTAGGACTAGATGGACAAGGGTTTCCTGTGGTGGGAGTGAGAGGCATCCCCCCAGGCTCAAGTCTTCTGCTAAATCATGCAGCACGCCAGCAGCACGAGAAAGCCCATCCCACAGTCCAGCCTCCAGGCTGGGGCTCTCAGATGGGAACAGGTCATTTCAACACAAAGTCAGCAGTCTGGGAACCCCCAAGTCGGGGGAGTTACCCCACCCTGAGGGGAGCAGAGGCTGACGGCAGAGGTGTGAAGAAGTGGGAGGTAGCCAGGCCAAAAAGGGCACACTGGCGTGGAACAGCATGGGCAAATAAGGCATGATGTTAGCCAGGTGTGGTGGTGTGCACCTGCAGCTCCAGCTAGCAGCAGGATTGCTTGAGCCCAGGAGTTCCAGGTTGGAAGAAGAAGAAAAGAAGGAGAAGGAGAAAGAGAAGGAGAAGGAGAAGGGGCGGGGGGAGAGGATGATCTGAGATCACATCATCTCAGTTTATCTGTTGAACAACTCAGTTGTTGGCAAAGCCTGAAGGGTGAGGGACAGGCTGGGAAGAGCTGATTCTACACAGGTGATCATAAGGGAAACAGGGAACTTCCCTGGGGTGGTGCAGATGTTTCATATCTTGATTATAGTGATGGTTACATGGCTGTGGTAAAACTCATCAGATTGTACACTCTTAAAAAGGGTACATTTGGTTTGGAAGCAAATTATGCTTCAATCAACCTGACTCAAAAAAAGGATGTATTTGGTTTTAGTTGTGTATTAAAAACAAATAAAGCATTATTATTAGAAAAAAATTAAACATACAAGAATAATTACCTAATATGGTCCATTAACTCATGACAATAAATTGCAAATATTATCTGAAAGAGTAGACAGGAAGATGGGAATATATTATATCTTACAGTTTAAAAAGAGATTTTGCCTTGTCAAACAACTATGAAAGGATGACAAATGACAAGTACAATAAAATATCATGTGAAAGTAAAAGCCACTGTGATAATACAGAACATGTTTAGGTCTCTTGTGCCAGGTACCATTTGAGACACGCTACAAATATGTAAAGTTATTTAACCCTCAGTACAACCCTATAAGGGAGTTAGAGTTATTATTTCCATTTTAGAGATGAGGAAACTGAGGCACAGAGAGAGCAAGGAACCTGCCCATGTCACAGGGCTCGTCGGAGGAGGAACGTTGATCCCCAAGGCTCATGGCATAACTTTTGCATTCAGTGCCAGGTCACGGAAGGTGTGCTGTGCCTGTAGAAGGGGCAAGGTTTGAGCCTAATCCTTTGAGAGTGGCAACTCAAGGAAGGGTTTGTGACTGATGACAGCTGCGATGACTCCTTTGACATTCTATATTTTGGGTGGATGCTAGGTTTGGGGCCCACAAGGTTGTAAGACCCACAATAGCTCAGGTGAGAGGTGACAAGGGCTGGAATGGGGCAGTGGCAGGGGTAGGAGGTGCAAGGTCCTTCAGGAGGGGTATTAGGACATGAAGTAGTAGCAAGTGAGGCTTGGAGATCAGCAGGTGTGAAGGAGAGAGGGGTTACCCATGAGCCCCTGTTTCTGGCCTGAGTGATAGGGAGCATGGTGGTGTCACTGCTGGGGCAAGGCACACAAAAGAATGAGCAGGTCAGGGACAGAAGCTGGGGGAAATGTTGTATTGTATTTTGACATGTTGGATTTCAGGAGCCTGAGGAAAGTCCAGGTGGAGACAGTGTTTCTGTAGGTCTGAGGCTCAGGGGTTGATGTCAGGGTCAGTGATGCAATTAGGAAACCTAAGCATACCCTTGGTGGTTCAGACCCAAGGACAGCAATGACCATAACCAGTGGATAGGGTGGGAGTTGCATGTGGATGGGAACAGGAGAAAATGCTTGACTCCTGAATAGAGAAAGGAAAAAACCCACAAAAGAGTATGTATCAACCAGCTTTTGCTATGTAACAAACCACTCCCAAACTCAGTGGCTTAAAACAAGTATGGTTTCTTATTAGAGCTCACACATCTGTGGGTCAGCTGAGGCTTGGCTGATCTTGGTCGGCTCACTCATAGGTCTCTGGGTGGCCTGGGAGCTCACCTCCAGCCTGGGCTTGGCTGGGGCACCTTACAAGCTCTGCTGCACCTGGCTCACCCCCTCTTCCTGTGATCAGCAAGCTGTAAGGGGCATTCCCTTCTCATGGTGATGGTTGAAGGAAAAGAAAATAAGCAGAAATACATATACAAGGTGTATCGGATAGGTAAGCCCAGATTCAAGGGGTGGGGAAATACAGGGAAGGGTAAAGCAATGGCACCAGTGATGCAGTCAACTACTGAGTCCAAGAAGGAGAGATGGGAAAGGTAAATCAGGTGAGGATGGCCTCAGCAAAGGAAGAGAGTTTCAAGAATGGGGGATGGTAAGCACTGTTAAATGTAGCCTGAAAATCCAGCAAGATGAAGACCGGGGCATATGGCAACTCAGGAGTCACCAGGGACCTTGGGGAAACAGCTTTAGAGGAGGGGTGTTTGGTAAGGATACCACCAGATCGTGGAGGGCTAAGAAATGAATGGGAGCGGAGAAGATAGAAGGAGTGTACATCCATTCATCTGACAGACGAATCCAGCTGAGGACCCACTACATGTCAGTCACTGTTCTAGTTGCTGGGGAGAGAGCCACGAACAAAGGAAGGGTCTTCTCTCACGGAGCTCACATTCTAGTGGGAAGAGAGACAGTAGACAAAGCAACCAATAAATAAGTAAGATGAATTGAAGTGGTGCAACGGGCTACAAGGAAATGAGAATGGGCTCAGGTGATGGAGAGGGACGGGGATTTGGAGAGGGGGAGTGCAGTGGATGTGAAGAAGATGGACAGAGAAAGCCTCTCTGAGGAGGTGATGGTTGAGCTGAGACTTAAATGATGAAAAGAAGCTGATCTTGTCTTGGGAAAAGGAAGGGTAAGTTGAAAAATCCTGGGTCAGGGAGGATCTTAGCAGCTGGTTCAGGGAACAGAAAGAAGGTTGTGTGGCTGGAGCTCATGGGCAAGTGGAAGGGAGAGAAAGGAAGGGGGTCTGCAGGCAGGAAGGTCCCAGACCGTGGAGGCCTGAGGATACCATGGGAAGCTGAGGTTGGGTGGGAGCTTTAAGCAGAAGAATGATGCAATCTGATGTGCATTTTCAAAGATCACTTTAGCAGCAATATGCAGGATAGGTTGGACAGTGTAATGGGGGGTTCAGGACTCAAATTAGGAGACTGTTCCAAGATTCCAGGCAAGACATGCTTGATGATATGCTGGTAAATATTTAACAACTGGCTCTCGGGTGCAGATGGGGATGAGGGCACTCCCTGATTTACAGCATCTGCCAATTTCTGTGGTGTAAATATTCCCATCAGAGCCAATTGATTTCAAGCTATGGAGTCACTGAAGGCAAAGATGGGAAGAAATTTGCAGTAGTACACCACTGTCTACTATTTCTACCGTAAAAATATGAGAGACACAAATCATTCCAAGAGTATAGATAATAGTAAAATGTAGTAATTAGGAAGTGATGGTTTTGAGTATTTATTACCTTTGTTTTTAATATGATCTATTTCATTTTAAGTTTATATAATTTAATTTTTAATAATGACCATGTTTAACCAACTGCTGGAAAAATTCCTAAAAATGTAACAATCAGCTGTCATAAGCAGGCTGGCTCTACCATACCACTAAATACAATAGTCATGTGGATCAGAGTGGAATGTGTGTGTGTGTGTGTATCTGTGTGTGTGTGTGTGCATGCACACATGCATGCCTGAGTGCATGAGAAAGAGAGAGAGAGACCCAGCAGGATTTTTAAATGTTAGAAAAATGAGATGTGCATGTTCATGTTGGCATTTCTGCACACATATCATCTCCCTGTCTGAACTGTGGATTCATTAGGGTCAGTGGCTCTACCCAATGTTTAATTATGAACACCTAGTCCAATGCCTTTGTCCTGGTAAGAATTCGCCCTACCTAGTTTAGGTCTCCCCAGAAGCAGACCCTGAGAAAAAGGGTTGGAGTGAAAGCAGTTGGAAGGTGATCCCAGGAATCACCAGTAGAGAAGTGGGGAAGAAAGACAGGGAATGTAAGAAAGTCAGTGAACAGTGCATCAACAGCAAGTTACCACTGTGAACAGCTGACGTGTAATCCCATTGAGGAACTCTCTTGCTTCCAAACTGAGAAGCAAGGAAGCAGAGTACTTATGCACCAATTCCTATTCATCACTGGTTGAAGGCTGCTCCTGGAGGCATTAGCTCTCTGGTATTTCCAGCCCACACCTCAGAGAAAGCACTTAGGAAGAAGGTTGCTGGTGTTTGCAATCACAGGCTGTTGATATGCACAAGAATGGCAGAGGGGATGTGGGCAAGGTGCCAACAGTGTCTGCTCCAAAACTCATAAATATTTATGTAATGAATGAACAAATAAATGAATGAGTGTAGGACCGTTTGAGCTTCTTTAAACACTGACTTAGAGTTTTAAAACAGAATGGAGGCTGGGCATGGTGACTCACCCCTGTAATCCCAGCACTTTGGGAGGTCAAGGTGGGCGGATCACCTGAGGTTAGGAGCTCCAGACTGGCCTGGCCAATATGGTGAAACCCCCTCTCTACTAAAAATACAGAAAATTAGCTAGGCATTGTGGCGGGAGCCTGTAATCTCAGCTACTCAGGAGGCTGAGGCAGGAGAATAACTTGAACTCGGGAGGCAGAGGTTGCAGTGATCTGAGATCGCACCATTGTACTCCAGCCTGGGCAACAGAGTGAGACTCCATCTAAAAAAACCCAAAAAGCAAAAACCAGAATGGAGAGCCTTCCATTCCATAGTCAGCACATGTATCATGCACTTTTGCAAAATTTAGATCAGAGGACCTATGTGATATCCCAGACAATTAAAATTCTGCAATAGTTTTACTCAAAACCGGAGCAATGTAGTTACACAACAAAAATCTCTATAGACTATAGTAATTGTTAAAACAAAAATAAAGTATACACAAAGGAAATAGATGTAAGTATGAACCCAAGTTGCCAATTTTTGTGGCTGAAAGTCGTAGTAAAAGAGAACTTGGGAGAAGAATATTTGGTTTGTTCTGTGAGTGATGTTAGAAGTGAGCTTACAGATAGGAGTTTTTGCAAAAAATGACAATGATTGACTTAGTGGCTGGTGGTGAGTCCCCAGAGAAAACAAGAAAAACCAAAATAATAGATGAATGATATCTATCTGACACTTTTCTGTTTGTAAAGTGCTTTGTAATAATTGTTACTATAACCATTATTATTATTATCCTCACTTCACAGGTGAGGAGCTGAGGTTTAGAGAAGTACAGTTGCTTGCTGAAGCCTTCACATTGATAGATAACAAAGTTAAATAAGCCCTGAAGACTCCAGAAATGGCACCTTTGTAGGATACATCTCTCTGCCTCTCCCACAGAAATGCCAATGGAGAAATGAGCAGGTATAACAGACCCTACGTGAGTTAACGAAACCTTTCTCCTTTCTATTGTCCTTCTAGGACGCCATGCATCTTCCCTTCAGTGCACTCATTGAATAGTAGCAAGCACTTAGTAAGCTGTCAAAAATGTTTTCATTGAACCAATGACACTGTCTAGCTGTGCTGTCCAGCTATGGTGCCTTAAGAATTCTGGATTCACAACTCCCTATCTCAGATGGGAAGTACCAGTTGGAAGAAACATTTCATGGCCCTGAGGTGTGCCTGGCTTGACTAGGTGCCTCACATTGGACATCTTGGGATAAAATCCAAGGTCCGCTGAGTTGGAAGGCACAATAGGGCTTCATCTATCCATCCCTGAGCAGAAGGCATTCTTAACTAGTCCAGCTAGTTAGACAACTTGGCTCTTCTCTAAGATTACCAGAGATGAAGAGCTCAGGACTTTGACGTGTAGTCTAGAACTTCATCTACCATTCCTGGTTTAGTAAACTCATTCATTCAATAAATATTTATAGAGCACTGCTGCACACTACAGTCTATATGAGCTGCTAAGAATTCAGCAGAGAACAAGACAAATAGGACCCCTACCCTCTGTGGGTTGATAGTCTAGTGGTGATGGGGGATGGGGGGAGGCAATCAGTATTTCAATAGATGGATGCTTAATCTGTGGTAAGCGCTCCAAAGTAAATTCACAGGGTGAAGTGGTATATGGAAACTATGAAGGACCCAGCTGTCTTTTTCCCCCCTGCTTTCTCTTTCCAATCCATCCTGCTCACATTTAGGAAACTTAACATTCCAAAACCACTACTTCTATCTATTCTTGTCTCCCCTTCAGGAGCCTAAAATTGTACCCACCATGTCAAGTCTCTGTTTCTCTGCCTGACTTTTGTGGACCTCCATATACCAGTGTCCCCGACATTCACCAACCTCCTCCTCTTCCTGTTTGTATCCCATGTGCCCCTGCCCAAAGCACACTCCCTGTAGCCTTGCATGCCGTTCTTGCCCTCTCATCTTTCAAGAGCTGTCTTTGGTCATTCATCCTGTAGTTGGTGCTAAGTTTGCCAGGTTTTAAAACAGAATGGAGACCTTCTTGTTGATAGGGGTGCAAAGTTGGATTGAACTTGGTTATTCTCTGCCCTTGAAGAGCCTATGGAGCTGATTCCTCCACAGGACTCCTGAATACATAGCTACCACTCTTTTGCTCTGCCGCACCAACTCCCTTTGGAGACCACCACAACACAACTGGGCACCTGAGTTCACTGCTAGATTCTGTACATAGCAATCCTGACTCTTCAGCAAAAAAGCTTATAAAAGGCCTGAGTCATACTTGTTTTTTCCTTCTGAACTCCCTGTGATTTCAGTTCTGCAATGAGTTAGTTTTAGCTTCAGGAAGTCCTTTCTTATGTCTACCTTAAATCACTTCTACATCACTGTGCACTTATTTCTTAAAGTCTTATTCTTCATGGCTTTAGGGCAGAGCTTTGGCACTCTGCTCAATGCTGGGTCTCTGCTAAGTGTTCACAAAGTGCCTGTCACTTGATTAGTAAGTGCCTGGTACTTAAAAATCATTATTTGATTCCCTTCTCCAGGTTCTTCCCTCCAGACTTAAAAACTGCAGCTTCTTAAACCTTTCTTCCCCAGCCACTTAATCATCATGTGACACTTCTCAAATTCTGTTAATCAGCATTTTTTTCTTTATTTTTAAATGATTAGTGAGAGTTTTAAAGAAGGCCCTTAAACCAGAGGCAAAAAAAAGAAAATATAGTAGAATTCAGAAAGGGTCTACCAGGGCAATTGAGTTCAGCTCCCTGTCTTTAGCCCTGCAGGCCCTTCTGCCAGCTAATAGATCAGGCCAACTGTCCCAGCTCAGCACAATCGTCCCAGCCTCTGATCTGAATGTGCACTGCAGAAAAACTAGATTTGGAGAGATGAGAGCATAGCCTGCAGCCCCATTGGTACTCTTCTTCAGAATGCTACTCGTCACTGTGGTCAGAAAACTCCAGGCCAGGGCAAAACTTACTTAGGTGGTTGAATTTAGGCAACTTTTCATTCTTCCTTCCAGTGCCATTTCCTGGTGAATCCGCAGATTCTCATGAAATTTTAGGTGCTGTGTGTGTGTGTTTCGGTGTGTGTGTGTGTGTGTGTGAGAGAGAGAGAGAGAGAGATTACCTCAGATAGACTAATTTGCACTAAAGTTTTACTGACTTACCGTGCAATGCCTTTCAAGCATTTTTGCCATAATACCTCTAATGTCACACAAGGGTGAATGTGGACACCAAGGAGGGGCGTGGCCTTTAAGCCATCTGTCCAAGAAGACGTTGAAGTTACCATTAAACACCCATATGATTTTTTTCCCTTTTTCCGAGACACAGTTTCACTGTGGCCCAGCGTGGAGTGCAGTGGTGCGATCTCAGCTCACTGCAACCTCTGCTTCCTGGATTCAAGCAATTCTTGTGCCTCAGCCTCCCGAGTAGCTGGGATTACAGGGATGCGCCACCACGCCCTGCTAACTTTTGTATTGTTAGTAGAGGCGGGGTTTCACCATGTTGGCTGGGCTGGCCTCAAACTCCTGACTTCAAGTGATCACCCGCCTCAGCCTCCCAAAGTGCCGGGATTACAGGTGTGAGCCACTGTGTCCGGCCCTATGTGATTTTTTACTCTCCTTCAAGCTATTTCCACATAAGCTGGTTTTCTAAAAATGGAAATAGTATCACTGTTTTTTTATGACATCAGAGTAATACATTTGAATGCATAATACAGATAATACAGGGCAAGATATCAAGAATAATGTAAAAATCACCAGAAGTCCCAACCCCCTGATGTCATAGTTTAATTTTTTTCCCTTCTACACTATTTTCTAAGACACATTCCTTGTTTTAATATAAAAAAAGTTTTAAATTACTTACCACTGCATGAAGAGATTCTGGCTTATCTTTGTGGTAGCATCAGGTCCAGGCCCTGGGGAGTTGGCCCAGCCTGATTTCCACTTGGAAAAGCTGGCACTCAGGTGTGATCTCTCCAGGAACCATGGACATTTCAGAAGAGGGGGAAGAGACAGAGCAGAAGATCTTTCTGGAAATGTACTGGATGGGCACTTTTGAGAGGAGTGGGTGCTTTCCTGCCTTTGCTCAAGTCACCCACAGGCAGCGGGCAGTCACTGGCATGGACAAGGTCTTTTGCAGTGTGCTGGTGTTTCCCTGAATGACCTACCTACAAACCTAGATTAATCTTCCTTGCAGGGAGTCTTCACCCTCCTTCAGCAGAGCGCTAAACACGCCAATTTCTAAAGAAGTGTTTTCTTTCTTTCAGGCACGAAAATTAATGAGCTCCGTCTTTGGCATGGGCTAGAAAATTCCACTGTGACATTGGCAGGGTTTATGCAGCACCAGAACTTTAAAGCAACCCTGCACCGAAGGCTGCGAGGAACAAAAGTAAGGCAGATTGGTCTGACTTCCTTGCTCACAGTGGGGAAGAGATGGGGGGGGACGGTGGGGGGTAGGGGGGGAAGGAGGCAAGGACAAATCACCTGGCTAGGAGAGGTGTGTCCAGTTGGAGGAGGTGCTTTCCCGAATTCTGAATTCTTTTCGGAACGTGTCTCTGCAGGCAGCACAAGGCCCTCCTTATTCACCCATCTTCACACCACGGTGGCTGACTTGGAGCCTGACGGGCAGTGGCAAGCGTTCAGATCTGTGGCCGACGGGCACGTCTTGGATGGATTCCTTCAGCCACTGGGGTGGGAACAAGCAGCGTTTGCCTCACAGTCTCTCCTTGTTGCAATGAATTGGCAGATTGAACTGAATACATACAACGTGTGGCCTAATTGTCAATAAGTACTTGTTCGTTCATTCGGTAAATGATTTTTGAGCACCTACTGTGCTCCAGGGGCTGGACATACAGAAGTGAACAAAGCCAATGCAAACCCTCTCCACAAGGAGGTATGCGATGGGAGATGGACAGTCAGCACAAAACCAAGACAATTTCAAGCACTCATAAAACAGAGTGATGGGACAGAGTGGGAGGAGGCTATTTTGGGATGGTTAGGTAAAGCCCCAAGAGACACTGGAGCTGAAATCTGAATCACCTGAGGGAACCAGCTGTTGAAGATGCGGGAGCAGAGGTCTTCTAGGTGCAGGGATCAGCATGTGCAAAGGCCCTGAGGCAGGAGGGTGTTCGACAATCTTAGGAACTGAGTGGAAGCTGGTGAGGAAGTAGTGCTCATGAGCAAGGAGTTAAGAGGTCAGAAACAAAGGTAAGGCCTGGATTTATTAATATATTGTGTGAAACATGACATCTAACATTGTAGTGTTTTATAGTTTGCAGAGGGCTATTTTTCTTTTCTCTCTCTCTTTTTTTTGAGACAGGGTCTTGCTTTGTTGCCCAGGCTGGAGTGCAGTCATGCCATCACAGCTCACTGTAGCCTTGACTTCCCAGGCTCAAGTGATTCTCCTCCCTTAGACTCCCAAGTAGCTAGAAATAGAGGTTCGTGCCACCAGGCCTGGATAATTTTTTTAAAAATTTTCTGTAGAGACAGGGTCTCACTTGGTTGTCCAAGTTGGTCTTGAACTCCTGGACTCAAGCAATCTTCCTGCCTCAGCCTCCCAAAGTGCTGGGCTTATAGGTATGAGCCACCGCACCCTGCCTGCAGAGGGCTTTGAACATACACTATCCTAATTCAATCATCCCAACAAACCGATTATATAGATAAGAAAACTGAGGCTCAGGAAGTAACTTCCTTTAGATCATAAAACAAGGAAGTAGTGGGACAGGGACTTTGACCAAGGACTCTGTTTGCACAACTCCAGAGTTGTTATAGACCACCATAAGCACTTGCCTTTAGCGGCTTGAAATTTTAAAAAAATGAACATTTTTCATTCTGTTATTTAAAAAGTAAGGCTGGGTGTGGTGGTGTAATGCCAGCACTTTGGGAGGCTGAGACCAGAGGATTGCTTGAGCCCAGGGGTTTGAGACCAGCCTGGTCAACAAAGGGAAGACCCCATCTCTACAAACAATAATTTAAAAAAAAATTAGCTGGGCATGGTGGTGCATGCCTGTAATTACTCGGGAGGCTGAGGCAGGAGGATTGCTTGAGCCTGGGAGGTCAAGGCTGCAGTAAGCCATGTTCACAACCCTGCACTCCAGCCTGGGGTACAGAGCAAGACCCTGTCTCAAAAAAAAAAAAAACAGTAGAATTGCATAGGTAAAATTTTGGTGAATTTAAGAAGATACAAAAATTACCTATAATCTCATCTGTGAAACATAACAACTTGCTCATTTTAGTGTATTCTTTCTGGTTTTTTCCCCTAGAAAAACCTAGGGTGTGTGTGTGTGTGTGTGTGTGTGTATTACACATTACATATACACACACCACACATACATATATGTGTATATAGTCACCTTTATTTAGGTGTAATTTACATGCTCTAAAATTCACACATTAAGTGTACAAGTTGATGAATTTTGACAAATGTATACACTCGAGTAATCATTGCCATGATGGAGATCTGGAATATTCCCTTCATCCCACGGAGTCACCTGTGCCATTTAGCCTGTTCCCCCATCCCCCACTCCAGGCAATCATTGACCTTATATCTCTGTAGCCTCAGATCAGTTTTGTCTATTCCAGGACTTCATGTGACGGGAACCATGTGTGTACTCTTTTATGTCTGGCCTCTGTTGCTCAGCATAATGTTTTCAAGGTTTATCATGTTATCATATATGCATCAATAGTTTGTCCTTTTGTTGCTGATTAATATTTCATTATAAGAATATACATTCACCTGTTAATGGACATTCACCTGTTAATGAACATTTGGGTGTTTTTGGTTTGGGGCTATGATGAGTAAAGTGGTTATGACCATTCCTGCACAAATCTTTTTGCGGACATGTTTTCTTTTTTCTTATTTATTGTAGAGATAGGGTCTTTCTATATTGTCCAGGCTGGTCTTGAGCTCCTGGCCTCAAATGATCCTCCTACTTTGGCCTCCCAAAGTACAGAGATTACAGGCATGAGCCACCACACCCAGCTTGTAGACGTGTTTTCATTTGTCTTGGGTAAATACCCAGGAGTAGAATCCTAGCTCATAGGGTAGGTCTTTATGTTTAATTTTACAGGAAACTACCAGACAATTTTCCAAAGTGGTTATATTATATTACATTATGTGAGAGTTCCAGTTGCCCCACATCTTTGTCAACAGTTAGTATTGTTGCTGTTTTTAATATTAGCCATTCTGGTGGGCATGTAGAGGTTTTAATTTGCATTTCCCTTATCGCTAATAATGTCAAACATTTTTTCACAGGTAAGTGTTTTTATAGTTGTAATTCTTTGTCTGGAGGCAGAGCTAAAGACTGTTTGAGGATATTTTTTGAGTCCTGGGTAATGCTGAAAATATCGATATTGTTATTGATGCAATGCTCTGGTACAGTAGGCTTCATTCTTCCTCTAGCCAAGTTGAAATGTGGAGGAAAATAACTCTGGGTGCCATGTTGCCCAAGAATGATTTGTGTGAATGACCAGCCAAGCCGTGATTGGATCTTTTCAGTGGCAATTCCAGAATTTTAGTACATGCTGTGTCTGATTGGAAGAATGAGAACTGGACTTGAAGAGTACTTTCTCGCCATATGGTGTTTTCATTTGGATTGTAGTGTGTTAGCAGGATCTCTAAGAGATCTGATGGTGATGATGATGATGGTGATGATGACGAATATGGAAGGAGTTAGGGTGGAAACTAAGGCCCCCTGCAAAAGCAATGGCAGAGTTGGATTAATCCTACCATAGTGCAGGTGTGAAGCTGGGCATAGTATGGTATTGAGCAGAGCACCTTGGAGAGCATATTAATCCTAACAGGCCAGCAGATATCCCTAGCGAGCCTTCTCTAAGCACCTGAAACTCCCCCAAAAGCATGAACAAGAGCCATATTCTATATGGTGCTAACTCCACCTCCATATTCTTATTCCAGGAGGAATTGTCCAGGGAGGTGGAAAGCAGGTGGAATTTGTATAGCAAATCAGTCCCCTGGGGGTAGCACATTCAGGCCTCCCTGTGCAGAAGAAAAGACCTTTGGGCCAAGTTGCCAGGCCTCCCCCTGAGCATATCAGCTCATGTGTTTCCTCAAGACATTCCTAATGATACTCCAAAGGCCAACCAGCAGAACACCTCCATCTGCCGTGAGACCTGACATTCACCAGTTCCCAGACATTCTGAATTGTACCAAGCCAATTTATGTAGTTTCTCCATCTAAGTGTGAACTTATAAAGAACAGACACCATTTCTTATTTATAAAGTCTTAGTTTGGGATCCCCCTGAAGCAGACCCTGAAACAAGGATTTGAGTGGAAGTAGTTTATTTGCAATTTGATCCCAGGAAACATAGGTAGGGGAGTGGGGAAGTGAGGCAGGGGATGGGGGTAGCAATGTGGGGTACGTTAGCAAGCCAGTTGCCACTGTGGGCATTGATATGGTTTGAATATTCGTCCCCTCCAAATCTCACGTAGAAAAGTGATTGCAATGTTGGAAGTGGGGCCTGGTGGGCAGTGTTTGGGTCCTGGGGGCAGATCCCTCATGAATATCTTGGTGCTGTACTCATGATAGTGAGTTATTGTGAGAACTGGTTGTTTAAAAGTGTGTGGTACCCGGCCGGGTATGGTGGCTCATGCCTGTAATCCCAGCACTTTGGGAGGCTGGGATGGGCGGATCATCTGAGGTCGGGAGTTTGAGACCAACCTGGCCAAAAAAGTGAAACCCCATCTCTACTAAAAATACAAAAAAATTAGCTGGGAGTGGTGGTGGGTGCCTGTAATCCCAGTTACTTTGGAGGTTGAGGCAGGAGAATTGCTTGAACCCGGGAGGCGGAGGTTGCAGTGAGCCGAGATCACGCCATCGAATTCCAACCTGGGCAACAAGAGTGAGACTCTGTCTCAAAAATAAAAAAAAAAAATAAAAAAAATGTGTGGTACCTCCCTTGCCTTGTTCCCACTCTTGCCATGTAATACACTGGCTCCCTGTTTGCCTTCAGACATAATTGTCAGCTCCTTAAGGCCTCACTGGAAGCAAAGCAGGTGCTGGCACCATGCTTCTTGAACAGCCTGCAGAACTGTGAGCCAATTAAACCTCTTTTCTTTGGAAATTACCCAGGCTCAGATATTTCTTTATAGCAAGAGAATGGCCTAGCATAGGTACCTACGGGTGAGTCCTGTGGGTCCTCTGGGACATGGTACAGAACATGACTCCAAGTTATTCCACCTGAGCAGGGAGGGAGCTGGGGTATTTATCTACCAACTGATAATAGTCATTGAATGAGGACATTCTGGAACTTGCAGCTGCCCGCTTGTAGGCAGGGTGGACTCCAGCAGCTGGCAAAAGCTCCCAAGCAAAGATATGCAGGTGCTGGCAGCTGAGAGTCAGACTACCTTTGTCCAATGAAGTTGTAAGGCCAAGAGGCTATGGGCAGGGCACTGACAATATCAGCTGTGCTTCCCCAAAACATGGCTCAGTTCTGGCAATGAATAGATCCTCAATAAAGCGTGCTGGTTGAACCCAGAGAGCTCAGCCAGCTTTGGCCCCAAAGCTACAGCTCCTGTTTATTCTCCAGCAACCCCTGAATACTGCCAGCAGCTGGCAATACTATTTCAGGATCAAACCTAAGATGCCAGCACCCTTACATGTTCTTAAAGTGTGTAGTCTCAGAGCAAGCAGCCTCAACGTCATGTGGGAACGTGTAAGAAATGTGAATTATTGGGTTCTCCCCCAGACCTACTGAGTCAGAAACTCTGGGAGTGGGGCCCAGGAATTTGTATTTTAACAAGTCTTCCAGGTCATTCTAATGCAACCTAAAGTTTAAGACCCACTGTTTTGGACTCTAAAATTTAGGGCCACCCAACAGTTTCCAAAGCGAAGCTGTTTGCTCTTGGTTAGAACTCCTCCACCCCCAATCCCAAGCACCAGCAGCAAAAGGGAATGGAACCTCCAGAAACATTTTATACTTTGCCCCCTTTTTTGAGTTTTTCTTTTCTTTCTAGGCTTAGTAAATATATATTGTACCAAGTTACCAATTACTAACAATGGAAAGTAGCCCAGACATATATGCTATAGAAGATAACCTAAAAGACACCTGTGTTGAATTTAACTTGAAGGTGGGAGGATTTATATTTCTGCTTGTTTTCCTGAGCTAATATTTAAGTTACTTCTCTTTCCTTGAGTCCCTACCAGGTGGGCAGTAGGGGGAAAGTCACGGGTATACCAGTAGAAGAAAAAGCTGCTCTGGAATTTTAAGTCCACCACAGAAGATGTGCAAGGAGCTGGGGATACCCACGGAAGTCACTTTGTGCAGGAAAACTGTATGAAGGATGGACCTGGTTTAACTGAATTGACCCAGGCCAGATGAGAAGAAGAACCGTGGCAGCAAGTGGCATCAGGTGGATTCATAAGCAGTCTTCCAGGCTGATGTTTTCTGTACAGCAGACATCCCTCACTCCTTCCCAGCAACCCCAGCTGAGAACAGCACCTAGACATGCCGATTTCTTCTGGAGAGGCCTGAGGCTCTTGCTCCTGCCCTGCCCTGTGCCCTGATGCCAGCAGCCACTGCAGCCCTTTCTGTGCTCACCCCCGACCTGTGGTGTGACATCACAATATAGTCCATTCAGGATCTTGAGACTGATTTGCCCCATGGGCCTAAGACAGAAGCTGAACCTCTGGCCTGCAGTTCCAGATCCAAGGTGACTGAGACAAACTGCCAGCTGCCACTGGCTTATCAGGAGCACCTGGTGAGTATTCAGAACTTCCCCAAGCAGCATGGAAGGAGATACAGCCAACAGCTGGCTGTCTTAGCACTTTAGGGTCTCATTCTCACACAGGTTTAAATGGGCCAAACCGGTGGACAGGAGTTCACCAGGTAAGCCCCAAACTCTTCCTAGGAAAGCTGACTCACCTGATGCACACACCCCTTCCCAGCCTCTTCCTGCTGTGTCACCATCTGTGGGAGGTGGTACTCTAGTCTCCCCTAAGACTCGGCTTGCCACCTGCACCAGCTCCCTGGGCAAAGGTCACCTGTGTTCTTAATAGACAGAGCAGAGAGGCCAGGCTTTCAGATGGCAAATTCACTAGAGCATCACTTCTAGCCCTAACTGAGGTCAGGGACAGCCATTGGCCAAATGACACACCACATAGCAGGATGAGCAGAGGTAGCTGACACAGCCACCTCCCGTCCAAAGTGTGTACGACGGTCCTTCCTTTCTGTAAGAGGCCTTCCTGCTTTGGCTGTTTTTAAATCCACCTCCTGGTGACCTGCTGGTATATCAAATCGCTTCCTTTCCTTTTGGGACAGTAAGAGAGCTTTAGGATGGTGACAGGGAATGAGTAGGTGGATTAGAACACCAGGAAAGTGGGCAAAATCTAAGGTAGGGGGGATGGGGACAGAGGCTAAAGCCATCTCTCAAAGACGATGCTGGCTCTTTCCATACGGGCCACCTGCACTCGGTCGAGGGTGGTTTGAGACCCAAGGCCTTCTACAACAAACAGTGGGTACCCATTCTGGACCCCAGGAGGCACAGCTGCCTTCCCTACCATGGCCCATTCGTGTTTTCCCACAGTCTGTCCACGGTCCATTCACCATCTGTGAGTGCCAACACGTCCACACAGCTGCAGCTGCATCCCTTCTCCCACAAAGGAGTGACTTCTACAGGGATCCCATGATTTTGAGCAGGCTCCTGGCTCTCCCTGACTGTGTAAGGTAGAAAGGGAGGTGGTGGGGTGTGGATCAGAGAAATATTTTACCCTTAGGCTTTGCCGTCCCTCCTTAGTTTTATATGTGATGGGCTGAAGCCAACCTCTGCTTCACACACAAGTCCAAGACGCCAATGGTTCACCAAGCATGCTAAGAACATTTTAGCCCCTGTTAGGCCCCACTGGAAAAGGAAAAAAGACAGTAGAGGGGCCAGCGCTAGAGCAACCTGTGGTCCCCGTGCTGCAGCAGGTTTAATTTGGAGAGGAGAAAGGGAGCAAACGCTGAACCTCCCGTGCCAGACCCGCCACCTATGTTATTGCTCTTAATTCTGACCTCTGTGAAGCAGGTGTTCTCAGGTTCATTCTATAGACACAGAAACTGAAGACTGTTCTGTGCTGGTGCCACGTCTAAAGAGGGCCATTAACCTGGAGCATGCATTCACTCTCTATCGACTATCCTCAACATTAGAGCTCTCTGAAAAGAGAATGGGCTGCTTTGCAAGGCAGCAAGAGTGTGCAGGCCACGGCTCTTCCGTCAGCATGGAAGGAAACGGGATTCTTGTGATCAGCTGGGAGCTGGACCAAAAGATCTTTAAAGGCTGTTTCCAAATCTAAGACTGTAGGATTCTGGGTCTTAGTACTTTGCCCACCCTCTGTGATTGAACTCAGGTGGGTCACGCCTTAAGGGTGGCTGCAAACTTTCTGTTAGGCAAGGAGAACTGGGAAGAACCATAGAGATCAGCTACGGGCCCCAGGTAGGAAAGAGGAACCCAGGCTGGTTGAGGGAGTTTTCCAAGGCTCCAGAGCCAATTTGCAGAGTTAACCTGTGTTGACTGAACAAATGGAGGAGCCAGTTCTGAGTGCTGATCCAACGTCCCCATGCCCATCTCTCTCGTTCACCTGGTTCTTTCCTATCAGCCACCATTTACAGAATGCCTGCCGCATGTCAAGTGTGTTTCCAGAAATTATTTCACCTTCTCCTCCCCAACTCCACGAGGTGGGTGTCATCGGCCCCGTTTCTCAGATGAGCATGGTTAGGTAACCACCCCAGAGGTTCAGGTACTTGTGGAGATGTCATAAATACTAAATGACGAAGCAGGTCTTTCTAACCCCAAGGAAAACTTATGCCTCCATCTGCCGCCTCCCAGCTTGTGTGAGGAAGCAGGGTCTCCTTTCTTAGCTTTTCCCTAAGACAAACTGCCATCGATGTGTCAAGTTCTGCAGTGCCTATTTCCAGCCCCTCTTGGACGTTGCCCTGATGGATGCTGAACTCCCTGTGGGCCCACCTGTTTCACTGGCCCGGCTACTTGCTCTAACGGAGCAAGATGGAGCGATGTCTGTACACGGACAGATGTTATGCGCCAAGGAAGAAAATCTGCTAATCGAAAGCAGCTTCAGCTAATTGTGGCACTTTCCCTTCTGCGTGGTGCCCTGAAATAGTAGCCATGCTGTGTTCTTTTTTCACATCAAGGAGCCCCAATTGGCAACTTAAATGAGGTTGCAAAGAAGTCAGTTACACAGACCTCTACTGTCAGTTTCCATGGATGAGGCCTTGCTGATGCTCCTTGGATAGGACCCGTGTGCAACTGTTTGTGGACTTGGCTTCTTGCTGTGGATAATTTGGACTCACTATTGGGCTGGAAAAGCCTCATTTAACCCTGGGGAAAACTGGAACCTTCAGAAATTTAATGGAATACTAAGCCCAAGAACACATGGTCTGACCTTGAACTCTGGTTCTGATGTGCTTCTGAGTTATTCTGTAGCCATCTCAGCCAACAGAACCATCATGGGAATATTCTATCTCTGTGTTGTCTGATATGATAGCCACTAGCCACACAGGGCCACTGGGCACTTGTGATGTGGCCAGTGGGACTGAGGAGCTGCGCTTGTTGTTTAAATGGAAGCTTAGATTACATAGCCGTGGGTGGCTGGTGGCTGATGTGCTAGATGCTGCTGCTCTGGCCCCTGCTGACTTTTGTGACTTCATCTCTGATCTCATTCCCCTCTCCTGGCTTTCCCTTTCCCTCTGCCTTCACTCCCAGACCTCCTGCACTTTTTGATTTTTGCATTTGCTGTTCTCTCTGCCAGCATCACTTTTTCCTCTGATCATTTTATGGTTTGCCCCTGTTCAACAGGGGGGCCGCAGATCAAGTGTGTGTCTTCAGAAAGGCCTTCCCTATTCTATCTAATTGTGTCCCCAGCCCCATTCCAATTGCTCCTTATCTCTCTGAAGTTACGTTTGTGTGTTTTCTTGTCTACTGCCCTCTCCCTGGATAAAAATCCCAGTTTCACCAGAGCAGGGATGTAGTCTGCCCTCTCCCACTCCATCTCTGTGCCTGGAACAGCGCCTGACAGGCAGAAAGTGCTCAGTGTGGCGTTGAGAGTGCGTGAACATTCTGCAGGACAGCCCCCTCCTTCAGTGAGGAGGAAAGGCAGTCATGGCCCCAGCAACTTCTGCTGTGTGACAAAATAACATGAGCATAGTGGCCTAGAACAGCAAAGATTCGTATTTCTTCCAATTCTCTGGGTCTGGAATGTGAGCAGGACTCAGTTCCACATTGTGTCAGGGAGGGTCACTCAGCTGGGGGCTAGGCTGGACAGGGTGGCCTAAGAAGGCCTCACTCACACAGCTGGGACTTTTGGGCTCTCCAGGAAACATCTCTATGCGGTTTGTCTGGATTTTCTTATGGCATGGAGGTCTCAGGGCAAGTAGGCTGAATTTTTTTTTTTTTCTTTCAGACAGTGTCTTGCTCTGTTGCCCAGGCTGGAGTGCAGTGATGAGATCTTGGCTCACCGCTACCTCTGCCTCCCAATCCTGGGTTCAAGCAATTCTCCTGCCTCCGCCTCCTGAGTAGCTGGGATTGCAGGTGCCCGCCACAATGCCCAGCTAGTTTTTGTGTTTTTAGTAGAGATGGGATTTCACCATGTTGGCCAGGCTGATCTCGAACTCCTGACCTCAAGCCTCTGCCTCGGCCTCACAAAGTGCTGGGATTACAGGTGTGAGCCACCGTACCCAGCTGGTTTCTGAGCGAGGAAGCAGAGGCTGCCAGGCCCAGAACTGGCAGCACCATTTTCATCACCTTCTACCAGGCTAACTAAGCCACAGGGCGAGAGCCCAGTTAAAAGGGGAGGGGAAACTGTCTACTTCCGGGTGGGCGGGCAGGATGTTCATACCAGCAGGAAGGGATCTATGGACACGCTACACAGTCACTTCAACAGTGCTGTGGTGGTGCTTCTCAACTTTGATCATGCACATGGGCCATCTGGGGTCTGGTTAAGATGCAGATTTAGTAGGTCTGGAGTGGAGCCTGAGATTCTGCATTCCTAGCAAACTCCAAGAGACATCAAAGCTGCAGGCCCACAGGCTGCACGTGGAGTAGCAAGGCTGTATTAGAACGCATCCTATCAGGACTGAGCCTGTGCTTAGATTTGACATGGCAGGGCCCTCAATTCCACTTCTAGAGTGGACATCACTTCTTTGGGTTAAGCGTTACCCACTGTTGCTGAGGTCTACATGATTGGTCCCTTCTTCCCTGGCATCTGGGCTTGTGCCCACATGGGGTAACTGTCCCATCCTACCTCCCAAGCACTTCTTGTGCATTGCTTTACCAGCCTTTAAGGCCCCTTCCTTCTTTAACATTTAATTATCATCGCGTCCCTTGTGAAATTGGTGGAATGGGGCTCTTTCGGTTAGGATTAGAAACTAAACTCAAACTAGTTAAAAGGCAAAGGATTGATTGGAGCACGTATGGCTTCAGGACTAGCTGTATCTAGGCCCTCAAACGATGTTGTCAAGAAACTATTTGTCACCATCTCCAGTTCTCCATCGCCAGGATCTCTCTGACAGGATCCCCCACAAGTGGAAGAAGAGACGAACTCTCACTTAGCAACCCCAGCAAGAAGGGGGCACCACTTCTTGCCTAATCTTTCTGGCAAAAGTGCCAGGATTCTCTCTGGCTGGCCCAGCTGAGGTCGTGTGTCCACAATGATGCAGTCACTGTGGCCAGGAGGACGTGTTACCTCATTGGCCAGGCCTGGTCATGTGTGTTGTTACCTCATTGGCCAGGCCTGGTCATGTGTGTGTCCCTGGAGCCAGGTGGGAGACTGGCCCCACCCAAGCCACATTGGATGAAAGCAGGAAGAGGTGATTCTCCATGTAAAATTGGAGAGAAGGGAGAGCAGTTAGGAAGCTAAAAAATTGTCCCAATTGATCATGAGAACAGGTGTTGGAGTCCTTGTGTGATGGCTGAGAAAACAGAGGGCAGGAGCCTCATGAATTCCAGAGGGCCCGCAGCTAACCAGGCCTCCCAACCCCTAGCACAGACTCAGAGGCTGTCGACTTAAAGATCTTTAGCACCAGAAGAATCTTGAAAATTAGCCAACGCATGTTCCACAGAACACTGGTTCAAGGGAAGCTAAACGATGTTACTTGAAAGGCTCTCTGGTCTAGGAAGGGTAAAAGATAATGGGCTAGGCCAGGTCAGCAGTTTCCTTGCTTTACAGGACTTTTCAAAGCCGTAAATAGGCTGGTGTACATTGTGAATCCCCGAGAATGGGGGGAGGCCTAGGAACTATTGTTTGGAAAACTAGTAACCTAACTCTGTTCCTCCCCATTTCATAGATGAAGCAACTAAGGCCAAGAAGGGAAAGTGATTTGGGCAAGGTTATGCAACTAGTTCATGCTGGGATTACCCCAGATGCTGTGTTGAGACATACTTCATGCTGTGCAGAAGCATCTCTTTGTACCTCAGGGTAGCCCTGTCCTCCTGGTTGTGTTCCTGCTGTCTGGAGTCTGTGCATAAGGGTTTATGGGCTTCTATGGCACTGCTCCTGTGAGGGGCCATGGGCACCCAGAGTGCCCAACCCCTGCCTGGGACATGCCCCTCATTGCTGCATGCCTGAGGGAAATATTGAGAGGTGCAGAAAACCACATGGGTCTGTACTTAGGAAAACACAGCCACCCAACTGGCAAGGTGATGGCATAGATGAGGTTGAAGGGGCTTGAAGGTTGGCCAAATCCTGAGAGTCAGCACAGACAGACACCAAGTGTGCCAGGCTGAAGGGTGAAGGGAAAGGAAGGTTCCTAGAGCCAAGTACACACTTAAATCCAGGGAGAGATTGTGGGTCAGGGCTGGGGTGTGCTGACGTGAGGGCGACTGTTATAGCAACATCACCTTTGAGACCCTCGTTCATCTGGGCACTTCATATGAGCTCATTCTAAGCCACTCAGTGATCCGGCTTGGGGATTATCATGACCCATATAGATCAAGAAGAAAAAAGTAGCTGTTGGTTAGTTGACTGAACTCACAGGTATGAGGTTAACACGAAGGATTCAAGCTCTGGCTCTTCTCCTCGCCAAGCATATGATCTTGGGCATGTTACTAAACTGTCTAAGCCTCCATTGCCTCATCTGGCAAATGGGGCTCAGATACGTTCCCACATCATAGCTTTGTTGTGAGGATTAAATAAGATGTCTGTGAATTAGCGAGACACTTAGCCCATCCATAGTAGGGGATCCTTAAATGATGGCGGGAATGGAGAGGTAGGAACAGATCCACCAAGTAAAGGGTAAAGCCAAGATCAAACACAGGTCCAGCCAGCTGTGGCTCCTTCTGCCTCTTCACTGCCACGAAGAGAGGGTTAGCATTCGATGAGCAGATGGCAGTGGCTCAGAGTGCAGATCAGTGCAAAGGGCTTTCTTGTCTTCTCTGCAAAGAAGGAGGGATGGCATATGTGTATCTTTGGTCATTTCCAGGTGACTCTGTCCAAAGTCCGTGCAGGGAAGTAGAGGCTGTGAGCAGGATGGAATATACAGATCCAAACCTCTAGAGCAGAGCCAGGGCTAGGCATGACTTGATCAACATCTAAATGCCACCAACACCCAAGGGCCATGCAGAGGGAAGAGACTGGGAACCACATCTTGGCACTTTCAGATGGGTTTGCAAGCACTGGAAATCAAAGCTTCACCAGGGATGCTTTAAAGATGAAAATCCTGGCCAGGCGCAGTGGCTCACGCCTATAATCCCAGCGGTTTGGGAGGCCGAGGTGGGCGGATCACGAGGTCAGGAGATTGAGACCATCCCGGCTAACATGGTGAAACCCTGTCTCTAATAAAAAAAAAAAATACAAAAAAATTAACCGGGCATGGTGGCGGGCGCAGTCCCAGCTACTGAGGCTGAGGCAGGAGAATGGTATGAACCCAGGAGGCGGAGCTTGCAGTGAGCCGAGATTGCACCACTGCACTCTAGCCTGGGCAACAGAGCGAGACTCTGTCTCAAAAAAAAAAAAAAAAAAAAAGATGAAAATCCCAGTAGGGATTTAAGGGAAGATGCTGGGAGTAGCATGTGGCCCCTGAGTAGGAAGATGGAAGTACAGCAGAGGCAAGAATGGCAGTCCCTGTTTGTAGATATTTTTCACAGGGAAGGTCAGAACATGTCCCAGGGAAACCACATCCAAGATTCAGGATGAGAATGACCTGATCCTATATATATATATATATATTTTTTTTTTTTTTGAGATGGAGTTTTGCTCTCATTGCCCAGGCTGGAGTGCAATGGCATGATCTCGGCTCACTGCCACATCCACCTCCTGGGTTTCAGTGATTCTCCTGCCTCAGCTTCCCGAGTAGCTGGGATTACAGGCATGCGCCACCACACCCAGCTAATGTTTTTGTATTTAGTAGAGATGAAGTTTCACCATGTTGGTCAGGCTGGTCTCGAACTTCTGACCTCAGATGATCCACCTACCTTGGCCTCCCAAAGTGCTGGGATTACAGGCATGTGCCACTGCACCCAGCCCCAGCCAAGATTGTTTTCTAAGAATCAAAACTTGACTATAGGCTGGACATGGTGTCTCATGCCTGTAATCCTAGCATTTTGGGAGGCCAAGACAGGTGGATCACTTGAGGTCAGGAGTTTGAGACCAGCCTGGCCAACATGGTGAAATCCTGTCTCTACTAAAAATACAAAAAAAAAAAAAGAATTAGCTAGGTGTTGCAGTGCATGCCTGTAATCCCAGCTACTTGGGAGGCTGAGACACAAGAATCACTTGAACCCAGGATGCGGAGGTTGTGGTGAGCTGAGATCATGCCACTGCACTCCAGCCTGGGCAACAAAGTGATATGTCTCAAAAAAAAACAAAAACAAACAGAAAAAAACCTGAGATCCCTGATCCACAAAAGCCTGAAATATGATGTCAAATTGTATTTATATGTGCACGGGGGCATTTTTCTTGAAGGAAGGTCCATAGCAGGAGAGGCAAACTGTGGCATGGCTTTGTTTTGTTGGGTCCACATAGCATTATGAATATTTGAATGATTTCCCAACATTCAAAAATTGGGTACTAGTACATAAAAATCTTAATGTTGGGCTTCTCTTGAAAAGACTCACAAGATCCAGTCACATGGGACCCACATTCCAGAAAGAGGTGGCCTCCTTTAGATGGGGTATGGGACCCCAGTCAGCTACACAATCCATAGCACTTTTGTGACCTCCCCAGTGGATGTCCAATGTTGGTCCTCTTTTGTCAGCACCCTTGCACTGTTTTCTTCACTGCTTTATTTTTTTAATTTGCCTTGTCCCTCTGGCTTTTTCATTTGCAACCCGTGATTTGAACTTTTAATAGATGCTCAAAGGGTGGCTGATTTTAAGAAGATCATTGAAACTGAGATCTTTTTTCCAGCTTAAACTCTTTCCCAACAATCCAGTGTTGAAACTGACTCTTAGTAGAGGCAGAATACCACCCTTCCCAGGCCCAGAAACAGATTCTTTTCCTCCTAAGGAATGCGTGTGTGCTGTTTGTCCAAGGGCATGTTTACAAATGGCAAGCTTATCTGCTGATGTTATAAAACACCAAAAGCTATTTAGAAATTACTGAAACTCCTATCTATAGTCTCTGCAAGATACTGCTCAGGTGATAATGCAATCAATGAAAGCAATGACAATCTGGGAAATCCTTTCTTTATAACCTTGAGAATTTGGCTTTGAATGGAGACAAATCAAACAGATAGAACATTTGCTCAGGCCCCTTTTCTGAAGCCAGAGCCAGCAAGCCTAGTGATTTTCTTTTGAAAGGATCTTAAGTAGGTCTTTGCATTTGGGAAGACCAGGCAAGTCACTTAGAGCCGATTTCTGAACTGAGACTCACAGATGCACATACTCACACCCTCGTATCCGGAGACATGTGGACTTGGAGGGCTGGAGGAACTCAGACGCCTTGGTCCTTAGAAGGATCCAGAACCACCGTGCCGAGGCCTAGCAGGCAAGGGCAGGACACACAAAATGTGAGAGCAGAGGAATGAAGGAAAATTAAATCTTGGGTGAGGCATTCTGTCCAGCAAAGAACGGGAGGTAAATACATGGCAAGTGGGCCTTCGATATCCTATGAGTAGAATGAAGGCAATGCTTAAAACACTGCACCGCTGCACAGCTACACCTGTACACAAGATGCCCCCTTGTTTTGGGGTGGCCAACTGCTGCATCTCCTGTTTATATTTGCACCCAAGCAGAGGAAGTCAGTCCAAAGCTAGAAGGAGAGAAAATGATTGCCCAGAAGCTCAATGGAAGCCTTGCTTAATACCTCAGTTGTTGAGAACACAGATATTAGGCTGAGGCCCACTCGGTTTGAGGCCTGGCAATGTCATAGGTCAGTTAATTTATCTTGTCTGTGAAATGGGATAATCATAGAACCTATCTCATCCCAAAGGCGGGTGGGCGGATGAAATGAGATGATCTTGGTGCGGAGCTTAGCACGGTGCCTTGGGAAGCCTGGATAAGCATGAGCTGCTGTCTTGGGTGGGTTTCCCAGCTGCTGACCTGATCATCTAATTGCAGTGCAAGTAGTTGATATGGAAAGGGTTCCTGGTCCCATGAGGAAGGGAGTGAGGATGTGAGACCGGAAGGGAAGGTGGCCTTGAGCAGTTACTGCCATGAGCACTGGGGGCTCCCTCCCACTAGGGATGTCTGGATATCACCTAATGTGGGACAGGCCCCAGAGCTGTGCCACCTGAGGGGTGTGGGGCTGGATACTTACCCACCTACTCACATCCTGGCCAAGGGCTGCTCCCAGGGTGTCTCGTCCCCAGCCCTGCCCACTTGCAGGGCGAAGAGCCACCATGGAAACCGTGAAGAGCCCTGGGGAGACATGGGCAGGGCAGGGACAGCATCTGCTAAAACTGTCCTTGTTGTTCTGACACCTGTCCTGGAGAGGGAAGAGCTGGTCTTTGGAACCACCCAGACCTCAGCCTGTAGCTCATCGCTGCCTTTTACTAGATAGGTGGCCCCCTTTGCCTCTTTGGGGCTCCATTTCCACATCTCTTAAAATAGGAACAATTCTCTCATGTTGCAGAATTCGTTTTGAGGACTATGTGTGACAATGGCCATACAGAGGCAGGCACGTAGTAGGTGCTCGGCCACCATGAGCCCCCTTACTCGCCAGCTCGATTTGATTCCATTTCTCCCACTTGCCTGTGATCCTTATTCTGTTTCTAGTCCCGGAGTGAGCCCAGGCTGGCACCAGACCTTCTTTCCATGTGAGCGGGGACAAGCTGACATCCAGACTAGCGCTTGCCTCCGAGGTGACTTCTGAGTGACAGGCTGCTGCAGTGATCTCCCAAGCTGTGTATTATCATCTTGTTTCCCCTTTAGCATCGAGCCTCGTCAGTCTGTGGCTTTCATCATATCCAGAGAGGGTAGAATAACTGGCCGGCCTAACGGCGGCTGAGCCAGGAGTGGAATCCCAGCAGGAAGAACTTCGGACCCTTGCAGCTCCCGCGGCAGCCCAGGGCTGGGTGTGTGGGCAGATCTGGGGGCTTCTGCTGAGTCAGAGTGTGTGGGAGTGTTGGGGCGGGGGCGGGGGTGCCGCCAGATGAAATCAGGATGCCCAGTGAAATTTACATTTCAGATAAACAAGAAAAAGCCCCTTCTGTATAAGTACAGTCTGTGAAATACTTGGGCCGTACTTATACTAAAAAGTTATGTAGTGTTTATCTGAAATTCAAATTTCACTGGGCCTCTGACATTTTTATTACCTAAATGTGGCAACCCTACACTGGTGGGAATGGAGAACAAACCTCCTGGGAGGTCTGGGTTAGAGATGAACACAGCAATCCTCCTGCAGGCAAAGGCCAGTGTGGAGCCACTGCCTGCCCCCAGATGGCCTCCCCCGGGGCCCCCTCCAGGGCCTGTAAAGCCCTCATGAGAGTCACTTTTGCCTGAAGACATTGTTTAACTACACAGTGGAGTCAGTTACAGATTCACTCTCACCACACTTACCCGTATAAAGAAAATATGATTCTTTATTCTTAGACATCTCCATACAATGTGGTAAGAACAGAGTAGCTGCAAATTGTGTATGTGTTGGGTGGGGTTCCCTGGAAGCAGAGCCTGAGACCCGGGTTCCGGTGCCCCTGATCTGGTGAAGGAAGCAGGAGAGGGCAGGGGAGGAGCTGAGAGGTGTGCACCAGGGGCACTCAGCTTCTACCTGACCCCCTGGGGGGCTCTGGAGCAGGAATGGTACCAGGGAGTTGGCTCCACCTTGAGACAAGGGGGTTAGGGTTTTGTGCTTCCGCATCCTCAGGCCATTAGTTGCCCTCAGGCAGAGGTGTCTCCAGGTGTAGCAGCTTCCATGGCCGAGGTGACAGTCCAGAGAAAGCCATGACCACACATTGAAGTTCCCTGCAACACTTGTAGCAGCTGGGTGCACCAGCTGGTCGCACCAGCTGGTCAAGGAGACCTGGGAATGGCACCAACGGCACCTACTACGCTCTGTCTCCTCGCAATGGAATAGTCAGATTCTCTCCAGGCCGTGTTAGAGAGTCCCTGTTGGGAGATGCGGTCTCCTTAGGGACTGCTCTGCCCCCCTCCCCTGTCCTTCCTAAAGAGTGATGGCTGCCAGGTGTGTGTGGAGACAGGTGCTGACTGTGTCTTCAAGGCAGTGGGGAGAGGGGACTTTGAATACCCATGGAATCTGCAGGATGATGGCCTGAGCCTGTGGCAGTGTGGCCGCTGGAATCTGCTCCTTGCCGTGGAGGAGTGACCAGCCCCATTTTGTCTTTTAGGGCTATCTTAGTTTCCACTGCTGCAGCCTGTGGCCTGGACATTTGCCCATGGTTGTGAGGTCCCCATGCAGGGGACTTCTTCCTCCTGACTCCAGGCTTCAGTTCACCCATCAGGCCTTAAAGCATCTTCTGCCCTATCTTGCCCTGAACTTTTTGCTGCAAAAAGCCAAGGGCACTGCCTCAAGCTTATCTTCCCAGCCACTGTTTACTGCTGCTACACTGTTGCCCAAGACACTTCAGAAGTGACCGTTATTGTCATCTCTTGCCAAGTCCTGGAAGGCAAGCCACCAAGTCCCATGCACCATTCCCACAGCCCGACAACCTTCCTGGAATCTAAAGAGTCTGCCCACTTCTGGATGTTTGTTCAGGTAGGGAAGTTCAAGCCCCGTGCCCATGAAACTTCATCTTTCTTTTCTCTTCCACCTTCCCTGGGAGGGTAGTGCAGACAATGAGGTGAGCCTTCTTCCTCTTTCTAGAATCCATGGGGCGGAGAAGGTAGATTCTCCCTTCCTGTCTTCTGGGGAAACTCCTTCTCCCTCCCGAGACAACATTGCTTTCCCCTTCTCTGTGGGGTAATAATGGCAGAGAGAGGTGGGATCAAAATGCTCTACTCATAAGGGGGTGTACATTGAGAGGTTTAGAAATATGTTACAGTGCCCCTATGTTTATAGCAGCATTAGTCACAACGGCCAGATGGTGGAAGCAACCCAGGTTCCCATGATGGATGAATGGAGGAGCAAAATGTAGTGTATACAGTGGAATGTTGTTTAGTCTTAGAAAGAGAAAAAATCCTGGCCGAGCACGGTGGCTCATGCCTGTAATCCTAATATTTTGGGAGATCAAGGAGGGAGGATTTCTTGAGGAAAGGAGTTCAAGACCAGCCTGGCAACTTAGGGAGACCCCCAATCTCTACAAAAAAATTTAAAAATTAGCTGAACATGGTGGTGCACATCTGTAGACCCAGCTATTCAGGAGGCTGAGGCGGGAGGATGGAGGATCACTTGACCCCGGAGTTCAAGGCTGCAGTGAGCTATGATTGCACTCCAGCCTGGTGACGAGCAAGACTCCATTTTAAAAAGAAAAAATGAGAGAGAGAGAGAGAGAGAGATCCTGTTGCATGGATGCACCTCAAGGACATCAAGCTGAGTAAAATAGGCCAGTCACCAAAAGAAAACTCCTGTGTGATTCCACTTCCATGAGGCATCTAGAGTAGTCAGCTTCATAAAGACAGAAAGTAGAATGGTGTTTGTCAGGGGCTATGAGGAGGGGGAAATGAGGAGGGGGAAATTAGGAGTTGTTTATTGGGTATGAGAATGTTCTGAAGATTGGCACGACAACGTGAATACATTGAACACTACTGCACCGTACACTTACAGATGACTAAGATAGTCCAGGCGCAGTGGCTTATGGCTGTAATAATCCCAGCACTTTGGAAGGCAGAGGCAGGAGGATTGCTTGAGGCCAGGAGTTTGAGACCAGCCTGGGCAACATAGCAAGACCTCATCTTTACAAAAATATTAAAAAATTACCCGGCTGTGGTGGCTTGTGCCTGTAGTCCCAGCTACTCACCAGGCTGAAGCAACAGGATTGCTTGAACCTGGGAGTTCGAGACTGCAGTGAGCTGTAATCAGGCCACTGCACTCCAGCCTGGGTGACAGAGTGAGATTCCATCTCAAAAAATAAGTAAATAAATAAATAAATAAATAAATAAATAAATAAATAAATGTTAAGATGGTAAAAATTTAAGTTGTGTATTTTACCACAATTAAGAATAAAAAGCAGTCTGGGCGCAGCGGCTCATGCCTGTAATCCCAACATTTTGGGAGGCCGAGGCAGGCAGATCACCTGAGGTCAGGAGTTCAAGACCAGCCTGGCCAACATGGTGAAACCCCGTCTCTACTAAAAATACAAAAATTAGCCAGGCATGGTGACAGGTGCCTATAATCCTAGCTACTCGGGAGGCTTAGGTACAAGTACCCGAGAGGCAGAGATTGTAGTGAGCCGAGATTGTACCACTGCACTCCAGCAGCCTGGGCGACAGAGTGAGACTCTGTCAAAAAAAAAAAAAAAGAAAAAAAAGAAAAGAAAAAAAAAGAAAGAAAGAAAAAAGAAGAATAAAAGGTGAAAAAAACACATCTATTACAAATGCAGATATCTCATCCATGGAGGGTGAACTAATATGCTTGTCCATTCTTTATTCTATTTCATCAGCTCCTGATCCTTTGCAGATAACAGGACCCCAAAGGGAAGGGAATATTTTCATGAAGGAAAAATGCAACCAGAAATAGTCCTAGCTAGAACCACTATCAGACAAGTATGTCCAGCCTACATGGAATTTTATAGACAAGGGACAATTCTATTCACAAAGGTTGGGAGACAGAGTCATGGGACAAGAAACGTGGAGGCTGGACAAGCTGGGAGACAAGCTGGCTTCTTCATGGATCCTTGCAGTTTGCCTTGGCTGCAGGCATGGTGATCTTAGCCCACATCCATGAAACCTTACTTAGAATTGCTGGGGCCGGAAGTTCTAGGGAATTCAAAATTTTTTTTTTTAAATGGGCAATGTAATGCCTCTTTTGTATATTACAGAACATTCCTAGTGGAGCCTGGCTCAGCACCCTGTAAACCCATTAATATTCCTGTGGTGGAGTGTATAAATATTCACACTAACTGGGATAATAAAGACTATAAATAGCCTCATGTCAGTTCAGGCCAGCATTTGCTGCCAAGTAAGTCTCCCCGCCCTGTGCCCCCAAAAAGAATTTCTGGATTTCAGAGCCATTTGGATATGAAAATGGTAGCTTAGGGACCGTGGACCTATATGAATTTTATACCATCTACAGACTGTAAATGAACAGAGATAAAACATAGGAAGGAACCAGAAGGATGAGGTCAGTGAATTTAACACTGATCTTATAAATAAGAAATGGAGGTGACAGGCCCAATGTCACTCTGCTGGTCATTGGTGGAGCTAAGGTCAGGCAAGGATCTCCTACCCTCAGCCCAGCTCCTCCAGCAGGAGTTAACAGGAACCTCCAGACCCAGAGTCCATGAAGCTGAGCCGCCCCCTCCTTCCTAGTTCCCTGAAAAGGTGAGCCCTACCTTTGGGAATGCCTCCTTATGGGTAGTACACCGTGTGTGGTGTGCCCTGCCGTGTGCTGGTTCTGTTTTCTCTGGGAGAGGTATCTGCAGAAGACATCGTCCTGAGGGTTCATGCACTTAGCTCAAGGCCTTGCATACAGATGGCACTCAGTGAATGTCTGAGGAACTGTTGAATGTATTTGGTTATTCATCACCTGTAGACCCATCAAGACAAGGATGTATAATCAAAGGACCATATGTAAGACAGCCAACAACGAGCAGAGAAAGAAAAGATCTTGCTCCCCATTGCAGAATCAGAGCTAACGGCAAGGAAGGCAAATATTACTTTATTTTTGAACAACGAGCATTAATGGTCATTAGAAACTGATTTCTTTCATTCCTGATGCCTAAGCCATGGGTCTGACCCCGCCCCAGCCCTCTAGGTGGAACGGGGAGGCCTTTGTGCCCAGCACAGTGCTCAGTACACAAAGGGTGCGCCACAAACACTTGTTGGATGAGTGAGTGAGTGAATGAGTATCGGGGTCATCAGTTAGAACTCTGTTATAAAAGGCACAATTCTAACTTAAACTGAAGTAAGCAAAAATGCCTATTTTGTTTATTTTTGCCTGACATAATTGAAAATTCCAAGGGTAGGCGCCTTCAGGCATGTCTAAATCCAGGCCTGCAAATGATTATTGGGGAATCTGTCTCTTCCCTTCTCTCAGAGCTGCTTTCCTCCACCCTGGCTTCTCTCTCAGGTGAGCTCTCCACAAGTGTGGTGACCATGACCACAGCAGGCTCAGGTCCCACCCGCCGAGCAGCCCTCACAGAAAGTGACTCATGCGGCCCAAGAAGGTGAGGGGTGGTCACTTGCCCACCCCAGGATACTGTGGTGAGCGTGTTACACCCTGGAAAGTAGTTCCTGAGTGGACTGTACAAAATGGAGCCCTGTGGAAGCTCTTGAGGCCATGAGCTTCCATCCAAAATGGAGGCATTTCTCCCTCCAGTGTATGAGTGCAGCCTGACAGGGTCTCCTCAGACCCTTAACAGCCTAGGTGGGAGAGGGCCCCTCAGAGTCTGACCTTTAGTGTTATAGGAAGGTTATCCCCCCTTCTTTTCTTTTCTTTTTTGAGACAGGGTCTCCCCCAGGCTGGAGTGCAGTGGTACGATCACGGCTCACAGCAGCCTCGACCTCTCCAGGCCCAAGCAATTCTCCCACCTCAGCCGCCCAAGTAGCTGGGACCACAGGTGTGTGCCACCATTCCTGGCTAATTTTTGTAAAGACAAGGTTGTGGCATGTTGCCCAGGCTCACCCGTCTTTCCTTTCTATTTTTTTTTTTTAAAGAAAGAGACAGGTCAGGTGCAGTGGCTCACAACTGTAATCCCAGCACTTTGGGAGGCCGAGGAGGGTGGATCACTCGAGCTCAGGAGGTCAAGGCCAGCCTGGGCAACATGGTGAAACCCTGTCTCTACCAAAAATTAGCCAGGTGGTGTGGCACGCATCTGTGGTCCCAGCTATTCAGGAGGCTGAGGCGGGAGAATCTCTTGAGCCCAGGAGGCAGAGGTTGCAGTGAGCCAAGATTGCGACACTGCACTTCAGCTTGAGCGACAGAGCAAGACCCCATCTCAAAAAAAAAAAGAAAAAGAAAGAAAAAAGAAGAAGAAAAGAGAGACAGGGTCTCACTCGGTTGCCCAGGCTGGTCTTGAACTCCTGGCCTCAAGTGATCACCTTCCTGCCTTGGCCTCCCAAATTGTTGGGATTACAGGAGTGAGTGACAGCACCAGGCCAGCCACCCTCATTTTCATTCTTTCTCTATGAAACACTGGTCATTTGAAGGGAGAAACTGCAACTCTGGGGAGTGTGGGTAGATGTACAGAGAGCCAGGAAGCAGCATTGACAGTATTCCCTCAGATTCTGAGGGGTGAGCATCCGGGCTCCCTCGGGCTCGACTCCATCAGTGTGGAGGTCCCATCATCCTCTCACTGTAGACTGAAGGCACAGCAGGCCTCCAAGGAACAACCCTGGGGTCATTCTCACCCTCATGCTCTCCCCGCTGCTTGGTGCTACAAGACTGGAATGTTCTCAGGTCATAGGGGTGGATGCTCTGTTTTCCTATAAATCGGCTTGGTTTGGGAGATACTTATATTCTCCATATCTGTGAGGTGTTAACTATGTAATAAAGTAGCTTTTAACGAAGGATGTCAGTGCTTGGAATATACGAATCTACATTTTAAAATAAAAGTAGAAACAGAAAATGAAGGCACTGAGCAAAAGAAGCAAATTTAACTACAAAGTGAAAGAGCTATTTATCTAGGCTAGTTTCCCTATATGGTCATTAGGGTTAGCTCAGAGCTTCCTAGTAGGCCAAGTAAAAAAGGAAACAAGATCTTTACAAATGCTTTTTCTCATAAAGGTAGAAATATACCAATTTTGAAAGGCATACTTTTTTCTTGGCATTAAGTTCCAAAAGAAATATATCATGTGGGCTAATTGATAAAACAAAATGTGAGCAGCAACAGTCTCAACCACGTTCCCACAGATGCAGATTCCCCTGCCCAACCCCTGTAATATACCTTGTGACTACCCTCTATAATAGGTGAGGGAAAAACACTAATTTTAAGTATTAACATCCCACTTCCCTGGGGTAGGCAATATCACATGTGTCTAAATATAAAGCAAACATGGAAAATAAGATAATCTCAGTTTCTCAGCAAGAAAATTCCAAAAATGCTTTTTGGCCACTTGAATATATAAACTTTTAGGGATATAGATAAAATAGTCTTACGGGTACCGTTTGATTTCATAATTTAATTACATACAATTGAAATCACATATTACATAAAATAATATTTAGAAATGTTCATGCAGCAATCTGTTAATGGCAAAATAATACATGAAAATATTGCACTTTTCCCATTGACCTTTTGCAAAAACAATGGTATTCTAATGGGAGTCACTTTTTGTGTCGTAGAGGTTTTTGTTTGTTTGTTTTTGTTTTTTTTTTTTTTTTTTGAGGTGGAGTCTTGCTCTGTTGCCCAGGCTGAAGTGCAATGGTGAGATCTCAGCTCACTGCATCCTCTGTCTCCCAGGTTCAAGCAGTTCTCCTGCCTCAGCCTCCCAAGTAGCTGGGATTACAGACGTCCGCCACCATGCCTTGCTAATTTTTGTATTTTTAGTAGAGACAGGGCTGCTGACCTCAGGTGATCCACCCGCCTCAGCCTCCCGAAGTGCTGGGATTACAGACATGAGCTACCGTGCCCGGCCTGCATTGTAGAATTTTTAGAGAATAACAACTTCACTTCCAGCCAATGGTGGAAGAGATGTCCCTTTTTGAATCCATGTATAGTGTCCCCACCGGAAATTGTATCCCAAGCCCCAAATAGCCATTTGTATGGCATTGGAGCAGTTCCCCATCCTCACCCCATTTATCTGATAGAGGGGGCATATTTGTGATCACCTCCTTATGAAGATCTGTCTTACAGCTTTTAAAAACAACCTTAAAGGATGTCAAGCATTTGCAACTGGGAGGTCATTCCTTTGGGAAGTGAGATTAAATTCTACTGATTCCTTTATTCCTTATTTAAAAAGGTGACGCTCTAAGCATCTAAAACCAGAATTGTTTGTGGTCATTCCCTGCATTGTGTCCTCCCCAAACAGGACTTTGTGGTTCAAAATACAGTAGGGTCATTGACAGAACACCCTGTAATACAAGGACTTTTACAGGGCAGGATTATGTTGAGGCATCTGCTTAGTTCTGTTGTATGATGGCCAAGTGCTTAAGCTGTCCATAATGGACCCAATGCTGCAGCTCGCCCGGGGTTACAAGAGGGATGCCTTAGAAGAAGGGTGCTCCCCTGGAAGATGGAGAGCTGGTGTGCTTTGCCAGGTGCATGGTTGTTGTTGTTGTTCTGTTTTGTTTTGTTTTTTGAGATGGAGTTTCACTCTTGTCACTCAGGCTGGAGTGCAATGGCTTGATCTCAGCTCACAGCAACCTCCACCTCCCAGGTTCAAGTGAGTCTCCCACCTCAGCCTTCCGAGTAGCTGGAATTACAGGTGCCCACCCCCACGCCCAGCTAATTTTTTTTTTTTTTTTGTATTTTCAGTAGAGACAGAGTTTCACCATGTTGGCCAGGCTGATCTCAAACTCCTGACCTCAGGTGATCTGCCTGCCTCAGCCTCCCAAAGTGCTGGGATTATAGGTGTGAGCCACCACACCTGGGCCAGGTGCATTGTCTTGAGCAGGTCACTTATATTCTTGGGCCTTGGTTTTCTCATGGGAGAAATGAGGGGTTTAGGCTAGATTAGAGAAGGATTTCGGGAAGCCCAAGAAGGGCATGGGGATGGCATCATGTATTGGGGGGCTCTGGTGTCCTCTTCTCATTCCCAAGCCAACAGAGAGTAATTCTGCTTTGATCTATTTTATATAGAGGAATTCCAGGTAAAATTTCCTTTGAAGTAAAGATCCTTTTTTTTAATTAAAAAAAAAAAAAAAAAGAGGAGCAGCTTGTTATTGAGGTCTGTCTGCACTGAAGTTCTCTGACTTCAAAGCCATTGGGGTCATAGTTGTCTTCCTATTGATGGCTAATGAGGACACAGTGCGCCTGGTGATTTGGGGGTAGACGCTGCCTGGGAGCTGCGAGCGTGCGCCATATGGCAGCACAGACGCTGCAGATCCCACCACAACGGTCCATTTAGCTGGAACCCCATCATCCCAGCAAATCTGCTTGGAATTTTATCAGATAGAAGCAAAGGACAAGACGTGGTTCTCCAATTTTGCAACACACTTGAGTCACTTGGTGAGTTTTTAAAACTTCTATGTCCAGGGCATACCCTATGCTAATGAAATCAAACTCTGGAGGTGGGATCCAAGCATCAGTAATTTGTAACTCGCCCCATGTGAGGCCTAATGTGCTGTCAAGTTTAAGAATAAGTGCCACTGGAACAGCCGCTTGGAAAACAGTATGGCGATTCCTCAAAAAATTAAAAATAGAATTACCATATGATCCAGCAATTTCACTTCTGGGTATATACCCAAAAGAATTGAATACACGTTCTCAAAGAGATATTTGTGTACCCATGTTCATAGCAGTATTATTCACAATAGCCATAAGGTGGGAGCAACCCAAACGTCTATCAATAGATGAAGAATAAACAGAATGTGTTGTGTACATACAATAGAATATAGTTCAGCCTTAAAGAGGCAGGACATTCCGAGACATGCTGCAGCACGGATAAACCTTGAGAACATTATGCTAAGTGAAATAAGCCAGACACAAAAAGACAGATATTATATAATTCCACTTAAAATTTTTTTTCTTTTTAGATTCTCTGCAAGGCAAGTTCTACACAGTTCCACTTATATGTAACTTCCACTTATATGAGGTATCTAGAGAAGTCATTTTAATAGAAACAGAAAGTAGAATAGTGGTTGCCAGGGGTTGCAGGGAAAGATAGAGACTTGCTGTTCAATGGGTATGGAGTTTCAATTTTGCAAGTTGAAAAGAGTTCTGGAGATAGGTTGCACAACAATGGGAATGCACTTAACATTACTGAACCATGCACTTAAAAATGATTGAAATGGGACATTTTATGTTAGGTATATTTTACCACAATTAATGCAATAACATAAAAAGAGTAAGTGGCATCATGAATGTCTTGCTGGTAGAAGTGAGGTCTGTGGGCCAGCAGCATCACATCTGCTTGGAGCTGGTCACACATGCAGTATCTGAGGCCCGTCCCAGACCTGCTGAGTCAGCACCTGCATTTTTTTAACAAAAAACCCCCAGGTGGTTCGTGCACTCACTCAACTATGAGAAGTGCTAGTTGTAAGAACCAAGCATTAGACCAGGGTTTAGAAGGTCAGAAGATGTAGCAGATGTTGTTGTTTGCCTACCCAGCATTCATTTCCTCTCTTCCTTCCTTCTTTCCTTCTTACAGAAACTGACATTCTCTGAGTAGTCTCATGTTTCAGAGGGGGCTCATCTCATCCACACCCCCATAGCCCCATAGTGGTCCCACTCCCCTGGCCGGTGGCTGCTTTACACGTTGGCATGTTGCCTGGTTCTGGCCAATGAAACTAAAGGAAGTTCCGCTGGAGAGTTTCTGCGGGAGGTTGCCTCCCTTAAGGACACCCAAGAAGAAAAGACCTCTCCTTCATTTGGAAGTTTTTTTTCTTTTTCTTTTCTTTCCTTTTCTTTTTTTTTTTTTTTTTTTTTTTGAGATGGAGTCTCACTCTGTTGCCCAGGCTGGAGTGCAGTGGTGCAATCTTGGCTCACTGCAACCTCCACCTCCCAGGTTCAAGCAATTCTCCTGCCTCAGCCTCCCGAGTAGTTGGGATTACAGGTGCACGCCACTACACCTGGCTAATTTTTGTGTTTTTAGTAGAGACAAGGTTTCACCATGTTGGCCAGGCTGGTCTCCAACTCCTGACCTCAAGTGATCTGCCTGCCTCAGCCTCCCAAAGTGCTGCGATTACAGGTGTGAGCGACCACACCCGGCACCTTTGGAAGTTTGCATATTGGAATAGGACCCGAGCAAATTCTGGACCCTTGTTCACACAGAGTCATTGACTGATAAGATCCTGGGTCCACCTCATCAAAGGATTTCTTGTTATATGAGATTAGAAACGTATTTATTGTTTCAGACCACATGAGGCAGGATTTTTCGTTACTTATAGCCCAGGGTTTCTTAACCTCGATGCTATTGACACCTAGGGCCAGATAATTCTTTGCTGTGGGGCAGTCGTGTGCATGGCAGGATGCTTAGCAGTGTCTCTGGCCTCTGCCCACTAGAGCCAATGGTCCTTCCCCCTCTCCCAGGTGTGACAACTTGAGTGTCTCTGGACATTACCAGTGTTCCCCGGGGAGGGGGGCCAATGGCCCCCAGTTGGGCACCACTGTTGCAGCCAAAGGTGTCGTAAAGAATGTGAAGACCTTTTTATTCTGACCTCCAACGTTGCTGGAGAGCCCCAGGAGGGCAAAAATCACTGCCTATGTCCCCGCCCCAGGGGTGTTGCAAGGATCAAAGTGAGCTCAGGTGTGTGAGAAAAGCAAACACACACAAGGTGTTACTAACCATTACCCGTCTTTGATGCTGCTGATGCATTGATAGCAATGTTGTAGTTTCCATTTATTCTTAGATTTCATAGGCAGAGATGTTTAACTTAACAGATGGCCAGCATGGATAGTGAATGGAATTTTCCCTCAGCAAAGACAGAGCGGCTCATGAGACTTTCAGGCTTTTCCTTGCTCAGAAATTCTGGATTCTCACCCAATTCATCAATCCCAATTCTCAATCCCAATTCATCATCCCATAAAGCTATGGGTGCTGAGGCGTTCTCCTGTTAACACCTGCATTAAACACCATCTTGTACTTACGAAACATATTTTCACAGATGAAGAGTGAGATTCCTATTTAGCTGCTAAAGAGAGGTCGATGCCCTCAGCTCACACGTCTGTGGATTTAAGATCCACAGAGACAGGGGACCCTGAACAATCTCTCATGTCTTTTTCTCCCCTTCCTAGAATCTGCTGACACATCAAGGCCACTTCCTCCTGACTTCCAAAATCAGTGCCTTTGGACTCATCTCTTCCAGGAGAGTTCAGTGTCTTCTGAAGTGTTACAAAACGTCCTTCGGGGCAAGAAGGTGGACACGCAGAGCTCAACTTTATAGAAAGGTCTGGAGGAGAATGGGGAGGATGGGGACAGGAGAGGGGATGGGGCTGTGAAAGGGAGGCGTTGGATGCACCTGATCATTTACGTCATCGAATGCTTACCATGTCCTCGGCAGAGGGGCTGGTGTGGAGTGGGGAGCAAAGGCCATTCATTAGGAGGCAGCTGCAGCCCTTCGGGGCCTCATGATCTACTGGGGAATGTGTGGAGGACATTGGGTCATTCCTGTAACATAGTCCCGTACGGTAAGGGGTAACTATCCCCAGGAACAGGATAACTATCTTGATTTTGGTCCCCCCAGCCCCACCCCTGCAGCCCATGGGCTTTGAGGGACACTGACTTCCTTGCTGAGTCCAGAGGTAGAACACACATATCAGACCATAATTTTTGTTTTAGGGGTTGGCATATTACAGTTTGAACCAGAGAGGGCATTTGTTGGGGGCCTCTAGGAAAAGACAGCTTTGTGTTTCTTTGGGGGAGAGGGCTGTGGCTTGCAAAAGCAATGCTGCAGCCCAGTACTTCCACGAAGGAGTTAAGCTGAGAATTGAGCCCATTCACAAAGAAAGACTGAGTCCACAGAGCTGCCAGGAAATCAAGCTGAAGCCTTGCTCAACCTACGTCTGATCTACCTCTGGACTTTTCAGTAGCATGTGCTAATAACACCTCCTTATTGTGTAAACTGATTTACACTGAGTTTTCTGTTACTTTCATCATAAACTGTCCAAACTGGCACAGAATTTTGTACCAGGAAGGGAATGCTACAATGAACAAACCTTAAATGTGGATTGGTTGAGAAGAGACATTCAGGCGGAGAGCAGCAAAGATGTCTCTATCAAACTTGGAAGATGGCGGCCGGGCGCAGCGGCTCATGCCTGTAATCCCAGCGCTTTGGGAGACTGAGGTGGGTGGATCACTTGAGATCAGGAGTTCAGGACCAGCCTGGTCAACATGGTGAAACCTCATCTCTACTAAAAATACAAAAATTAGCTTGGCATGGTGGCGTACACCTGTAATCCCAGCTACTCGGGAGGCTGAGGCAGGAGAATCGCTTGAATCCAGGAGGCAGTGGTTGCAGTGAGCCGAGATTATGCCATTGCACTCCAGCCTGGGCAACAAGAGTGAAACTTCATCACAAAAACAAAACAAAACAAAACAAAACAAAAAACTGGAAGATGGCAACCCTCATTTAACAAAATGGCCAGTTTTGCTGGGATGCAGACCTAATGCTTATGGAGCCCATGATATTTCGAGATCTTCCAGGAAATATTCAGGATGTTGGCTACCTCTGGCAGTCTTCATTAAGGTCCTAGGAGACCCAACTCCTGGGAGATGGTGGTTCATTTAAAAGTGGAGAGGGATGAAAATAGTTCTGCTAAGAAAGAGTCTTTTTGCCTGGGGCCTGCAATCTAAAGTTGCAGGAAATTGATGAGCAAGTCCTGCTGTTTGGGAAAGCTGATTTGTCTGGCTAAAGTTGGAGCACAGGCAACAAATGAGGTGACTTAAGCAAAAGCCACCTTCTCTTCCTTCCTTTGAGGTGGAGTTGGTGAGGCCAACGAGTGCTGGAGCAGCCCTTTCACCACCGTGAGGGGAGCCAAGCAAGAATAAAGCCAACACAAGGAGGGAAAGCTGGACAATCCCCAAGGAATGGCGCTGTGACCCATTCCCACCTGCAAGCTTTGGATTTCTATAACGTGTTCTTTATGATTTGAGCCAGTTTGAAGGGTTTCTAGAGAGTTTACACTATTATACAGTGTGATGAACACTGAAATAAAAGTATGACTAAAGTGTTGGGTGGTTAAGAGAGAAGGTGGGTTAATTAGCTAAGAGAAGTAAGTTGTTGCTTTAGGCATTTAGAATGGAGTGAGTTGGAAAGAACCCACTGCAGTTCTTAATATTAAGCACACTTTTTTCGTGGAAATTTATTAGACTCATCTGTGGCCATCATTAGGCTTCTCTTGGTCCATCCAGGTAGGAATGGATGTGTGAAGGCCTTAGTGGAGGCCAGTGCACCTGCATTTAGCAGACCCCAGGAAATGCTGGATGATGGAAGGAATTCTGCCATCTGTTGCCCCAGTCCCTTCGTGGGCTGAGGGAGTTCCCCAGTGTCCATGCACACTGGGAGCACTCAGATATCTGCTAATCCTCCTCTCTCCCAACTGCTGTCGCAGGAGATGGACCACATGTCTCCCAGGCTGAGAGCCTTCCTCTCCGAACCCATTGGAGAAAAGGATGTCTGCTGGGTGGATGGCGTCAGCCATGAGCTCGCGATCAATTTGGCCACCAAAGGTATCAACAAGGTAATTCATTTTTTCTTACTTCTCTGACTTCTCTTCCCTACCTTTCTTCCCCCAGTCCTGCCAGATGGCAGTTCCTGCCACATGTCCCTGTGAAGGGCCATCAGAGAGCAAAGCTGCCACTTGGCGGGGTGCCACATGCTTTCGTGTTATTGACCCCACGTGCTCAGGCAGCCTCAAGGGCCTGCAGATGATGGGCACATACACGTGGAACGGCTTCAGTTCAGAGCAGCTGGGCTGGGCATGATTTACTTAGTGTTCAAACACTCAGGGGTCAACAGAAGTAGCTCAGCCGCCGGGGTCTGAGAGGAGCTGTCAGGATGGATGATTTAGGTGCACTCCACGCCCCCATGAAGGGACCCATGGCATCTCGCTTGCCACTGCCAGGGCACCAGCCTGGCAATGGCAGGTGAAGAAACAGGAGCCTGGGGTCTACACCAGAGTGAGTTATTCTATGATGTCACTCTCAGCCCAAGAATGACCTCAAGGATATCCAGTGGAATTGGAATATTCTTTTCTATGTCATTGTTTGTTTTTATGGGGCTTTTAAAAAGCTGCTTAGGGCCTCAGGAGAGGATGAGATAGTCCCAAAGACAACGCAAAGAGAGTGAGCACAGACGAGGCAGACTGTGAGCTCACAGAACATGGCACGCCCAGTCAGGAGAGGCACCAGCTAGAGCTGCTGGTATTCATTCTCCTCCGTGCCCCAAGTCAGTCTACCAGGCGAGACAGTGTTACAGAAACACCCAAAGAGGCTGGGAACTGCTGCACACATGGCTGATGACTAGTTTGGCTTGCATCTACATCTGAACCATGAGAGCCGTGGTTTTCTGATTACCCCATTGCTCTGCACTAGCCGGTAAATATTCGGAATAATACCCCAATCTATGAGCCAGTTTAATGTCTGGTAGATGTATCGTCAGAAACAGAAGCGCCCCATTGGGTAGATTGGATTCTTTCCTCCCAGACGAAGGAGGGAGAACCATTCTCTAGGGAACAAATTTTAAATGAAAAAATTTTTGTACTTTTATTATTTATTTATTTATTTATTTGAGACAGGGTCTCACTCTGTTGCTCAGGCTGGAGTGCAGTGGTGCCATCTCGGCTCACTGCAACCTCTGCCTCCCAGGCTCAAGCGATCCTCTCACCTCAGCCTCCTGTGTAGCTGGGACTACAGGTGTATGCCACCACGCCTGGTTAATTTTTCGTATTTTTTGTAGAGACAGGGTTTTGGCATGTTGCTCAGGATGGTCTCAAACTCCTGGACTCAAGTGATCCACGTACCTCGGCCTCCCAAAGTGCTGGGATTATAGGTGCGAGCCATCACACCTGACAAAAAATTCCTTTTTTAAAAAAAGAAATCATTCTTCCTTTTACTTTCCTATTGTGATGTAACATACCTAGGAGAATATGTGTTGATATAAAGGGTACAGATCAATGAATTTTTACACACATATGTACACCTATGTACCCACTACCCAGATCCAGCAATCAGATGTCTCCAAAATTCCAAATGGTTCTCTTGTGTCTCTTCTTGGCCAAGACTATCCCCTACCCTTAGGGGTAACCACTCTCCTGATGTCGAACACCATTGATTAAATGTGTCCATAATTGTGGGGTTTTGTGGTTGTTGTTCAGCTATACTCATTATTTTAAAAATGTTTTTATTAAGGTATAATTGACATACATACAGTAAATTTCACCCTTTTTAGTACGTAGTTCTATGAGTTTTGACACATGCATGCAGTGATGCAGCCGCTACCATAGTCAAGCCACAGAGCAATCCCAGTACTCAAAATATTTCCTTGTGCTCTTCATATTCACCAGCCTCAGTCCCTGGCAACCACTGATTTATTTTCTGTCTCTGTAGTGTTGCCTTTTCCAGTTTAAGTCTGTGTGTTTGAACAGCTTAACTGTGTTTTAAATGAGGATTATAGGTGGGTGGGTTTTAGAACAAAAAATGAATGAATAATGGAAAAATGTCAGGCATCTGAAAACTTGCCTGTTGACTCAGGGCTGTGGGGACGGTTTGTCTGTGTGCAGCCAGGTCCCTGTAGATGTGCTCCTCTTGTGTCCATGACCTCCTGGCCAGTGCAGTGAGCACTTTCCTAGAGCTGCTAATTTTAGGCACTGGCACTGGGGCTATCACCTGTGTCCTTTGCTTTGAGCCGCCCACACTTGTGATTGAGATGAGGGTCACTCTCTCCACTTTACCAATGAGGAGACAAGGGCTCCGAGGAGTAGTGCCTGGTCCGCTCCCAGGTGAGGACTGGAGCAGCCGTGGATTGTACTGTCACAAATTGCACAAGAAGATCTATGGCCAGGCGGTTATGCCCGGCAGGGAGGAGGCTTAGGCTAAATTTGGCGGTGAGACCCTGTATCAGGGTCTGGAGTCTGGCTGGGCCTGTAGTGAGACCCAGGAGGAGACCCAGATGCGTCCTCTCCAAGATAGGCAAGTGCTTCAGGGTGACGACCCATCTGAAGTCAGGGTCAGCAATGACAGCATCCCGGGCGGGCAGATCCTGGCAGGACAGGGTTCTCAGATTTAGCCAATAAAGATGCCGACTCTTGGTGGTTTTTATTTTGTTTTGTTTTTGGTTTTGTTTTTGTTTTAAGACAGTCTCATCATATTGCCCAGGCTGGGGTGCAGTGACATGATCTCAGCTCACTGCAACCTCCTCATCCTGGGCGCAGCCTCCACCTCAGCCTCCCGAGTAGCTAGGACTAGAGGCATGCACCACTATGCCCAGCTAATCTTTTGTGTTTTTTTTGTAGAGACACGGTTTTGCCATGTTGTCCAGGCTGGTCTCAGCTCCTGGGCTCAAGTGATCCTCCCAAAGTGCTGGGATTACAGGCATGAGCCACCACGCCAGCCTCTTGTATTTTCATACCTTGCCTGCAGGATACCTAATCCTGGCACAGGGAGGGACATCTCTCTGGACCTCATGCGACCTCCTGTCTTTGCTGGCTTCTGCCAAGGTGCAGCCATCACCCTCCCCTGCTCCCTGTCCCACCCCAGGCTGGGGCTCAGCTTCAGTTTCTTTGCTGTGCACAAAGCCACTTGGGTCACCCTTGCTTGTGACAGCGTTCCTGGCCTCGTCCCATGGGCTCTGCTCTCTCAGCCCTTTCTGCACCCTCTCTGTGCACCTGCTGGAATGCAGGCCTGTGGGCCACCCTCACACTTACCTCCCTGGGCTCCGCACTCAGCCATCTGCTCTCTCTATAGAGACTCCAGGGTGCTGGATGCCCTGGGGGAGATGAGACACCCCGCCGATTTATCTGGATGTCCTATTACCTCTCTGGGAGTCCCCTTCTCAAACTCTTACCAGCCCCTACATCGAGTACCTTCTCCTCCATTCCTCCTCTCACACAGGTCTTTCAGCTTTTTTTAACGGAAGATGTGGGGTGCTGGGAGGGGATTGTTCTTACTGCCTGTCCCCATTTTCCCCAGAGCTTTGGCTTTTGGCATGAACTGGTCTCCGGCTCCTGGTTTAAGTCAGGACTTTCAAAACTATTGATTCTGCCATGGAGCTGCATAAGCCTCTGCGGGAGCTTAAAAGCCACATGTGATAGCCGTCTTCTGGGTGTTTTGTATCTGCCCTTCCCAGGAGCAATCAGCGTCAGCTGTGGCCTGAGGCTCTAGATCCAGACAGCGGCCGCAGGTACCTGTGCCCTTGTCCGAACTGAGACGTACTAGAAATATAAAACACACCCTGCAGTGTTAAAGACAGCCCAAAAAAGGAACGTAAAATAGCTCATCTGTAATTATTTTATTGATTACATGTTGAAATGATAATATTTTGGAAATATGAGATAAAATATATTATTAGAATGAATTTCACTTGTTTCCTTCCCAATTTTTACTATGGCTACTAGGAAAATCAAAATCACATATGTGGCTAGCTCACTTATTTCTGCTGGACAGCACTGGTCTAGATGTAAGGGCGAAAGAGCTGTAAGGGAGAAAGGAACTGTGGAAACAGAAAATTCATGGTGCACATGCCAGTGAGGCTCTCTGTGCTTCACTCTAGCTCTGTCTTGTCTTCTCTGACCCCCTGCCCCATCCCTGACCCCTATACTACAGCCAGACTGTCCGCCAACTACCCTCCTGCCAACCTGAAGCCTCTCTTGAAACGAGTTTTGATCCCCCTTCAAGACCCTACTCACAGCCCACCTCCCCTGGGAAGCCTTCTTTCTGCCACCCCACCCAACAGGCTCCTTTTTCTGAGCAGTTTGGGTTTTTGGTGGGAGCTCCGTGTTGTGACATCTGACAAAAGGTCGACTCTAGCTGGACATGGTGGCTCACGCCTGTAATCCCAGCACTTTGGGAGGCCAAGTCCGGCAGATCACTTGAGGTTAGGAGTTCAAGACCAGCCTGGCCAAGGTGGTGAAACCCCATCTCCACTAAAACTACAGAAATTAACTGGGTGTGGTGGTACATGCCTGTAGTCCCAGCTACTTGGGAGGCTGAGGTGGGAGGATCACTTGAACCCGGGACGCAGAGGTTGCAGTGAGCCGAGATTGCACCACTGAACTCCAGTCTGGGTGACAGAGGGAGACTCCGTCTCAAAAAAAAAAAAAAAAAAAAAATGGTCGACTCTAGTTTTTCTGCACGTGCCCCAAGAGTCCACACTCACAATGTTAGACGCACAGCTTGCCTATGCTTTTCTCCCTAAGTTGCGTGGAGGCAGGGGATAGGTCTGTGTTCTTTGTTCTTCTCTTCTCCCTGTGAAAACCCCGCCTAGTGGCAGGTGAATTCTCAGACATCCCCTGAATGCAGAACTGTGGGGCAGGGCCCTGTGGGGTGGGTGTGCTTGAGTTCTCCCACAGTGCAAAAGTAAGTTTGGCATTGCAGAGAATCTGGTTCGGTTCAATGCCCTTTGCAGATGCCATAAAGCCATATCCTTGAGCCTAAATATTCCTCCTAAGAGCTGCCTGGAGGATAGGACTGGAAGAAACAGAAGCAACACTTGGCATTTGCTTCATGTCAAGCACCTCTAAGTGCATTACGTATATTTATCTTATTTAATTATAAAAAACAGTCCTACAAAGTACACTATTTCATTTCCATTTTCCTGATTGGAAAGTGGAGGCGCATAGAGACCACGTGTGGATTGCTCAAGATCACGTGGGGTGACAGAGATGAAATTTGAATCTGGGCGGATAGGCTGCAGGGTCTGGAAACTAAGCCATTGTGCCGTCTGCCCCTAAAACTGAAGCTGTGAGGGAGGTGCTTCTCGCATGGCTGCTCTTACCTCCTTACCGGCGAGGCTCGCTCTGCTCTCCCTCGCCCTCACCTCCTTACCGCGAGGTTCTGCTCCCTCCTTACAGGAGCGGCTCTGCTCTCTCTCGCATGTCTGCCTGCAGCCAACCATAGCCCTACCTCTAGACTCTCCATGCCCGGGGCTTCCCATCTCCTCCCTCCGTTACTTCGTGGCCATCGGTGGACAGGAGCGAGACTGAGTTCAGGACCAGAAGGCCCCAGTGTGGCCAGGCCCTGCCTCCATCATGTCCCCAGGTCTCCACCGCGAAGCCTCTGAAGGCTCCAACTCGTCTCTGTCCACTCTGCTGGGTGGGCGGTGAGACGCTGCGCTCCACTGCCTGATGCCGGAGCCCCACAAGGGGCCAGTCACCTAAGTTTGGGGTTTTTCTGCCTAGGGTTGCCAGGTCACAATTTACGTTTCAGATAAGCAAATAATTTTCTTAGTGTAAAATTAAAAGACAGGGAGGAGGAAGAAGGGGTAAACATTCCCTGAAGTGAGGATTCACACCAAACACACAGAGTTTAAGCCGGGCGCGGTAGCTCTTGCCTGTAATCCCAGCACTTTGGGAGGATCACTTGAGGTCAGGAGTTCAAGACCAGCCTGGCCAACATGGTGAAATCTCGTCTGTACAGAAAATACAAAAATTAGCCAGGTATGGTGGTGCATGCTGGAATCCCAGCTACTTGGGAGGCTGAGGCAGGAGAATCACTTGAACCCGGAAGGTGGAGGCTGCAGTGAGCCGCAATTGTGCCACTGCACTCCAGCCTGGGCTATAGAGTAAGACTCCGTCTCAAAAAAAAGAAGAAGAAGAAGAAAAAAAACCACAAGTTTAAATCCGAAATGACATGAAGACTTAGGCAACTGGCGAGAGAGAATCAGAGAAAGTCGTGTCACTGCACCACGGAGTCTTGTGGTGTTTGAAGTCCGTTCAGCACAGGTGCTCAGGACCTGCGGACTTGGGCAGAGAGCACTGTAAGCAGCCAGAGAATGAGAGGGCCGAGACAGCTTATCTCTGCTTTACAAGGCCTGGCATTATGGTGAGGACTGAGCATTTTAATGAGGGTGGATCTCAGCCAGCTATTTAATTTTTGGGGCCCACAGTAAAAGGAAAATGTGAGACCTCTAGTTCAAATTTATTAGGGGGTGTGATGGCACGAGCCTGTAGTTCCAGCTACTCGGGAGGCTGAGGTGGGAGGATCATTTGAGCCCAGGAATTTATGGTTGCAAAGAGCTACTGCCTGCTACTGAACTCTAGCCTGGGTGACGGAATGAGATCCCGTCTCTTAGAAAAAAATTAAAAAGTAGGCCAGGCGCAGTGGCTCATGCCTGTAATCCCAGCACTTTGGGAGGCCGAGGCGGGCAGATCACGAGGTCAGGGGATCGAGACCATCCTGGCTAACATGGTGAAACCCTGTCCCTACAAAAAATTATCCAAGTGTAGTGGCACGCACCTGTAGTCCCAGCTACTTGGGAGGCTGAGGCAGGAGAATCGCCTGAACCTGGGAGGCAGAGGTTGCAGTGAGCCAAGACCATGACACTGCACTCCAGCCTGGGCGACAGAGGGAGATGTCATCAAAAAAAAAAAGAAAAAAAGAAAAAGTAATAAAAAAATAAAAGAAATTTAGTAAGAATTTCCAGATGACAAGAGCCGAGTGTTAAACCAGCTCAGGGTGCTCTTAGCACCAGGCACTGTGTGCAAACATGGCTCAGATGCAAGGGAACCCAACCCTGGCATAGGCTCAAACTGCTGCTGTTTAGCAAGAAGTGGACACCGCAAACTGGAGGGTGATTCCTCCCCTGCTTGGGGGCCGGCCCCTGGAGGAACCTCACTGTTTGCACTTGGAGTTGAGGGGCATTCTGCCCTTGAGCCCCCATCCTTTTGTTTGTTTGTTTGTTTCGAGACAGAGTCTCACTCTGTTGCCCAGGCTGGAGTGCAGTGGCACAATCTCGGCTCACTGCAACCTCCACCTCCTGAGTTCTCCTGCCTCAGCCTCCCAGGTAGCTGGGATTACAGGCGCCTGCCACCATACCAGGCTAATTTTTGTATTTTTAGTAGAGACGGGGTTTCACTATGTTGGCCAGGCTGGTCTCGAACTCCTGACCTCAGGTGATCTGCCCGCTCAGCCTCCCAAAGTGCTGGGATTACAGGCGTGAGCCACCACACCTGGCCGAGCCCCGCTCTTACTGCTGCAGGAAGGAATGTAATTCCCTGGCTTGGCCATGGCCACGGCCACAGCCACAGCCACTGTCCAGGGTGGTAGGAGGACAGGGACATCTGCTCAGGGTTTCTGTGTTTCTGTGTCACCCCTCCCACCCCAGTAGCTGAATTCTGGGGAGCTCTGGCCCAAGGAGGGAAAGGGGCAGCATCTTTTCTCCTTGATTAGGGAGCTTTCTGGAGCCGGGAGAGAAACCAAGCAGGCATCTGGCAGGGCCGTGATGGGATCCCACGACTTCAGCTTCCCTGGGGAGCAGGGTGAAGTGCTCAGGGATGAAGGGAGAACGGAAGCCAACTTTCCCTCCTGGAAGATGCCACAGGGAGACAGGAGGGAAAACTGAGGAGGGAGTGTCAGGTTGCCACTTGGCTCCAGAGGCTGCAAGATGGGGCTTCCTGTAGCATTCCTGGAAAGTTTGCCCAGGGTCCACATGTTCCCAGGCATCCTGGCTGCTGAGCCTGTGGGTATGTGGAGGCTTTCACTAACAGGCCAGCTGATGCCAGCAATACCACTTCTAAAACAGGCAGGGGATGCATTAGCCTCCAGGCCAGACTGCAGACAGTTGGGACGTGCAGGAATAGTGCAGAGGAAAACAGGAGACTTAGCACCTCCACCTGGGGAACGGGAGGGGTGAGTACATGTGAGGATCAGGTGGATTAAAACGTGTCAGGTGTCTAGCAGCACGTGGCCGACAGAAGTGCTAAAAAGTGCTACTTAGCATTAATCATTATTATTAAGTATTATCATGAACATTTCTCTTTATGGAGAAAGCTTTGTGTAAGCCACTTACTATTAATTATTGTTAATTATTATTAATGTTCTCTCTCCTTGGACACAGCTCTGTGTCTCTTGTTTCTGTTACCTTCACCTTGGCACCTCCCACACCTACGCCTACTGGCTCAATTAACACTTAATAAATGTTATTTTTCAAAAACATTAATTTAAATACATCTCAGTAAAATCCACCATTCAAAATGGGAAGATACTGATAAAGTAAGATGAGATCACACCAAGCAACTAAATTGCTTTTTTAAAAAAAGATTAAAGTAGCAGTTCAGAATCACCACAAAATCCTGGCTTTTTTCTCTTGTCAACAACTGGACCATAACTAAAAATAAAACCCCCAAAATTCAATGCTTGGGTATATTTTATGACTGGGATTCAGCTTTTATTTGATTTCTCTTCTTAAAAAGTATGCTGTCTTTGGTTAAGATGAAGTTTGCTTTATTTTACATAACTAAAAGTAAACAGACACCATCAGGTTTTCCTGGAAAGGGCCCAGAACTCGAGGCATGGGTGGATGCTGGTTCTTGTTGGTTCCAGGCTGGAGAGCCCCCAGAACCAGCCCTGAGAGATGGGCGTTTAATGTGACCTGAGATCTCCAGCCTCCACCATTTAGTGGCTTGGCTAGTTTCTGGCTATGTGGCCTTGGGAATTCCCTTCCTCCATGTAGTCCTTGTGCCTTGTCAATAATGGTGTAATAAAACTATAAACGATGGATTAAAAGCCTCGAGGCAAGTATTAATAGCTAGAAAGCTTGAGAATGCCATAGAAATATAAATCATGGTGCACTGAGTGCTTATCTTCCATGTATTTTTTATCCACAGAGACTGAGGAAGGGGAATGTGGACAAGGTTTAGCATGTTTTAAACCTATGCTCCTCCTACAGGACTACAGCTCCCAGTATGAGAGAGGAATTTACATTTTTTGAATGCCTTCCCACTTAATTCACTTAATTTAATTTGCAGAGCACACCATGTGCCTTAGGAAGGTGCAGAAACTGAGATCCAGGTTCTGTGGGTTCTTACTTCAGGTTACATGAGTTGCCTGAGATCACACAGGTGGTTTGCAAAAACAAATCAATGCTAAGATGCCATTCATCTGTCAGCCCCATGTGCAGTGGTTCTCAGCCCAGGGAGATTTTGCCCCCAAGGGGACATTTGGCTACGTTTGGAGATGGTTATGATTGTCACTGCTTGAGTCGGGGAGGGAGGGGGCCACTGGCATGGGTAGAGATCAGGGGTGCTGCTGAACATCCTGCAATGTGCAGGACAGCCCCCCGTAACATTTCAAGCATTGTCCAAAATATCAATAGTGCCAAGGTTTAGAAACCCTGTTCTATGGGCACAGTGGCTCACGCCTGTAATCCCAGCACTTTGGGAGGCCAAGGCAGGTGGATCACCCGAGGTCAGGAGTTCGAGACCAGCCTGGACAACATGGCAAAACCCCATCTCTACTAAAAATATGAAAATTGGCCGGGCATGGTGGCAGGCACCTGTAATCCCAGCTACTTGGGAAGCTGAGGCAGGAGAATCGCTTGAGGCGGAGGTTGCAGTGAGCCGAGATCACGCCATTGCACTCCAGCCTGGGCGACAGAGCAAGATTCTGTCTCAAAAAAAAAATAAAATAAATAAAAGAAAGAAAAGAAAAGAAAAGAGAAGAAAAGAAAAATCCCGTGCTACAACAATTGCAGAAGTAGTGGGGCGGGAATGTCTCTTACTCTGTCTGGGCTATGTGTGTGTTTCCAAGAGAAATGCTTCACTGGAGGTCTGAAGCGAGCTTCAGGAGTGTGCTAGGCCCCGGCTACTCAAACTGTTGTCCCTGGATCAGCAGCAGCCGGGAGCATGTTAGAAATGCAGGCCTCTCCCTGGACTTAGACTTTCAGAACCTGCATTTTAACAAGCTCCCACATGATTCATGTGCTTGTTAAAGTTTGAAGAGGGCAGGGTCTGATTCATTCCAGGGTGGATGGCCCTCAAACCAGCCCTGAGAGATGGACTTTTAACTTGGCCTTAGCTCTCACCAGGGCTAAGACCCATGTCAGGTCTTCAAGGACTGACAGGCTCCCTTGAATCGGCTCTGCTCCCCCTCCTTTGATTGTCACGTGAGCCCTGGTGGTTGGGGAGGAAGAGCGCATCTGAGCTGGCTTATGGTAACCTTTCCCGCTTTCCTCCCTGTCTCATCCCCTCCCCAGGCCTACATCCTGCTGGGACAGTTCCTTCTGATGCACAAGAATGAAGCCGAGTTTCAGAGGTGGCTCATTTGCTGTTTTGGTGCCACTGAGTGTGAGGCCCAGCAGAGTTCTCACTGCCTGAAGGAGTGGTGTGCCTGCTTCCTGTAGACACAAACCTCATCGCTGCCCCCCACCCCCTGGGGAAAATGACACCCTCTCCACCTATGCCCAGGCTCCGAGTCCTCATTTGTGTTTTTAATTTTAATGATACACGCCCATTATAAACAGCAGTTCAAGAACATAAAACAGGACAAACGCAAGAGAAATGACTCCCAAACCCACCACCCAGAAACCATAATCACTCCCCTTAGATGAATACCATGTCAAATATCTCTCAGCAAACAATTTATATGAAAGAATGGATAATTTTATTTAAAAACAGAAATTGAATTTTAAGTCAGTGTATTAGTGATCTATTGCTGCATAACAAATAGTCCCAACATGTAGCAGCTTCTCAAAACAAAAAATGATGCTATCTCACAGGGTTTCTGAGGGTCAGGAACCTGAGAGTTGTTTAGCCAGCTGGTTCTGTCTCAGGGTCTCTCATGAGATTACTCACTGTTGGCCCAGCAGCAGTCATCTGAAGGCTGGACCAGGGCTGGAGGACCCACCTCCAAGATGGCTGCCTCGCATGGCTGCTGGCAAGACACCTTGGTTCCTCACCACATGGGCCTTCCCATCGGGCTGCTCGTGGCATGGCATCTGGCTTCCCCCAAAGCTGGTGACCCGAGAGAGAGCGAGCAAGCAGGAAGCCACGGTGCCTTTTATGACCTCATCTCTGACACATGCAATATCACTTCTGCCTTATTCTATTTGTTAGAAGCAAGTCACTAAGTTCTCAAGGGAGGATAATGAAACATTCTTGAAATGATATGCATACACATTTTAAAAATCACAGTCAGTTTCTTGAGGCCTGATTTACATATAGTAAAACTCACCCTTTTCAGGTGTGCAGTCTATAAATTTTGACAAATTCACCAGCATAATCAAGATGTAAGACACTTTCATTACCCCAGGGAGTTCCCTCGTGCATCTCTGTAGTCATCACTTCTGCCTTCCCAACCCCTGGCAACCATGAATCTGTTTTCCATCCTTATAGCTTAGATTTTTCCAGAAAGTCATATAAACGGAATCGTATAATATGTAGCCTTTTCAGGTGGGCTTCTTTCAGTTAGCATAATTCATCTGAGATTAGTCTATTATACAGGCTTTTTAAACTCAAAGAAAGGTTTATTAGATGCTATTGGTGCCCAGCCCACATCCTGTCGGTATTTGCTGTTCTGGTAGAGCCCAGTGACTTCTCCTAGCAAACACTTGAATGTCTTCTGCCTGAGGGTCTCTCTGGCTATAAGAGTGGGATCAGCCCACACACAGGGCAGAGGGGAAGTGGCAAGCAGTTAATGCCTAGTAGGGCCCACAGTGATGGGTGAACAGTGATGGATAAATGTCCTAGCTTACCCTGCAGATAGGACAAACTCTGAGACAGTCTGTTTGAGCTCCCTAGTGGTATTCAGCCCTAGTTTCCCACAGTGGTCACCTGCTCTTGAACAGCTCATACTTCTCCCCTTCCTTGTCTTGTTTCCCCACTCCACTACCAGTGTTTCCTGGGATCATCCCCCTACTCCTACTCCCTAGAAAATACTCCAATTTTAGATTCAGGTTCTGCTTCTGGGAGAACCCAACCTAAGACAAAAGTGTTGGAATTTAGTTTTATTTAAATGAAAGAAAAAATTGAAATGTAAAGAATTGCTGAAATTTGATGAATTTTTTCTTCATCTCTGGATATAGTCATAAATTATTAATTCAATTTCCCTGAATTTCAGAATAATATGGAGGAAAAGAGTAAGAGGTTAATATCATTAGGTTTATTTTAAACTCAGGTTTTCAGTGAAAGATGGTGTGATGGCTAATACTGAGTATCAACTTGATTGGATTGAAGGGTGCAAAGTATTGATCCTGTGTGTGTCTGTGAGGGCGTTGCCAAAGGAAATTACATTTGAGTCAGTGGGCTGGGAAAGGCAGACCCACCCTTAATTTGGGTGGGCACCATCTAATCAGCTGCCAGCATGGCTAGAATATAAAGCAGGCAGAAAAACGTGAAAAGACTAGACTGGCTTAGGCTCCCAGCCTACATCTTTCTCCCATGCTGGCTTCCTGCCCTCAAACATCGGATTCCAAGTTCTTCAGTTTTGGGACTCAGACTGACTCTCCTTACTCCTCAGCTTGCAGACAGTTTATTGTGGGACCTCGTGATGATGTGAGTTAATACTTAATAAACTCCCCTTTCTGTCCCTCTAGAGAACCCTGACTAATACAGATGGTATGAATTCCTGCTATAAAACTAAAAAGAAATTGATATTCATGATTCTTCTCTACTTCCCTCCCACTTTTATTGGCTTTATTATTTTAATTTGTCAAGGTTTATAGCATTTACATTCTTCCTACGATTGGTTAGTCCTAGTTGTGTATCTAAGAGCTTATCACTAATCCTTGTTAGTATCATTATTTTAAAGATCATATCTTTGTCATTCCTGAATTATTTATTTTGATAATGTCTTTATTGGTTGACTTGCATCAGTGTATCTATCTGTCAGAATAGGCCAGGTTCTGCTTCTATAACAAACATCCCCCCCACATCTCAGTGATTTATCCAACACAGGTTGACTTCTCTCTCATGCTACGTGTCCAGTACATGTCATCAGGGAGCTATGTCTCTTGTAGTCACTCTGAGGTTTTGGTTAATGGAGATACCCTCTCAACACACACTTCCATGATTACCACGGTGGTGGGAAGGAGCCATGCTGAATTACATACTGTCTGTAAAAGCCTCTTTCTCAAAGTAATACATTCTATTTACACTCACGTTTCATTGGTCAAAGGAAATCATATGGCCACACCTAACTCCAAATGGGCAAGGTCCCTTCTGAATGCAGGAGAAGTGGGAACATTTAGTGGCAGCACTAATCAAGACCACTGTCATCAATTAAGTTTATAACTTTTTTACTTGCTAATGTTTTCTTGAAAAAACAGAAACCAACCAAAGTTTATTATTTTTCCCCTGAAAGCCTTGCAGGTATTATGTTTAAGGTGATGAATATTTCCTAAATTCGTAAAGTGATTGGAATATTTCTGCTGGAGTCTGTTAGCTCTTTCTAGCTCTGCTTTTCTTGCTCTCTCCAAGGAGAAACCAAAGAATCAAGAATTCCAGGAGAGCCAGTGGGTTGGCCCAAAGATTTAAATAGCTTCATCTTCTGAGAGCTCCAGGGCTCAATAGCCAGAAGCTTTCCTTTCCTCCTTCTTGCATGGCCCACCCTTGGACTAATTCTTCACTGAAATAGTCATGGTATTTAGAGGTAACTAATTTTCTAAGACAGGAGCTGGATGGCTCTAGGGAAAGGAAAGAGAGAGGTACCTTCATCTCTCAGTCTGTTTCCACATGCCTCCAACATTGTTGAAATTCATCCTTCTAGCTGGGTTGATGTCCAGGATCATGTAGGAGGGCCAGGGAGCTGAGAAACCTGGAAGACATGGGGCCCCCAAGACTGAAAAGCCTTTATAAGAGGGACCCTATCACAGATATTGAAGACAAGAGTAGCTGTTCCCTATTTAGTGTAAAAATCTTCCCAAAGGCACTAGGAACTTTCCCCATCAGTCATTCATTCCCTGGTGTTGATTTTTGTCATCCTTGTAGATAAAATTATTGATCTAAATTCTTCCCTTCTCCCTGCATTCCCCATGTTTGTCATGTGACTTTGCAGTTCCTCCCACTAGAGGCAGAGTGTAATTCCCAGCTCCTTGACTTAGACTTGGCCATAGGACTTGCTTTGGCCAATGGTATGTGGCAAAAGTGAAAGTGTGCTAGTTCTGAGCCACATCACTCATTTCTACTTGCTCTCTTGTGCCTCCAAGAGGAGAGCTACTCCCTTGTATAACTGCTGCCCCTTCAACCTGGGCTTCAGAATGAAACCGGGTGAAACTGACCTGAGCCAACCTGCTGCCGGGACCCAAGGCCAGCCAGCCCTGCAGCTTGGTGCAAAGCCACCCAACTGAGCCCAGCCTACATCAGCCAACCCCCAGCCAACTCATAGGTTTGTGAAGGAGAACAAAGGATTGCTATTTAAAGCCACTGATGTTTGGGACAGTTGGTTATGCAACAATATCTAACTGATACATTCTTTGTAGTCTAAAATGTCCTTACCCTGCCAAAGTGTGCCACAATGAAGGCCAACCCACCTTTAGATGGAGAAGCAGCCTAGGGTGGGGTGAAAAACTTTGCTGCTGGAGCCAGCCAGGCATGGGTGTGAATTCCAATTCTACCAGTCCCTACCTTATCCCGGGTGAGCTACTTCAACCTTGCTGAGCCTCTGTCTTCTCATCTGTAAAATGAGTCAAGAAGGTAACAACCCTGTCTTGCAGGGTGGATCAATGAAAATGCACATGTAGGCTGGGCACAGTGGCTCACACCTATAATCCCAGCACTTTGGGAGGCCGAGGCGGGTGAATCACTTGAGGCCAGGAGTTCGAGACCAGCCTGGCCAATGTGGCAAAACCCTGTCTCTACTAAAAATACAAAAATTAGCTGAGTGTAGTAGCAGGTGCCTGTAATCCCAGCTACTCAGGAGGCTGAGGCAGGAGAGTCGCTTAAACCCAGGAGATGGAGGTTGCAGGGAGCCGAAATCATGCCACTGCATTCCAGCCTGGGTGACAAAGCAAGATTCTGTCTAAAAAAAAAAAAAAAAAAAGAAGTAAAGAAAGAAAGAAAGAAAGAGAGAGAAAAACAAAGAAAGAAAGGAAGGAAGGAAGGAAGGAAGGAAGAAAGAAAGAAAGAAAGAAAGAAAGAAAGAAAGAAAGAAAGAAAGAAAAAGAAAGAAAAAGAAAGCACATGTAAAGGATGAGGTGAATAGGAACATGATGAATGGCCACTGATGGCTGTTTTCTTAGAGCTCTCCTTCCAGTCCTTGCCTCTTGCACTCTTGGTCCTCTCATGGCCCTTGGGAGAGAATTCACAGCTGCGAGTTGAAAGGGAGCCGAGATATCAACTTATCCAAACTAGTCCAATTTTGTCCCACCATATGAGTACTGGACACTGTATAACTTAGAGATTACACACTCTTTAATGGGTAGGTAAGAAATAACAGATGAAAATCAAGTTATCTCAGATTTTGACTGTGGTCTTGTAGGGTCCCACTAACCCACTGATCCCCAAATACATTTTAAAGTGTGCACAAGAGGAGTGGGCTTGCATGTACACCCCCAGTCCTGCAGTGGCACCTCTTCTGCCTCTCAGGGCCATCGATTATTTGGGAAAGGGTTAGTGCCTGAAAACATTTCTTGATTGTCACAGATTTGACCAGCTTCTTAAACTATAGATGAAATGTCTACAAGGAAGAGGGATTGGGTGCCTCTTCCTGGTCTGCTATCTGTAGTTCTGAGGTATCCATGAATCAATAAACGATTTTGATTAGGATTTATGGGATGTGTAAGTATCCACAGGTGCTGTGGGAGAGGGAGGGGTAATAAGTATGAGTCTCTGGCTTCCAGGGGTGATTGATTGTGAGAATGCAGGGTCACATGGCAAAGGTGTTGAGAGGTGTGTCTTCCTTTGGGCTTTCCCAGAAGCAGACCCTGAGACAAAGGTCTGAGTGAAGGTGGTTGATTTGGGAGCTGCTCCCAGGAAAGGGCAGGCAGGGGAGCATGGCAGAGAGGGGAGGCAGCCAAGAAAGGTGATATCACCGCTCATCACAGCAGGCAACTGGCCCCCCAGTCCTGCTGGCAGTCCTGGGAGCCAGTGTAGAACAAGCATTTGAAGCTACCCCACCCTTGGGTGTCTAAGCACCAGTCTTATCAGTCATTTGTGGAAGGGTGCTCCTGCAGGAAGTTTATTCCTCAGCTCCTGAGCCTACTACCTGGGAAATGAACCTGTGAGCAAGTGCTCAGGCAAAGAAATGCAGGCCCTGGCAGTGGAAGGTGGACCGGCCCCCGTCCTGAAGTAGCAAGGGGCTCTGAGGGACGGGGCAGGCACTGCCAGCCCCTGCCACAGATGGATTTTGGAATACGACAGGCCTGGCTTTGAAAACAGAATCCACCCCTTCCCTCCCATTATAAGACCTTTGGAAAGCCACCTTCTCAGCCCAGCTATGCAACTGTAGAATGGTTATAATAGTTCCTGCTCAAGGGTTAGGCAGATTAAAATCCTTGCACCAGTAAAATCTTTATGCACAGTATATCTAAAAACCTATGCATTAAAAGGTGCCACACTACTTTTACCCAAATATGGGACCAACTTTAGTGCCCACTAGTGGTGAATGGAGAAAACGTGGTATCGATACACCATGAAATATTATTCAGTCATCAAAAAGGATGAAATCCTGTCACTGCAGCAACATGGATGGAAACGGAGGTCATTATGCTAAGTGAAATAAGCCAAGCACAGAATGACAAATATTGCACATTCTCACTCATATGTGGGAGCTAAGAACATGGATCTCATAGAGGGGGAGAATAGAATGATGGTTACCAGAGGCTGGGAAAGGGATGGGGGGCGGTGGGGATGAAAAGAGGTTGATGCATGAGTACAAAAATACAGTTAGAGGGAATGAGACCTAAGTCAGTAGAGCGAACACAGTAAACAATAATCTTCTGTATATTTCAAAGTAGCTGGTAGTGAATAATTCAAATGTTCCCAGCATAGAAAAAGACAAATGTTTAAGGATATTTCAATTAAATGTTTAAGGATATTTCAATTAAGGGTAATCAATCAGGGGATTTGATTATTATACATTATATGAATGTATCAAAATATCACATATGCCCTGAAAATATGTATGTCTATTATGTGTCAATAAAAAATAATCTTTAAAAATGTGCGGCACTGATTGTGTATGGTTATTTAAAGAAAGGAGAGGTTGATGCAGACCAGAGTGGTCAGGGGAGGCTCCTTGTTGGAAATGACATTTAAGCTTGCTGTTAAAAGGGGAGCTCAGGGGCCGGGTGACGGCTCATGCCTGTAATGCCAGCACTATGGGAGGCCAAGGCAGGGGTTATTGCTTAAGGCCAGGAATTTGAGACCAGCCTAGGCAACATAGCAAGGAGAGGTCAGGGTTGAATAAGCTGCAGATAGAGAAGAAGGAGGGGGAGAAGGGACAGAGAAGGGTCTGTGAGAGGGAAGACAAACCCAACGGGCCTAGAGGGAGTGAGTTGTGGGAACCGAGGAACAGGTTAGGGATGGGGCTGAATCCTGTAGGGCCAAGAGGCTTCCTCCCACTTCCCCCTGACAGAAGTGGCAGGTGAGCTGGTAGCCAGCCCAGTCTGAGAAGTCAGTCATTACAGGATTGCCATCCTGGGGAAACGTTCGTGTTCTGTAGCTATCAGCTGTCAGAAGGGATCAGAGATTCCGTCTGTGCTGACAACCCAGAACATGGCAGACCTGCTCCTCGTGCCTGAGGAAGATCCTGTAGTAACGGATCCTAAAAATACAATCCTTCAATCCTCCTTGACCACACCCTTTACCCAACTTCTCAGCTCCTCAAGCCAAGAAGTGGAGTCTAACTCCCTACTATTGAATCTGGGAGTCTAGCTCCCTATTATCGAACCTGGACTAACCTTGCAACTTGCTTTGTCCAAAAGAATATGGTGGGTGAGACGCTGTGACAGTTGTCAACCTGGGGTCCTGCTTGTGCTCTTGTACCCCTGCAACCACCATGTGAACAAGCCAGGGCCAGCTTGCTGGAGGATGGGAGACACATAGCCCAGTTGTCTCCATGGCCTGTGTCAGCAGTTAGCCAACCTCCAGATATGTGAGCGAGGACATTCTAGACTAGCCAACACATCAGCTGACCTCAGATCCATGAAAGAACCCAGCCAAGATCAGCCATACCTGGCTCAGACCAGAAAAACCATCTAACTAACCCACACACTCATACACGAACCAATGTTTTAAGCCACTACATTTTGGGGGCGTTTTGTTATACAGCTAGAGCTAACTGATACAAGTCCCATGTGAAGTCTTAGAGTGTGGAGTATCTCCTGATATCAGAAGGAACCTCCTATTTTATCTTTTAGAGAGCACCCTGAGTGGTATCCAGGCATATGATAATAGAAGGATCACCACCACTCACATGCAGAAACCAAGTCACTATGATGGGCATGGAGTGGGGGGAGCAATAAAAGCTAAGCACTGAACAGAGTCATTTTTAAAAAGCGCAACTCTGAGAAGAAGGAGGTAGGACAAAACCATGACTGAATCTCAGAAGGTGACACAAGACTTATCAATGGTGTGACCAGCTGTGGGTGGCCTGGGTGATTTATTCCTGGAAACCTCAGAAAGAAAGCTGGCTCATGGAGATAAACCTTTAGCAAGTGTGTCTGGAAATATATAAGTTTTGAATGTTTGGTGTTCTACATGAATGTGAATGTTTTATTCTGCACCATGGTTAATTCACTTTAGCCCCAGGAGGCTTTGGGGGTGCTACCACTTTACTAACACCCCCAAAGCCTCCCAGGACTGAGATGAGGGGTATTTTCTCTGTCTCAAAAGCGGAGAAACTTAACCAAAAAGGTTAACACAGCCACGATGATTTGGCTGGTGATTTCACTCTAAGTCTGTCTGGCGCTGAAGCTGTGCCTGCTGTCTGCAGAACCCCCATTGGTGGTGGGGAGCGGATCTGGTGATTCCGAGATGCTCTCAGGATCTCGAAGGGAGCACTGACCAAGGACAGACAGGCATCACAAGGGATGAGGAAGACTCGTTGGAATGGTCATGGAAAGAGGACCATGATGCATTAAGGGGGAAGCAATTCACTAAAAAAGAATCAATCTACAAATGTTTACTGAGCACCTACTATGCACCTGGCACAGTTCTAGGTGCAACAGAGAACAGGGCAGACAAAACCATCATTCCTTAGGAGCTGACATTCTATGGATGAGGCAGAAAAGAAGGGTTAAATAAAATAAGTATTAATATGAATCATGAAATTGGCACTTTTTTGGTTGAAAGTAGCTGAATAGGGCCGGGTCTGGTGGCTCATGCCTGTAATCCCAACACTTTGGGAGGCCAAGGCAGGCAGATTACCTGAGGTCTGAAGTTCAAGACCAGCCTGACCAACATGGAGAAACCCCATCTCTACTAAAAATACAAAATTAGCTGGGTGTGGTGGTGCATGCCTGTAATCCCAGCTACTAGGGAGGCTGAGGCATGAGAATCACTTGAACCCAGGAGGTGGAGGTTGTGGTGAGCCAAAATCACGCCATTGCACTCTAGCCTGGGCAACAAGACCGAAACTCCATCTCAAAAAAAAAAAAAAAAAAAGGAAAATAGCTGAATATAGGCAATTTCATATGGTTCAACATGATACTATGTTAGTTTCATGAAGGGTGCTATGAGGAAAATAAAGCAAAGGAAGGAGGTCAAGAAGGCTAAGGAGAGTGGGGATTTTAAGTAGAGTAGTCACAGAAGGCCTCACTGCAAGGGTTAATTAGAGTCAAGTAAGCAGTGAGGCTGAGAGCAGTGGGGCAGCTGGGAGAAGACCATTCCAGGCTGAGGGAGCAGCTCACGCAAAGGCTCTGGGGTGGGATGGGCCCAAGGAGTGGAGTGAGCCAGTTGAAGAGAACACGGGTGGGATCAGATTGCATGGGGCCTTGAGGGTCATCGACAAGACATTGGCTTTTACTCCAGCTGAGCCTGAAATCCACTGGAGGGCCACAAGGTCAGACACGCATTTTTGAAGTATTACTCTATGGTGTTTAGAACACTCTGGAGGAGCAAGCACGAGAAGAGACACCAGTTAGGAGGCTACAGCATGAACCCAGGGCAGAGGTGAGGCTGGGTTAGGCCAGGATGAGAGTGATGTCCTGGTGAAGGTCCTCCGATTCTGCATCTATTTTGAAGGTAGGGCCCTGGAGTGAGTGTAGGAAGAAAAAAGTAGAGGTCAAGGCCTGAGTCCTGCACATACCAATGTTTAGAAGGCAGAGAGATGACCGAGGAGGAGCGGGGGTTCCTAAACGCCGTGCGAAGAAGGTGTTTCCAGGAGGAGGGAGTGAGCAACTGTGTCAAATGCTGCCGATGGGTCAGATGAGGGGAGGACTGAGAATCGATGAAGGACAGTGTTTTTGGATGCTGTGCAAAAGATCCCAGGGTGGGGGTGGGGGGAGTGAGGAGGGGAACTTTGGAGATGTGGGAGAGAGACGGAAGAGCTGCTGCAGCGTGTCCTCGAGTAGACAACAGGTTTGGGATCCAAACAGAAGGAAAGACTGACATTGACTAGGAGGACACCCACAGTGGGCCATAGGAGGGAAGGCAGAGCAGGCAGCCCCGACGCAGAGAAGAAGGTGTTGTGGTAGTGGGAGTTTAAGGAATTTCTCTTCTGGTGGCTTCTGTTTTCTCAGTGCAACAGGAAGCAAGATGGCAGGCTATGAATGCGAATAGGGAGTAAAGATGAAGTGTGAGCTAGTTGCCTAGGACAGTGGAAAGGTGGATGCATTTTTATAAAGAGAAGGTATAACAATATAGACATATATATATATACTATAACAGTATAGTATAAATAATATAGATTAGCCAAGTAGATAAATAGATGATAGACAGATAGATAGATAGATAGATAGATGATAGATAGATAGATAGATGATAGATAGATAGATAGATGATAGATAGATGATAGATAGATAGATGATAGATAGATAGATAGATAGATAGATAGATAGATAGATAGATAGATAGATAGATAGATGATAGATAGATAGATAATAGATATAGATGGATTGGATGATAGATGGATAGACAGATAGATATCCATTATCCATAGCATAGATCCTGGCTATTCTATGATACATGCATAGAAAAAAACTGTGGAAAGAGAGATACTGAACTGTCAGCAGTGGTTATCCTTGAGGGATGTGATTAAAGGGCCCTTTCACGCTCCACTCTATGCAGTAGTTCAGCAATAAGTATTGCAAAAATACTTTTTGCAATAAGTATTACTTTTACAGATCAGAAAAAAGCAAGACAGACATTTCCATTTTGGAACACAAAGCATTGGAGCTGTAGAGAGCAGGGGGACGAGGTCCTGGGACAGCGTTCTGTGGGCCCACACCCACCCTTCTCCCTCTGTGTCGCTGTCTCATATCAGGAGCTCTCTTTCTAAGCCGAAGAGAGCGCCTTCTACATTTCTCTGTCTTGGAGACTTTTGGATCTCCTTACACCTTCCAATTTTAATTCTCTGCTTACTTTCCCAAGGCCAAGGTCACCTTGGAGAAATGCAGGGTGGCTGTCTTTCTTTCTTGACTCATTTCTTTGTGCCTGTTTCTAGCAGATTCTTCATAGCTGTGCACTGGTGCCCCCTTAATAGTAAAGTCTCTGGTTTATTTTAAGGATAATCTTTAACTGCATAAACTATGCTGCTTTAGTGCTTGGCCTGGTGATTGATTCTTCTTGGACCAGATTGAGAAGCCACTGTAGCCAGGGCACTGGGCAGAAAGTTAGAGGGCCGGATAATGCCACTAAGTGGGTGGGAGCAAAAACAAAACAATTTGCCTGAGTTGCTGTTTCTTGGACTGTTAAACGAGAAAAATATCTGATTTTCTTACCTCCTAGCTTTGTTTTGAAGACATTTAAATAGAAAAGGAAATGAGGTGGCCAAGTCCTGTGGCTCACACCTGTAATCCCAGCACTTTGAGAGGCTGAGATGGGTGGATCACAAGGTCAGGAGTTCGAGACCAGCCTGACCAACAGGTGAAACCCCATCTCTACTAAAAAGACAAAAATTAGCCGGGCGTGGTGGCGCAGGCCTGTAATCCCAGCTATTCAGGAGGCTGAGGCAGGATAATTGCTTGAACCCAGGAGGAAGAGGTTGCAGTGAGCCAAGATCGCACCACCGTACTCCAGCCTGGATGACAGAGCAAGACTCCATCTCAGAACAAAAGAAAACAACAACAACAAAAAAGCAAAGGAAGTGAGGTGCTGTGCAGCAATGGAACATGCAGTTATTGATATATTTTACTTTGGACAGCAGCTGCAGATGACTAACATCGGTGGCAGCTCCTCAGACCTCACCGTCTGTGTGCATGAGACAGTGCAGGCTACGCTGTGCTGTGATAGCAACAACCACCCCCAGGAGCTCAGTGGCTTAGGACAGCAAAGCTTTCTATCTCATGCCCACTCCGTGCCCATCTCAGTTCTGCTGGGACAGCTCTGTGTTGTCCTGTCTCCACAACCTGAGCTGACACAGCAACCTCATCTTGAATGTATGCAGGATACTTCAGCAGAAAGAAGTGTCTCACACTAGCCATTAAATGCTCTGGCTCAGAAGTGACATGTCACTTTCACTAACAAACGACTGGTCAGCACCAGTCAAATGGCCCCATCCAGCCCCAAGGGGACCAGGTAGTGCTGTCTGCTGGGAGAGGAGAGAATGGAAAATTGGGGTGAACATCACAAATCACTACCATGTGAACCTATCTTGGGAGTGGGGGTGAGAGTCACAGGAAGTCCCTGAGAAGGCTCTGTTATAGGCAATGTTTGCCCCTTTTTTGTCTTTTTACAGATTTACAACAATGACTGAGTTTCTTAACCAATGTGTGTGGGTATGATGAATAAATAGTGGATTTACATTGTGAAAACTTTGGAAAATATAGGGGAATGTATAGAAGAAAATGAGTAAGTTAGGAAATAAACCCTACCATCTAATATTTTACGGGATTTCTTTCCAGGCTTTTTTCAATTGCCTATAGGAACATTTTAAAATAATAGCTTTATTTCAATAAAATTTGTATACCATAAAATTTATTCTTCTAAAGTGTACAACTTGGTGGTTTTTAGTATATTCACAGAGTCGATACAACTCTCGCCACTATTTGATTTTAGAATATTTTCATCACCCCAAAAAGATATCCCCCTAGCAATTGCTCCCCTCCCCCAGCCCCACCCAGCCCCTGGCGATTACAAATCGACTTTGTGTTTCTATGGATTTGCCTGTTCCGGACCTTTCATGTAAATGGAATCACATGCTGTGTAGTCTTTTGTGACTGGCTTCTTTCACTTAGCATCATGTTTTCAAGGCAAATCAATGTCACATGTATGCTGTATATTTTCAAAAGCAAATTGAGAGGCTGGGCGCGGTGGCTTATGCCTGTAATCCCAACACTTGGGAGGCCAAGGCGGGCGGATCACTTGAAGCTAGGAGTTCGAGACAAGCCTGGCCAACATGGTGAAATCCTGTCTCTACTAAAAAATGCAAACAAAATTAGCTGGGCATGGTGGCACATGCCTGTAATCCCAGCTGTTTAGGAGGCTGAGGCAGGAGAATCGCTTGAACCCAGGAGGCAGAGGATGCAGTGAGCCAAGATCATGCATCCCTGCCAGGGCCTGCCAGGGATCAAACTCTCATGCCCAAACAAGGACAGCAGCCCCCTGGTGCTCCTGAAAGCAGGCAGTTTCCTGAACAGTCACAATGTGACCCAGGCAAAGGGGCGGGAGAGGAAGAAACCACCGGAAGCACTCCAGCCTGGGGGACAGAGAGATGTCTCAAAAAAATAACTTAATAAATAAAATTTAAAGTTTTAAAAAATGATCATATCAAACATAAGTTACCCTGTTTCTTTCATTCGTATGCTTTAAACATTTTCCCTCATCATTAAATCTTTTTGGAAAAAAGGTTTTTTGTTTTGTTTTTAAGACGGAGTCTCCCTCTGTCACCCAGTCTGGAGTGCAGTGGCCTAATCTCGGCTCACTGCAACGTCCGCCTCCCGAGTTCAAGTGATACTCCTGCCTCAGCTTCCCGAGTAGCTGGGACTTCAGGCGCACACCACCATGCCAGGCTTATTTTTGTATTTTTAGTATAGACGAGGTTTCACCACTTGGCCAGGCTGGTCTTGAACTCCTGACCTCAGGTGATCTGCCCACCTCGGCCTCCCAAAGTGCTGGGATTACAGGCATGAGCCACCTCACCCAGCCTGAAAAATGGTTTTTAACAGCTATGTGTATAACAATCCATCAAATTTGCGTGCAATAATGGGTTGATTTGTGCCTTCTATTTTTGACTTTTAGGCTTTCCGTTTTTTCACCATTACAATCAAAGCTTTTATGAGCCGCTATATATGTATTCTTTAAAATATGAATGAATGAATTCTTAAATAGAAATCTTTGCAATATTTCCCATTCTTCTTTTAAGGAAGATGCCTAAGAATGCATTTAACTGAATAAAAAGGCAGAGACATTTTTAAGACTTTTGATTCTTACTGCAGCTGGTTTTTCTAGTCACCAACCTGGGGACTGGCTTCATGTTGGTCTGATGACATCCTACCCCATCTCAGAGTAAAACCAAATTTCTTAAGATGGCCTGGAAGACCCTGCACGATCTGGGCCTATTCCTTCTCTCATCTCCTCCCCAGCCTGGCCATACCGGCCCCTTGTTGGTCCTTAACCACACCAGACCCGCTTGTTGGCAGGGAGGTCTCCCAGCCTCTGCACGGCTCCTCCTGTGCCTGGAACAGCCTTCCCCAGACTCCACCCAGCTCACTCACCTCTTTAAGACCCTGCTTACACTTTCTCAGGAGGCCCTCTCATTAAAAACACCACCCCATCTCCTCTACCAGCTTTATTTTTGTTTTTTTCTTCACAGGAGCCCTTATCATCTTCTAATATAATTTTAAAATGTAGTTATTTCATTATGTCAACCCATTCATATTAATCAGTAGGGCCTGGCCCTGTGCCTAGTATGAGTAGGCACCCAGTAAGTAAGTGTTGAATCAAGCCAATGGCCAGCACTGAGAGCTGGGGGCCTCTACTGCCCAGCCGTCCGACCCTCTTCCCCGGCCATCAGTGGGAGCTCTGGTCTTCTACTAAGTCCTCATCAGCTGTTCTTTCTTGACTCAGCTCTGGAGCAAACTAGAAAGACAACTGCCTCAAGGGTTGTTTGTTCTGCCTTGTGGTGAAACCTGGAAGAGGTTGACCCTGAGAGAAAAATTCGCTCGTGACTGGGGTGAGCAAGTTTGTTTCTGGGAGGCGTGCAAAGCTTCCCAGGGCTCACACAGAGTGGAGCCCTCCAGGGACCCCCAGTGGCCCACCCAACTTCCAGACCCTGACTGCCCATGGGACAGACTCAGGTGCTGTGACCTCACCAGGACCTGCCAGGGATCAAACTCTCATGCCTAAACAAGGACAGCAGCCCCCTGGCGCTCCTGAAAGCAGGCAGTTTCCTGAACAGCCACAATGTGACCCAGGCAACGGGGCGGGAGAGGAAGAACCCACGGGAAGCAGGGAAATCCCTTGGCTGGCTGAGTCTGGCAAAGCCGCGGGGACCTCTCGGGAACCTCCCCATTGTGTAACACTTCCGGCCTGTCTCCTTGGGCTTCCAGGGCAGGCACAGGATCAAAATTCCCAAACCTAATACAGTGATGCTTTTAAAGTGTCCATAAGTCAATGGACAAACAATGCCCCATAACTAATGGCCTCAGGGTTGGGCCCTCAGCAAAGGAAGCAAAATCAGAGCTGCTCTGGGTACCCACAGGCAAGCAGGCCCCTCCTTAGAGCCAAAGGGCTTCTCTCTCATTCCCCGTAAGGATGTTGTCCACCCAGTCCCCTGGGGGACCCAGCCACTGCTGAGGTTACCCACTCCTGGCTCAGAACATTCTGGAATTACTCCTTTGGAACGGCCACTAGAGCCCCAAGTGGTTCTCTATACTATCCTCAACATGGTGACGACCCATTTGATCCATTCTCAACAAGTCTTCTGAAGATCCATTTGAGACTGAGTTATGGAATATGGTCTCTTACAAAACTCTGTTGAAGTGTAATACCCACAGGAAGATGCACAAATTATTGGCGAACAGTGCGATCAATTTTCAGAAGTGAACACAGCCACTTAACTACCACCCAGGTAAAGAACAGGACATTACTGGCAGGCCCCTCGTGCCCCGTCTCAGACAGGTCCACCTTCCCACAGCTGACATCTAGCAGCAGAGACCGTTTAGTCTATTTTTGAACTTTATATAAATGGGTGCATAAAATATGTGCAGTTCTGTGTCTGGCTCCTTTCAGTGTTATGTTGGTGTGATTCATCCATGATAGTGTGTGCAGTAATAATTCATTCTTTCTCGTGGCTGTATAGTATTCCATTGTATGAATAGACTACTTACTGGCTAGGACAGATAGTGCTGCTAAGCATATTCTAGTATGTGTCTTTTGGTAAACGTATGCTCTCGTTTCTCTTGGGTGTACTTCAAAGTGGGATTGCTGGGTAACAAAGCATATGTATGTTAATCTTACTGGACACCACGAAACAGATGCCCAATATGGTTGGACCAATTTATACTCCTGCCAGCCATGTACGGGAAGTCTGCTTGCCCCAACTCGCCGACACTTGGTGGGTCAGTTTTTTAGTCTTATCAATCCTGGGGGAGGTGTAGTAGCATTAAATTTTTCACTATTTTTAAAGTTACATTTTAATGTTTTTAGAGGCAGAGTCTTGCTCTGTGACCCCAGGCTCAGTGATGCAATCATGGCTCACTGCAGCTTCAAACTCCTGGGCTCAAGTGATCCTTCCGCCTCAGCCTCTAGAGTAGCCGGGATTATAGGTGTGTGCCACCACACCCACATTTTTCAGTTTTAATTTGCATTTAGAAATATGGTCTTCATTGTTAAAAATCTTAACGTGTGGCTGTAAAAGAAGGAAAGGGACGTCCGCATTGTAACTAAAAGGCTGGTGGGACAGTCGCTTGCTGCCTGCAGAGTCCACTGAATAAAAGCGAGGTCTGCTATAAAGAAATTGATTTATTTTCAAAGCTAGCTTATGGGAAGAAGCGCTGGTGTCCACCTTGCCTTTGAATGTATCACTTCATTTTTGGAGCAGAAAGTGGGCACTTTTAAAAGGCAGGGGAGGGGCTGGGCGTGGTGGCTCACACCTGTAATCCCAGCACTTTGGGATGCCGAAGCAGCGAGATTGCTTGAGCTCAGGAGTTTGAGACCAGCCTGGGCAACATGATGAAACCCCATCTCTACAAAAAATACAAAAAATTAGCCGAGTGTGGTGGCGTGCACCTGTAGTCCCAGCTATTTGCAAGGTTGAGGTTGCAAGATTGCTTGACCTAGGAGGTGGAGGTTGCAGTAAGTGGAGATTGCATCAGGGCACTCCAGCCTGGGTGACAGAGTGAGACCCTGTCTCCAAAAAAAAAAAATTATTTTAAAGGCAGAGGAGGAAGCAGGCAAGGTGAGGGGTCCGAGTGTTAGCTTGGTGTCTAGGTGGTTGAGCTGGTGGTGGTACCAGGTGGTTGAGCTGGTGACTGCTGGTGCCCTAATGGGCAGGCTGTTCTCTTTTGAGGCAACCTCCTGGAGGGTGAGAGTTTCTTAAGGGGCATGCTTTGGTTTGTAAATTGACTGTTAACTCTCAAGAGTTCTGTCTTGGAGCATGTAGATGAATTTGCCCTGCAGGGAGTCTGGTGAAGGGGAGGAAAAAGGATATATTTGCATTTCTAAAGGGCTAAGTAGGAAGTGGGGAACCAGGAGAATGAGAAAAGACATAGAAAAACAAATACTTAAGCCATCTCTTAGAAAAATGGGGGTACTTACTTACCATGTTGGGTTTGTAATGGGGCTCTGAAGATAGCCCCAGTACCTGGAATCAGGGCAGCACTATGCCAGTCAGTGCCCAACTGGTCCACTCACCTGGGAGCAGAAGGTCTGATATCACTACTAATACATCAGTCCTGTACCATCTAAGCTTGCTTCAAAAATTCCAATCATCCAGGGGCTTTCAGAGACATACAAAAAAAGGACAATTCTGAGGTCTGTTGAAGTTCCCTTTCCCAGGATTTGCAGACACCTGGGCTGCAGAATGCAGTGCTTCTCCAGGGGCTGGGGACTGGGGAGGGACCATGGAGTACTCTGCTCATGCAGGCACACAGAATCCCCAGAAATAGTCTCTCACACTACCTATCTCTCCCTCAACCTCAAGAATCTGGGGTGCCCATGGAGAGAAGCTTGGCCTCGTTCCAAAAAGTCTGTGTGATGGTGAGGGTGCTGCCTCCCCAGGAAGGTCTCAAGGCACTGTCCTAATATCCCAGGCAGGCCATGGAGGATGAAGGGGTGACAAGTGACAGCCCCTTTTTGGAGAATTACCAATAGCTCAGCCCAGAAGCGATTATGTTTGTCAACCCTAAAGGCGTAGTCTCCCCTCCTCTCCCACCCATGTCCTGTTCAACATTAGTCCTGTCCACACCAACTCCAGAATGTACCGACCATCTTCCCACTTCCATAGCTCATGCCACACACTACTTCTAGTTGGAAGAGGACAGCTCTTCTCCACCAGCCCTGTTTCCACACTTTCCCTTCTATTCCCCTCCCTACCCTAGGCCTTTGGTCTGCTGCCCAGCAGCCGGAAGAATTATTTAAAAACCAAATTAGATGATGCAGTCACATCTTTAAAACTGCAATGCCCTTTCATTGCACTTGGAATAAAATTCAAGCTCTCTGGGGCTTCCCTGGGTCAAACGTGACCTGTGTCTGTCTCTTTCTCAGACCTTGTCTTGTACGCCTGTCCCCTCATCTTCAAGACTTCTTTCTGATCCTTGAGGTAGCCAGTTAATTCCTGCCTCAGGGTCTTTGCATATTCTGTTCTCTCCACCTGCAATGCCTTTTCCACTGGTATCTGCATAAAGTTCAAATGTTGTCTCTTCAAAAAGGCCCTTCCTGACCACTCAACCTCCAGTCATCTCCTCTGGCTACTCTGTCATATCACCCTCTTTATTTTCTTCAAGTGCTTATCACCCTCTAAAAAGATCTTGATTTGCTTCTAAAATGTCTGTCTCCCCATCTCCAGAACGTAAGGTGGTATATCCCCAGCACCCTTAAGTGTGGCCAGCATTCTGCAGGAAACCCATAGGTATTTGCTGGATGAATTCTAACATGCTTCCAGTAGCGGCAGGGGCGGATCCTATGGGTCTCCTCCCTTTCTCTGGTTCCAACAACTTGTGGTTGAATCCATACCATGGCTCGCAAGCCACTAGCTTTTCCTACCTCAGCTGTAGCAGTACCAGGAAGGTGAGCTGTCCCTACTCACATATTTGGGCAGCGATTGAGAGGATCTGTTCCACTCCTGCAGAGGGTGTGGATCTGTGTCCATCACAAAGCTGAACTGCCTTTGTGTTGATATAAGCAAACTGAGGCACACACACTTTTTTTTAAAAAAAAAAATTGAGTACCTACGTGCCAGGCACAGTGCTAGGCACCAGAGTTAAAGAGAGAAAGTTCACAATCCCTATCCTGAAGATGCTCACAGTTTAGGGTTGGGGAAGAAAAATAACCAGACAAGGGCAATGCTATTGGGTTCAGAGGTTGCAAACGTGAGTGTCTGCGGGAGCCAGGCAGGTGCTCTGTCCCCTCACCCATCTCAGGGCTCGCCTGAGGATGCAGTGAACATCCACAGATGCACTGCAGCTCTCCACTTCTCTAGGGGCTTGCTGTACTTGCACACTTGGCAAGCTGAGAGGACCAGGGATGGATGACCCCAGGGGTGGCCTGCAGCCAACAAGAGATGGCAGCTGGCAATAAATACCCCAGCCACCCACCCCAGTGGGACCGTTGTGAGGCATGTTCTATGATGTTTCTCAGAGGTGCCCAGTAGCATTCAGCCCCACTTGCCTATGGGGTAACTGGTCCATTAGCATCCTGTTTACGGGCTTTCTCTCCTCCCTGTCTCACTTCTCCAACCCCTCCCTTATGCTTCCTGGATTCACCTCCCAAATAAACTACTTGCAGCCGAGTTCTCATCTCAGGGTCTGGTTTGGGAGGAATTCACACTAAGGCAGTGTGAAGCAGCTGGGTGTCATACAATAGGGAATGGTGGGGACTGTGGTGAACTTCTGTGCTCCCTGAAAGGTAGCAGCTGACACTCAGCTCCTGGCTGGTGGTGGCCAGGTTGCCATCTCCTTCAGTTTTTCAAGAGTTGCATCCAGATTTTCACGTGGTATCTCTCAACTTTTTAATGTCAAAATAAATTCAAAATAAATTTAAAATACTATACAGGGCAAAGAAAGCCCATCAATAGCTATAATCTGCCATATAGACCATAAATTTGCTGCCCCTGGTGAGCTCAATCAAGATGTGTAGAGGGATCATGGTGACTCCAACCCAGACTTACCCAGCAAGAGAGTAGGTAGGGGAAGCTTCCTGAAGGGTTTGATATTTGAGTGGGGTCTTGAGAAGGAGATAGCTAGGGGAATAAGATGGGAAAGGGCAGGAAGGGAACATAGACAGGGAAGAGAAAATGGCACGAGCAACATGTGGAGAATTAAAAAGGGGCTCGGAGCTCTGAGGGATGAGGCGAGAGACCATGGATTGTCCAGAAAGATGAGAGAGATGAGTAACAGTCCACCAGATGCCAGGCATGGTATTAAGCACTTACGTGCATTTTTCATTGCATCTTCCTAACAGGAGTTGAAATTATTATTGTTCACTTTACATATGGAAAAACGGAGACATAGAGAGGTTATTTGCTCAAGGTCACACAGTCAGTCAATGGAGGAACCTGGGCTGGATCAGAGCCTTCTTATGCTTAGGCGGAATGGGGCCAGAGCATTCAACACCTCGTGTATTACTCTCAGATCTTCACATTTTATTCCAACCATGGCGGGGAGATCCTGGAGAATTTAAGCAGGGAGGGTAATGTCACTATGACCACAGCAGGGGGAAGGCAGAGGTTGGGAGGCAGAACTGGGGGGTGATTGCATGAATCAAGGTCAGAAATGGTGGGGTCTCAGCTAAGTCAGTGTTGGGGAATGAAATCAAGGAGAGAGATTCAGGTGCAGGGGACGCTAATATGTTCTATTTTGGACACATCGAGCTGGAGGTAGCTCTGCAGCATCCCAGGGTCAACTCTCTGTAAGCAGATGGTTCTATGGGTCTAGAAGGCAGGAAGAGACTCGGAGTCATCAGGACACAGGCAGAAGACATGGCTGTGGGTGATGTTTCCATCCAGGAAGGTGGGAAGTGAAAAGTCGCTGAGACAGAATCCTGGGGAGTTGCAAGGTTTCAGGGTGAAAGGATGTAGAAAAATGCGCAAAGAACACCAAAAAGTAACAGCCAGAGAAGCAGAAGGGGACGAGAAGAGAGCAGTTCCATGGGCCACTGAGAGAGGAGAGTTCCCAAAAGGCAGCATCAAATTCTTCCAAGATCAAGCAAGAAAATGGCTGAAAGTGTCCGTGACATTTGGCAACAAGGAAGCCATTGGTGACCTTAGCAAGGGTTACTTCAGTGGGGACAGAGGCAGATTGGGGTGAGGTAAGAAGTGAATAGGAGGCAGGGGTGTGGAGACGGTGAGAGTAGAAATGATTCTACAGGCCGCCTCACCCAGGGAGAGACCTAGGCAGGCTCCAAGGCCGTTCAGGCTTCAGTTCACTTGTGCAATGTTGCGTGTGCAATGGGTATTTAAAAACATGTATTTCTGCTTTCTAATTCCAGTAGGTAAACAAAAAAAAAAAAAAAAGAAAAGAAAATTTGCGTTTGTGTGTCAACACTTCCTCTGCTTGGCTAAGTTTTGGGAGAACACCTTCTCTCCTTTTGCTCTTCTTTGACTTTTTCTCTCTCTTGGAAAGTGCTTACACCTGCTTAGGAAGTGAGTGTCCGCTCTTGATCCCTTTGAGTCCTTAGATGATTTTAAACCTTCATTAGAGATGAGGGGGGTGGGTAGGACCTGTATCTTTCTGCTTCTCCCTTCAGGTAAGTAATCTAGAGTGGCACATGCGCACTGATCATCAGTACCCACCTGCTAGAGTCATGGAGCCTTGCCATCCTCCATCGTAGACTGCCTCATGAGATCGGCAGGACACCTGCACATCCGGCCTGGGAAAGGCTGCTGCCACCTGCTGCACTGCTCATGCCTGACCCAGCAGCCACTGTCATTGGCTTGAGAAGGAAGCTAAGGTGTTAGAAAATGTAATGCAGTGACTCCTGTCATTTGCTGTTTTGTTCATGAGTGCGGGAAAAACAAGAAGTAGAGCCGATGACAGGCGGGACCCTATAATCGGGCTGGTATAGGGGGAAGGTGGATTTATCTAAGTCCTTCCTTTTAGGATAGTCCTCAGTACTTCAGTAGCTGACAGTTGAAACCAATTGTCTAGGGATATCTTCATACAGATTCATTCATTCCTCCAACAAACCTTTGTTGAGATCTATCGCAGACTTTTTTCAGTGCCTACAAATTATTTGACTCTTCCCATAAGTAACTGAGGTATAGATTCCCTAGTAACTACTGTGGCCAACAGAGGATTGTGGAAGTTCTGCTTTGTGTCCAGGGCTACACAGCTTTAGCCTAGTTCCCTGAGAGGTTATGCCACCTTGTAAGCCATCTGACTATCCTGAGGTTGTCAGGCTGGGGCCGCCTACAGGTAGGTCCCAGTCCACATTCCCGACTGAGCCCAGTGTCTCAACCATTCCAGCCCAGGGCCCAGCCAAGAGAGGGAGGTAGACTTCTTGGAAGTAGACCCTCCAGTCCCAGCTCTTCAAGTCACCCCCAGCCAGTCCAGTTTTCATGAGGTCTCAGACATCATGAAACAGAAGCATGCTATTCCTCCTGGGCCCTGTCTGAATCTGCAGGCATAATAAAACGCTTGTTGTTTTAGGCCTCTACATTTGAAAAGGCCATTATGCATAATAGATGGCTGAAATAAGAACCTACTGTCATTAGGGGCTACTCCAGGCCCTGCAGATAAGCAATAAGCAAGGTAGCACAGTCCCTCCCTGTGTGGGGCTAACACTCTCACTGGGGAAGACAGATAATGAAAACAAACATGGAAGCAGTGACTCAATGCTTTAGAAAAATAAAACCAGGGACCATGAGAGTGACTGTTGGACAACCTCGGGGAGTGATAGAATCAAGGAAGGTCTATCTCAGGAGGTGATATTTGGGCTGAAAGCTTAACAAGAGCAGGAGGATCAGACAGAACAGCAAGAACAAAGGTGCTAAGGATGCTGGAGGAGCAGACAGCAGTTGGGGAAAGTGGAGAGTGGTGAGGAAGGGCCTGAGTGAAATGAGATGAAGCTGGAGAGGCAGGTGGGATACCCTGCAGGGCCTGTGGGCCAGGCAAGGAGGCCTGTACTTTAAAGAGACGGCCCTGGCTGATGTGCGGGGGATGAGTGAGGGTGGAAGCAGGGACACTGGTAAGGAGCCTCGGGTAGTAATCCAGGTCACAGACAGTGGTGGCTGGGAAGAGGTCACAGTAGAGACAGGAAAAAGATGAAGTGACACTGTGTTCAGGTGGAGCTGACAGCTCTCATGAATGGATTGACTGCAGAAAGCAAGAGACGGGGAAGAATCAAGGACAGCTCCTAGGTTTTCCTGTGTCTAATAATTTTGGATTGTATTCTGGGCATTGTGGATGCTATTTTGCAGTGACTCTGGATTCTATTATATTTCTGAAGAGCGCTGATACTTGTTTGTCTGTTTACTTGTTTTATAAAGCCATAAACTTTGTTCTCTCCACTCCAGCTGCCAACCCTGCCTCTCAGGCAGCAAACTGAACCTCAGCTCAGCCCAGTCTTGGCTGGGCTATTGGAAGTCTTCCACACACATACACAGTTGAGGGATCAGCCAGAGATTTGGAAAGAGAAAACACACAGAATTCAGGGCTTCTCCTCACTGGTCCTCACCTTTCTGGGGCTCCCCTCTCACTCTCTAGCAGCTGTTGTTGCCCAGACTCTAACTTTTGGCTCTCCAAGCCAGAAAGATGGCAGGTTTTCTTTTTTCTTTTCTTTTTTTTTGGAGATGGAGTTTTGTTCTTGTTGCTCAGGCTGGAGTGCAATGACACGGTCTTGGCTCACTGCAAACTCCACATCCTGCCTCAGCCTCCCAAGTAGCTGGGATTACAGGTGCCCACCACCACGCCTGGCTAATTTTCAAATTTTTAGTAGAGACGGGGTTTCGCCATGTTGGCCAGGCTGGTCTTGAACTCCTGACCTCAAGTGGTCTGCTGGCCTCAGCATCTCAAAGTACTGGGATTACAGATGTGAGTCACTGAGCCCAACAGACGGCAGGTTTTCTCTTGGAATTTTAACCACCCTGCATAGTTCAGGCTGAGAACTGCTTTTAGGCTAAAAGTCATAAAAACAAAACCAGCAATCTCTTTCCATGCCATTCCTTTCTTCCAAGTGCAGAGCCTCCTCCTGTTTCTGCCTGCTTTTGTTCACTCTGTAATGCCTTTGGGCAGTTGTTATGTTTATTTTGAGATAATTACATAATCACATGCAATTGTAAGAAATAACACAGAGATACTCCCTGTACTCTTAACTCAGTTTCGCCCAGTGGCAACATCTTGCCAAACTATAGTACAACATCACCACAGGATATTGACACTGACATAGTCCAGATACAGAACACTTCCATCTCCACAGGGACCCCTCATGTTGCCCTTACACAGCCACACCCACTTTCCTCCCACATTACTCTTCCTTTAACTCCTTGTAACCACTAATATGTTATCCATTTCTAAAGTTTTATTATTGCAAAAATGTTATATAAATGGAATCATACAGTATGTAACCTTCTGGGGAATTTTCGTTGTTGCTTTTTTCTTAGCATAATTTTCTGGAGATTCATTGAAGTTGCATGTATCAATGGTTCTTTCCTTTATTTCATGGCATGGATGTGCCACAGTTTAACCATTCACTGGATGAAGTCCCTCTGGGCTGATTTCAGCTTTTGGCTACTATAAATAAAGCTGCCATGAACATTCGTGTCCAGGTTTTTGGGTGAGCATAAGTTTTCATTTCTCTGGAATAAATACCTAGGAGTGCAATTGCTGAGTCACATGGTAGTTGCATGCTTGGTTTTTTAAAGAAATTGCCAAATTATTTTCCAGAGTGGCTGTACCATTGTAAAGACCGCCAATCATGAATGAGTGATCCAGTTTCTTGTATCCTCACCAACATTTGGTGTTTGTTACTAATTTCTGTTTTAGCCTTTCTTATAGGTGTGTAATGATATCTTCTCATGACTTTAATCTGCATTTGTCTAATAGCTAAAAATATTGAGCATTTTTTCATGTGCTCATTTGCCATCTGTATATCCTCTTTGGTTAAGTGTCTGTTAGTTTCTGAGCTTTGTTTTTGTAAAGGAAAACAACATATACAATTCTAATAGATATGTATCCTACAAACCTTCACATTTGTAGTCTCTCTGTCTTCTTCCAGTGAGGCTGCCACAGTCAGGGCATTTTGCCCTAGGGTTCAGGAGATGATTTTGAGTGTAAATCACCCTCAGGTCAGTGAGGATGGCCAGGAAGAGAAGAGAGAGCAGGAAGACTTTCTGGTGTCCTTAAGCAGAGGCCTGTGGATAAGATTGATCCTCTCTCTCTCTCTCTATGCCATTCCTCATTTTCTGACGGTAAACAGAGGCTCCTAGCCCAGTTGTTGGTTCCCATCCCTTCAATATCTTCCTTGGGCATCCTTTCCCACAGCCCCTCTCAAAGTCACAAAAGCTGACCCCATTGTATTGCACATAGTAGATTCTCCATAAATATTTGGGTTTGGTGGATAGAGTTTAGTTGGAATTCTTGGTGTGGTATCACAGAAATCCAGTTGGAGGTTGCCTGGTCCAGAGGCAGAATTTGTCAGAAAGAGTCATTTCTGAGATATATTAAGTCAGTGTGGGAAGGAGGGGAGCAAGCCTGGGTCTCAGGCAGCTGGAATCTGCAATCCAACCCAGCCGCTACTCTCTCTGTTTCTCATCTCTGTCCTCTGCTCATCAGCTTTTATGCTCTGTGACTGCAGATTGCCAATTCCACAATGCAAGGAACATGGTGCCACCAGCCCTGGAGCCTCCCAGAAACAGAGGGCCGGACCCTGTTCCAGTATTTAAAGTCCTGGGGAGAGCAAGGACAGGCTCAGTAGTGGCAAAGGGGTGGGGCACCATGATGGACAGTTTATCAGATAGTGGGGGTGGGAGAGCAAGAGGTCCTCAAAGTGGGCAGGCCTTGCAGACTCAACCACAGCTGTTGGCTCCGAGTTTACTGCAAACATTGAAGGTTCCAGTGAGACCCTTGGAAGGCACATGAAGCTCTCTCCCAATCTGGAAAGTCTGCTTGACTCCAGCCCAAATCTTACCCAAGTTTCAAGGAGCCATTCAGGTCAGCCTCCTCTGTGACCCCCTTCCTGGGGTCTAACTCTCCATAACGTCCTCTGTGAATCAGAATAACACTATCTGCTGTAACAAATAAGCCCCTCCTTTGCAGTGGGTTAATGCAATACAAGTATTTTCCTGACTCACTTAAAAGTCTGACATGTGTGTTTGAAGTTAATCCAGGGATGAAAATTCTCCTCTGACCTTGTGGCTCCACATTTCCCCATCTCAGAGGCTTCTGCATTTAGCAAGGAAAATGGGGAAAGACAGTGGAGAAGACCCTTTCTCAACCACCTCACTCCCATTCACATTCTATTGGTGGGAGCTGGTCACATGGCCATGCAGGGTGCAAGGGGTGATGGGAAATGTAGTTCCTGGTGCACAACTGCTTCCCAGCCATGATGTTATACCACATAAGGAGGAATGTATGTTTTGGTGGACTGTTGGCTGACTTGCCACCCCACCTCCTGCCCACACAGTCAGCTATCCATGGACGAGAAAGCAAGAGATGGAGAAGATCTTAAAGTTTCAGCCCAAATATCACCTCCTGAGATAGACCTTCCTTGGTTCTACCACTCCCCAAGGTTGTCCAACAGTCACTCTGGATGGAGAAGTGCCTGGACCTCTGTCCCTGCCTGCTAGTCTCAGTGTCCAAGACACCTGGAGTCTTTGCCTCTTGTCATACCCAGAGACCCAGCAGGCCAATGGATTCAAGAAAGAAGATGATTGGCCTAACCCAATACCTTTTAAAAACCAAATTGGCAAGCTACGGCCTGCAGGCCAGCTGCTTAGTTTTGTAAATTAGGATTTATTGGAACCAGGGCGAAGATGAGCGTGAGGTGAGTGAGGCAGGGTCAGGCCAGTACAGGATTCAATCCCATCTTTATTTAAAATTTTAACATTTTGCTCATTATGGATTTATTTTTTGCATTCATTTTGATTTTTTAAAATATTACTAAAAATGTTATTTATCTTGATTACCAAGTTTCTTGGTGCCCCTTTCAATGCTGTACCAAGGCCTCTTGCCTTACCCAGTCCTGGCTTCACCCTCCCATCACGGTTTCCTACTCCGAATGCCTGGCATTTGGAAATGTGCCCAGCTCTGTCTGAGTGAGGCTGGTGCAGTAAAAAGAGTCTGCTGCTTTACAAGCAGGAGGAGGGCACAGGCCATCACAGGTGCAGGGCAGGTGCCTGAGGGGAGGGGCTGGGCCAGAGGCTGCTGGGAAACCCACCGTGGGCCTGTTGCTTGTCCTGGAGAAGAATTACTGTCCTGTAGCCTCCTTTCACCCAGTCCCTTCACTGCGCTTGGCCAGCAGGACCAGAAGGCCTTGGCTGTTTGAGGACTGTGGTGGAAAGGTCCTGGTTGGCTCCTAGGAGGCCTCCCTCCTCCTTCCAAGGCTCCTGCTGCCTCTGAGTAGCCAGAGGCCTCACTTATCTCATTTCCTTGGAGTTATGTTGAGTTGAGCTCTGTGAACCTTTCAAATTGAAGTCACATCTCACAGTTATTTGGTAGAAAAACACAATTGTCACCTATTTGAAGATACAGATTTTTTCCCAGAGCTATTCGGTTTCACTTCGCAGGCCCCAGGTTTCATTCCCTTTTGCTTTGTAGCTGAATTTGTCTCTGTGGTTCTCTCTCTCTCCCTCTTTCTGTCTTTGTCTTTCGCAGTATGTCTGCTCCTCTCTTAATCTCTCTCCCAGTCTTTACTCTCCTCTCTCGCTCTTTATCTTTCTCCCTCCCTCCTTCTCTTCCTCTTCCCTTTCTTTCTCTCATTCTGCATTTCTAACAGCCATTATCTCTCTCCACCTTCTCCGTCTTTCATCTCTGTCTTGGCCTCTCTCTCGCTCTCGCTCTTTCCCGGTCTCTCTGTCTCTGCCTCTCTCTGTCTATCTCTCTTGCTAAGTTTGGGTGGTGCAGACAACAAGACACCAAGTAGGACCTCAGGGTTCTGTCTCCTCCCACCACCATGATCCCATTTCCTTCCCCTCCTTACAGCGCCAGGGAGGAAGAAGGAATGTGGTCCTGCAGGATCCAGGCTCTGGCAGTCCAATCTGTGAAGGTCATGGGGAGAAGAGGAAGTGGCAACTTTCTTTAATTTGAAAATAAGAACATTTTCCAACCAAACCATACACCTTGTACCCCAAATGAGAAGGACCGAAAGCCTTAGAAAACCACAGGCTGCCCTTTCCCCCAGAAAAAAGAAACCATGTTCTATGAGTTAATGGAAGTTGACCTACCACATGCACTTACCCCAAGCCCCTGCACTTCTCTTCTGGACATAATTAAGGGGAAAGCATTTTGGCCGGGCGCAGTGGCTCACGCCCATAATCCCAGCACTTTGGGAGGCTAAGACAGGTAGATCATGTGATCAGGAGTTCAAGACCAGCCTGGCCAAGATGGTGAAACCCTGTCTCTACTAAAAATACAAAAATTAGCTGGGCGCGGTGGCAGGTGCCTGTAATCCCAGTTACTCGGGAGGCTGAGGCAGGAGAATCTCTTGAACCCTGGGGGGGTGGAGGTTTCAGTGAGCTGAGATCGCACCACTGCACTCCAGCCTGGGCAACAGAACGAGACTCCATCTCAAAAAATAATCATAATCATAATAAATAAACAGATAATCCATCTCATTTGATGGAATATTCTCCAGTAATGAGAATAAACAACCTAAAACTCTACACAAAGACATCGTGATGAGCAAAGGAAGCCAAACACAGAGCGCACTTGCTGGGTGCTGCCACATTTATAAAGTGCAAAAGGCAAAGTGAATCTCTGCTGTCCAATGGCAGCACTGCCTCAGCAGGGCACAGACCAGACAGGGTGTGATGGGCTTCTGGGGGCTGGGATCACAGTGGTTCTTGACCCAGGTCCTGGTTACCTAAGTGTGTTCAGTTGGTGAGAATCTGTCAAGCTTTATACTATGGCATGTGTATACTTCAGGCTGCTTCCAATCGTAGCAGAAGGCGAAGGGGAGCTGGCGTGTGCGGATCACGTGGCGAGAGGGGGCAAGAGAGGGGAGGAGGACATGCCAGGCTGTTTTCAACAACCAGCTCTCTCGGGAACTAAGAGTAAGAACTCACTCACTCTCACCAAGCCATTCATGAGGGATCTGCCCCCATGACCCAATCATCTTCCACCAGGCCCCAGCTCCAACACTGGGGATCACATTTCAACACGAGACTTGGTGGGGCCAAACAACACCAATCCAAACCATAGCAGCTGCTGCCTGGCCTCTTGGATGTCATGAGAGGTGAGAAGGTGTGGGAAGGGTGCAGGTCCATCAGGCTCTACAGCAACCCCCAAGCCTCCTGAATGTCGCCCAGGGCAGGGGCAGCCTCGAAGATGACCCACCTCCCTGACCTGTCCCATACCAGAGTAGCTGAGCCACATCCGATGGGGCACTGTTCTTGTCCCCAGGACTCAAACATTTCCCCAGCCACCTTCTAGCCCAGGCACATGCTGCATTGGACTCCAGGCCAGGCCCAGCCAAGGCTGGGTGGGTGAGCCCTGCCCCTCCAGGGAATGGGTCATAGGCCCCTGAGGAGGAGCTGAGACAGGCCGGCTGTCACCAGCCTGCCAGGGCTGCCATGCTCTGAGGCCAATGTCACTCCTCTGACTGGCTCAGCTCAACCTGTTTCTCCATGCCACAGTCCTCACAGCCTCCGGAGAGGCCAGTAGGTCCCAGAAACTGTACCAGATGCTGCAATCCACCCCTCTCCTCACAGTGCTGACATATAAAAAGCAAATGAATAAATAAGACAATGACAAGTTGTGACAATTTAACAGGATAATAATAGATACACCCCTAATATCTGTGGATGATAGACAAGAGATCCAATGGAGGTTACTGGTCCAAAGCCCACACCCCTTCTATGCTCCGAACTGTGTCTGAAGGGGCTTTAATACAACCCAAGTACCGAGCCACCTCCCACCACCCTCCCCTCCACAGGCACACATGCCTGTGTTGCAATCTGCCCATGGGAGAACAGACCCAGAGAAAAAAGCCCTGTGCAGCCCTGGGGGCAGGGCTGGGTGGTCTGGGTCAAGTTAGGGTCCCAGGTCTCCAGGCTGTGACCAGATGGAGCATGGGATCTGGGTGAAAATCTCCCATCAGCCCCATTTGTTCCTTCCCTGGTGGGGAAGGGAATGGCCGAGAAGGCAGGAGTAGGGCTCGTGGCTTTAATGGCAGAAATGATTGTATTAACTGGGATAGGGACTACCTGGGGGAGGAGAAATGCCAGGTAGGTGCCAGCTATGCAAAGACCCAGAGGAAGAACATTCCAAGAGGATGAAATGGCAGGTGCCAAGACCCTGAGGCAGGATAGAGTTTATAGAAAGACGGCCAGTGTGGCTGGAGCACAGTGGGGTAAGCAGGGAAGATTATGCAGTTCTTAGAGAAATGAAGGTTTTATTTTCAGAGAAGTGGGGACCTACTGGATGGGTTTTGGTTTCTTCCATATTGAGGTATAATTAACACACAATAAAATGCACCAGACTTAAGTGTGCAGATCAACATGTTTTACATATGTATACACCCATGAAAGCACCACCAGAGCAAGACAGAACATCTTCAGTCCCCCCAAGGGCCCCCTCTTAGTCAAAAGCCGCCTCTAGTATAACCACTATTCCAGTATCTATCATCGAAGGCTTGCTTTGCCTGTTTTTAACCTTTGTATAAATGGAAACATGTGGCTATGTGCTCTCTTACATCTGGCTTCTTTCTCTCAACATAGTATCTGTAAGTCACCCATTTTACCACATGTAGCAGCATGTACATCATGGAAATGTACATGTCATATCTCTTAAGTGCTATGTATATATCCTGTTGTGTGAATATATCCCAATGTATTTATTCAATCTCCTGTTGATAGGCAGTTGGGTTGTTCCCAGTTGGGGGCCATAGTGAAAGACGTGGCTATGAGTATTCTTGGATAAGTCTGTGGGTGGTCACGGTGCCGTCTCTGTGGGGTATGTAGCCAGGAGTGGAACTGCTAGGCCATAGATTTACAGTGACCTTAGTAGATTCTGCTAAAGAGTATTCCAGAGTGGTTTGAGAATTTGATGGAGAGTTCCCAGTGGGAGCCTGGTATGACCTGATTTATATTTAGGGAAGATCAGCTTGGCACTTTATAGAGAAGAGCTGCAAGGCGATCAGAGTGGAGGTGAGGAGACCAGCTAGGAGGTGATGAAAGGGTCTGGGTAAGCCATGATGGAGGCACAACCATGGTTGGTAGCAGTGAAAGGAAGAAAAGATGTCACCTGCCCTTCAATAAGAAGGACATAGGGATAAGCTCACTTGTCCACAAGGCCGAGCACAAAACCAGTCCTAGAACCCAGGGATTCTAGCATAACCCAGCATTCCTCCCCACAGGTCTCTCTTGGGTTCAGGGTCCTGTCTCCTCTCTAAAACTCTTTTAACTATGGGATGGCAGCCCCCAGGGCTCACAGAGCTGGTATAGGAAGCTTCAGAGAGAATAAAAGACCTACTGGAGACAAGCAAACCTCTCTTTCCCCCCAAGCCTGGAAGTCACTTGAAAGTCCACTTGTTTTTACACATTTTTTCTTTTGAGACAAAGTCTTGCTCCCTCACCCAGGATGGAGTACAGTGGCACTATCTGGCTCACTGCAGCCTCGACCTCCCAGATTCAAGCAATTCTCCTGCCTCAGCCTCCTGAGTAGCTGGGATTACAGGCGCCTGCCACTACAGCCGGCTAATTTTTGTATTTTCAGTAAGAGACAGGGTTTTGCGAAGTTGGCCAGGCTGGTCTTGAACTCCTGATCTCAGGTGATCCACCCGCCTCGGCCTCCGTAAGTGCTATGTCTATAGGTATGAGGCACCGCACTCAGCTTTACACATTTACGGATGGCCCCTGCTCAGCTTCCAAAATGCCCCATCTCCTTGGCTGCCCCTGGGCTCTCTCTGGGGTTGGGATCCCAGTAGCAAACACTCATGGTTTCCTTAAGTGCTGTTCACACTGTGCACCAAGGGCATGTGCTGCACGCTGGGAAGGGAGGCCATCTCCTGGGCTCTTTTCTGGCACCTGTGAGCAGCCAGGTGTAGGGTGGGGCAGGGTAGTCCTCCTCTGTCCTCAATGCACAGAGCCTGGGAGTCCAACAACATGTGGGCCTGGTCAAAATCCTCCTAACATGGGGACCAATCTGGAAATGGACTGCCTTTACTGCTCATTATGTAGTAGGAATGTCTTTCTGTGTGTCTTGTTCTTTCTTACCCTTTGGATCCTCTGGAGCTGTCAGTGCAGGGTATTATCAGGGCTCTCTATGAGAGGGCCAGAAATCCAGTTCTAACTGGTGTAAACAGCAACACAATAAATGTGTTGGTTTATATACCCAGGAAACCCAGGGGTGTTGGCTTCAGGAATAGCAGGCTCCAGGTCCTCAAAAATATCAGAAAGCTCCTACTCTCTTCATTTTCATCTCTTCTTTTATCTCGTTTGGCTACACTTTCAAGCTACTTTTCTCCATGTGATAAAAGGCATGGCCACCAACAGTACGGGTATGTCTTGCCTGCTTATTAATACCGGTGGAAAGGGAAGGGCTTCTTTCCCAAGCGGTTCCCAGGAGTGGCTTCCCTTAGTCTAACCTGGGTTGTATGCTCAGCCTGAGACAATCACTGTGGCCGAGGGCAGTGATGTGCTGAGTTGCCACCCAGGAGTCAGAGGGTGCACTAAGAGAGAAGGAGGGGTTCCCCCAAAGGAAACGGGTGCTGTTTCCAGACAAAGGAGAAGTGGTAAATGAACAGCCCAAAACAGCAGATTTTAAAAATTAAAATTAAATAAGTAAATAAAAATATGGTGTGAATGAGGTGGCTAGAAAAAAACAAAATATCAGGTGGTCTTATGCTTTCCTTTCAGGAAAGTTGCTGATAAATCATTTCAGGCAGCCTAAGAAGAATGGACGGATCAATAAATAAATAGATGAAAAAGGGAACAAATATTTATTGGTCACAATATTTTAAGCTACTTGAGAGCCAGAGGGATGCATTTTCCAGGGCCTAGCCCAGGGCTTGGCACGATATCAGATCCAGGGCAACTAATGCCTGCCATTCACATGGAAGACATGATCAGGAGATAGCTGTTCTCTTCCCTGCTGAGTCCGGACCAGCGTAAGAATCCTTCTCAACACAGCACTCCAGATGAAACTAACTGCCATCCTTTTCAAATGCATCACCTCCCCTCAGAACCTGCCCCAGTCCCTTAGCAAGTGCTCAACAAAAGCTTATTGACACGGACAAGGTATCCACCATGGTCCACACCCTGTGACAGGCACATTTGAACACCATCAGCTTTCTAATGGAAAGCTATCTGCCACTGCATCCCTTTCCCTGTCAATCTTACCTTTGCCTAAGCTCTGATAAGTGTTGACAGCATCTGTTTCAAGAGTATGTTTGCACACGCTTAAAATGGCAGCTGTCTCTGTACCCTCAGAGTCCCAGGGAAGACCTTACAGCCATGGTGTGGTGGTACATGTGCAACAAGCAGCTCTCAAAAAAAAAAAAAAAAGTTCTATTTATAGCATCTGCCAATTTCCATGATGTACATGCTCCTACTATGGTTGGTTTCAAACTATCAACCTGATCTTAATAAAAGCAGAGTTGAGAAAAGATGCACATAATTGGCTCTTGAGACCTGACGTGAGCTGGCTCCAGCACAACACAGCCTTCGAGTACATTTTGTTTCCCATGTGACCCTAGAACCACATCAGAATTTTCTTCAAGATTGTTTTACCAAGTCACTCAAGAACACTTGCTGACAATCCAAGACAGAAACCTAAATTCTCTTCTAGAACTTAGAGCCACTTACAAAATCAAGATTAATGCTACTTTAGGCTCTAGAGTGAAATGTGCAGGAAGAGATGTCACCTGACATTGTAAAATTTACTTCCAGGTATTGCCTGCCTTCAGCACACCACTCGGTTCCACTCTTATTCTATTGTGCACATTCAGTTCACTCATTGACAATTACAACTTTCAAAGCTTTCCCTCAGAATTTTATTACAGAAAATGTTTAGCATTTATAAAAATAGTATATGACTAGGCTGGGCATGGTGGCTCATGCCTGTAATCCCAGCACTTTGGGAGGCTGAGATGGGCGGATGACTTGAGGTCAGGAGTCTAAGATCAGCCTGGCTAACATGGCGAAATCTCGTCTCTACAAAAAATACGAAAATTAGCTGGGCGTGGTGGCCCACGCCTGTAATCCCAGCTACTCAGGAGGCTGAAGCACAAGAATTGCTTGAACCCAGGAGGCGGAGGTTTCACTGAGCCGAGGTCGTGCCACTACACTCCAGCCTGGGCAACAGGGTGACACTCCATCTCAAAAAATAAAATAAAATAAAATAAAATAAAAAATAGTATACGACTATTGTGACCCAATTTAATTCTTATCAATCCATGACCAATCTTTCCGTATCCATTGACCCACTTTTCACCTCCTATATTACCTTGAAACAAATCCCAAACATCATTTCATCTGTAAAGATTTCACTAAAAAGCAGTAATATTTTAATTTGGAAAACTCATATAAACTGAGGTATTTTGCAACTTTTCAGTATAATTAAAAAAAAGAAAAAAGTAAGCTAAGGTATAATCAACTGAGGAGGAGTAAATTGTCAGCTCTCTCTGACTTCATGGAGTTTTTATTTTTATTTTTGAGACAGAGTCTCACTCTGTCACCTAGGCTGGAATGCAGTGGCATGGTTTCTGCTCACTGCAACCTCTGCCTCCTGGTTTCAAGCAACTCTTATGCCTCAGTCTCCCAAGTAGCTGGGATTACAGGCGTGCGCCACCACACTTAGTTAATATTTTGTGTCTTTAGTAGACAAGAGTCTTTGACATGTTAGCTAGGCTAGTCTCGAACTCCTGGCCTCAAGCGATATGCCCACCTTGGCCATGGCAGGAGGAGTGCTTGATTGAGTCCAGGAATTAGAGACCAGCCTGGGCAACATATTGGAGACCCCATCTCAACAAAAAATTTAAAAATTAGCTGGGCGTGGTGGTGTATGCCTGTGGTCCCAGCTACTTAGGAGGCTGAGGCAGGAGGATTGCTTGGGCCTAGGAAGTTGAGGCTGCAGTGAGCCATGATCACACCATTGCACTCCAGCCTGGGTGACAGAGTGAGCTCAAAAAAAAAGAAAAAAAAAAAGGAAAAGAAAATTGGGGATCATCTGCCAACACTTGGCAATTGGGAGATTTTTCTATAGAAATCCTGTGAAGGCCAACGCAACAGCTTCTCTCCCCAGCTTTAAGCAGGGCTGACTGGAGACTCAACCCCCTACTCCCTCCCAAGACAACTCTGGCCAATGAGGAATGGATGTTGGTGGAATAAATACTCCAGCTTCCTTGCCCCTCAGGTGGGCTGCTGTGAAGCATGTCCCTGCCGTCTCCCAGGGTCCCCACAGTGTTGAGTCCTGCTTGTCCATGGTGCTAACTGCCCATCAATACTCTGAACAGGTTTGTCTCCCTTCCCCGCTCCCCAGGGGGGCTTTCAGAAGTGGGTTTCCAAACAATCTTCTGAACTCCATCCTTCTCTACTTCTGGGAGAATTCAACCCAAGATCTGGTCCACCAGCTCTCAGCCCAAGTCCTCCCAGTTACCAGCTCTACCCCCGGCAGGGCGTGTTCATCCGGAGTGCTGCTGTGAGCCAGTCATTGTGCAAGGGAGCCGTACTGTAAAGATCAAAGAAGCCTCTGCATTCTGGAAAATATTGGGTCAAATAGCATGTCATTTTAGAAAAGCTCTCAAGTATGGCATTTCCTGAGCACTGCAATTACAGCCTCTTTCTATGTTGGCTTTAAATGCCCGTGTAAGCAGCTATTTACTCTCTGGCTCGGGGCACCACTAAAGGGCTCGTTCTAAATATATCATGACAAACTCATAACCCTCAGGCTGCCCGAATGTACATTTGTGATAGTCAGCCACCGTGCTTGCGGTTGAGTGCGTCCACATAAAACCGTGCCCTGAGTGCAGTTCAAAGCTAAGCAGAGCCTCTTCCCTACTTTCCCCTTCGCCGCCCCCCTCCCCAGGAGAAGCCATGAGGAATTTCTATGGAGAGAAAAAAGCGGCAGGACTTTGAGATTCACTGTCAGACTGGCTCCAAGGGCAGGAGCTGCCCAGAGTTTAACAACAGGCCTGGCACTTAAAATATGTGCCAATAAATATTTGTCAAATTCTGAACCACGTTGGTGGCTTGCTTTCCCTCCCTCCCTCCTCCCTTTTCTTTCTCTTTTTTTCTTTCCCTTCCTTCCTTCTTTTTCTCTTTCTTCCTTCCTGTCTTTCTTCCCTTCTCTTTGCCTTCCCTCCTTCCTTCCTTTCTTTCCCTCCTTTCAAAAGTATACACATGTCATTGCTTGTAATACACAAAAAACTGGATTCAACCTTCGTGCCCATGGACAATGGCAGGTTAAGTCTTGTATATCCACCTAATGGAATATTCTGTGGCCTTTTCAAAGAGAGCTCTTTATGCTCCGAGGTGGAGGTGCCTCCCAGACATATTGTTAAGCGAAAGAAGCCACATGCTGAAGAGCATGTATGGTGTGTTATCACCTGTGAAAAAAGAAAAAAATGCTTACAATTGCATGAAATACCTCAGGAAAGCTAAAAAAGAAACTAACAGAGATTGCTTCTGGAGAGGAGAAGTGGAATGTAGGGGTTCGAGGTGAGAAAGAAACTTCACTTTGTATATTTTATTGATTGTATGTATGTATTTTTCAAATGCAATATCAATAAAAAGAAAGGTAAAAGAGTCTGCTTTCCAGTCTGAATGCACTCACTGGGGTGTGCATTTTCACAGTGGGTTTCCTGTGTGCACCCCCAGCAAAGTGCCTGCCTCAGAATATATAACAGATAGGTCTGTCTTGAGTGAAGCATGTGGAGTCCTCACCAGTGGTTCCCATCTACCAAAGTCAGGCTGGCAACTTGACCTTCTTTAGGCAGAAATATCACAAATTAGAAGAAAGCATTCTCACAAGAGCACAGTGGACACAACTTCGTTCGCACTGGACGCATCTGCTGTGCACCTACTGTGTGCCGCACAGTGTTCCAGGCTCTGGGGTACGGCAGAGCAAGACGGATAAAAACCCTGCCCTTCTTGCCTTCTAGCTGGAGGAGGAGGGGGCAATCAACAAGTTAAGTAAATAGATGGAGGCTGGGCGCCGTGGCTTACGCATGTAATCCCAGCACTTTGGGAGGCCAAGGCAGGTGGATGTCTTGAGCCCAGGAGTTGGAGACCAGCCTGGGCAACATGGCAAAACCCCATCTCTACAAAAAATACAAAACTTAGCTGGGCGTGGTGGCGGGCACCTGTAGTCCTAGCCACTCAGGAGGCTGAGGTAGGGGGATCACCTGAGCCTGGGAGGTCCAGGCTGTGTGTGAGCCGTGATCATGCCACTGCATGCCAGCCTGAGTGACAGAGTGAGACCCTGTCTCAAGTAAATAAATAAACAAATAAATAGATAAATAAGTAGATGGAGTATGTTAAATCCAGGTAAGGGCTCAGGAGGGGAAACAGCAGGGAAAGTGAATTCAAAGTGGTAGGGGTGGGGGCAAGGCTGTGACTTCAAGGTGGTCAGCAGAATCCTCACAGAGAAGGTCAAGGCCTGAGGAGGCGAGGCAGTGGCTCTGGAGATATCTGGGGGAGGAGCTGGAAGGACATCAAGTGCAGGGATGAAGCTCCTCCACCGTTTGTAGAGGGGTCTGGGTGCCCAGCAGCTCCTGGGAACTCCCCTGAGGCCTGGTTTTGTATGAACTTGGTTTCTCTGAACTTGGATCAGTCAGCCCCATGCTCGGAATCAGGTGGAGCCAAATGCAAAAAGAGACCCAGGGCTGCGTAGCTCATGCAGAGAACAACGCCCCGCCGGCCCGACCTCCACTGCAGGCTCAGGTTTGGAGGAAATAGGCCCCAGAGACTAAAACAATAATACATGTTCCAAGAATACTTCAAAAATATTCCTCCTCACAGGCTTTCCCAGTGTGGGTTTTCCAGCCCACGAAACGCTGTGCCGAGAGAAAGTGGCTTCTAGGGGGCCTCTTGGAGACTGACCGAAGCTCCAACAAGTCCTGAGTAGGAAAATCTAACTCACTTTGTTCAACTGGGTGTCTCCCAAACTTCCCTGATGCAAGAAGCTTTTTTTTTTTTTAAGTTACTGCTATTAATATTCCTGGACACAGATGTCCATGAACTCCTCTGAGTGACATTGAATTAGGAGGTTTCAGTGGATTCATCCCTGGATAAATCATTTTATGAATCAAAAACAGAAGTCTTTGCTTTCTGTTATTTTCCCTGTAAGAATCTCTTTCAAGACTGTTACCCAAAAAAGAAAAAAGGAAAAACCAAAAAGAAGGTAAGCCTTAAAAATAACAAGAGCGTGCTATTTCCAGTTCAGTGGAATGCCTGTGTCCCCTTATGGACAGCGAGTGGGCATCTCAGCTGTGGACAGACCCCGTGCCCGGTAAGTGGGCAACTGTCCAGCTGTGCGACCACATTCAGCGTAAGGATGGCCCATCCCCCACTGCCCCTAAACTTTCCATGTTGCCTAAGAATAGGGGAAGGTGAAAGAGAACTTCCTAGAAATGAAGCCTGGAAATTCTCTTCCTAGGTGTATGCCTACCAGAAACCAGTGCTTGTGCTGCACAGAAGCTTCCTAAGACATGTACAAGAATACACATAGCAGCACTGCTCATCATGTCCCCAAACAGGAAACAACCCAAATATCCATCAGCAGGAGGAGACATAAATTATGTGTGTGCGTTCATACAATGGAACACAACACAATGAGAAAAAGCATAAACTACCGCCACACACAGCAGCGTGGAGGAACCTTCAAACAAAGGGATTCCTTTGTTTGAAGGTCAAAGACGAGCAAGACTGCCCCATGATGACCAAGGTCAGAACGATGGCTAGTTTAGGGGGCAGCGCGAGAGACCCTGCTGGAAGCTGAAAATATGCAAAAATCCAGCAAGCTGCCCACTTATAATTCATGCCCTTTACCGTAAGTTATATGCCAATAAAGAAGTCAACAAGTCAAGTAAAAACATAAAAGTACACTCATAAAAGTACACTTTGGGAGGCTGAGGTGGGCGGATCACAAGGTCAAGAGATTGAGTCCATTCTGGCCAACAAGGTGAAACCCTGTCTCTACTAGAAATACAAAAATTAGCTGGGTGTGGTGGTGTGTGCCTGTAATCCCAGCTACTCAGGAGGCTGAGGCAGGAGAATGCTTGAACCCAGGAGGCGGAGGTTGCAGTGAGCCAAAATCACGCCACTGCAGTCCAGCCTGACGACAGAGTGAGACTCCGTCTCAAAAAACAAACAAACAAACAAAACAACATAAAAGTAAAGGTTGGAAAAGGGGAAGAGGTAGCCCACAGCTGCCTGCTTTTCTCGCTCTATTAGGGATCCCCTAAATGCCATCGAGAGGCAAAGGTCGTTTTTTCTCCAGCCTCTGCTACCGTCCCCAATCCAAGCCACCATCACCTCCAGCTCCTGCTGGGTCTCCCCACTACCCCTGTTGCACCCATCCCCTACCCACCTCAGTGTCTACACGGCCATTACAGAGATCTTTCCAACACACGAATCTGGGGAAGCCACCCACATGATGGATTCTTCAACATCTTACCTTTGTCCTCAGGCTAAAAATCTCAACGCTTTAATAGGGTTTACAGGACCTCTCCGGAGCTGACTGCAGCCTCCTCTGTCACCACCCTTCCTCTTTTCCACACCTCACTCTCCCCTATAGAATCCACTTCAGGTCACTAAATAGGTCACGTGGGATCTCTCTCACCTTTGCATAGATCACTTCCCCTACCAGGAACAGTACTCTTCCCAACACACCAGCCAACCCCAGCAACTGCCCATCACTTCTCCCAGCTCACCCTTCACCTCTCAGCTGCAACATCTCTTCCTCCGAGAAGCCTTTCCTGCTTCCACCTGGGTGCTCCTCTAGCACCCTCCTCAGAGCATCCATGGTGCTGTTGTGTAATCACCTGTATAAGTATCTTCATCTCCTGCCAGATCTAGCCCCAAGAGGGCAGGGACTGCCTGTCTTGCTCACCATCAGAGCCCCAGCCACTAGCACTCGGTCCAACACAAGGATATACCCAACATGTGGTCACAATGGATGGGTGTGTAGAGCTCCTTGGAAGGTGGCTATGGCAGGTGTGGCACTCCATCTACTGGGGTCTGTGTCTTTTTACATAAAAGCTTTCTTTGAAGCCTCAGAAGGCTGCTCTGCCCATGCCCAAGGCACAGTGAAAGGGCCGGGGAATCAAGCTCTGCATCCCCAACCCTCAGCCCATGACTGATGGGAGCTGGTATATAAACACCTCAGCTCCCTCTCCTTGGGGGTAATTCTGAGGGAGGGCTCCACTGCTTCCCTGAGTTTACCCTGCAGTTGAGTTCCGCTTGGCCACAGTGGTAACCTGTGTGGGGACCATGACCCTGGGCCCCCTAAAGGCTTGCTGAAGATTTTTTTTGCTGAAAAATCACTGACACGAGGCAGACTGGTTAATAATAGAACAGGGGCCAGGCGCTGTGGCTCATGCCTGTAATCCCAACACTTTGGGAGGGTGAGGTGGGCTGATCACTTGATGTCAGGAGTTTGAGACCAGCCTGGCCAACATGGCAGAACCCTGTTTCTATAAAAAATACAAAAAAATTAGCAGGGCATGGTGGCGTGTGCCTGAAATCCCAGCTACTCAGGGGAGGATCACTTGAACCCGGGTGGCAGAGGCTGCAGTGAGCCGAGATCACACCACTGCACTTCAGCCTGGGCAACAGTGTGAGACTCTGTCTCAAAAAAAAAAAAAAAAAAGACAAAATGATTTAACACATATACACGAGAGCCTTCAGAATGAGACCCCAGCCCCATGGCGGCTCAGAGGCTTATACACTGTCCTGCCAGAGCGGGAGGGGCAATGGGGAATTCTTCTGAGGAGATTTCTAGGGAGAATGAACAAGCCTCAGAGAGGGAGGGGAAGGAAAAAAAAATTGTTCTCATTGGTGGGTCTGGGTCTTAGGCAGATAAAGGGACTTCAGCTTCTTTGAGAGAGACAGTGGGCGTAGGGGGAAGGTCAGAGAGAACTTGAGGCTTCTTCATGTTGTTTTAAATGTTCAATTTCCGCCGGGCGCGGTGGCTCACGCCTGTAATCCCCAGCACTTTGGGAGGCCGAGGCGGGCGGATCACGAGGTCAGGAGATAGAGACCATTCTGGCTAACACGGTGAAACCTCGTCTCTACTAAAAAACTCAAAAAAAGAAAAAAATAGCCGGGCATAGTGGCGGGCGCCTATAGTCCCAGCTACTCGGAGAGGCTGAGGCAGGAGAATGGCGTGAACCCGGGAGGCGGAGCTTGCAGTGAGCAGAGATCGTGCCACTGCACTCCAGCCTGGGAGACAGAGCGAGAGTCCGTCTCAAAATAAATAAATAAATAAATGTTCATTTCCTTAAAATTTTAAACATTATTTCCAACATTCAGTTGAGCATGTCAAAATGCCGTATTTTGGGGTACTGGTTTCTGAGCCCCAACACCTACTTCCTAAGACACCTCTTTCCCTTCCTTGTCTCACTCCTATCAATATCTCCGAGGGCCACATCCCAAATAAACACCTTGCCCTTGAATCCTTGCTTCAGGAACCACTTCTGGGGCCCTGTATCCAATAGAAGGCTTCCCTTGTCCATTCCCTATCTGGCCCTAAGCTGCATGTGGGCATTTTGGCCCAGGCCCCTTGCCGGGCATCCTCTACAGCAGACACAGGGCGGGGATCAGATGGACACAGGCCAGTGAGGACTTGGGAAAGGAAAGGCAGTGCCTGCCAAACTGAGAGGAGCAGCCAGGATGCTGGGGATAAAGGAAAATAGGAGGCCACAGGGACACGGTAAAGAGTGGCTGACACAGAAATTAAGGTTGGAAATGCAACACCTTCAACAGAGGCTCCATGTGTGCCTGGAGGGGGCTGGGCTTCTGCCCTGGGTGCTGTAGGTTGAGTGAAGCTCACTGCCTGTGTACCTCCCTCCATTCCAGCCTCTGAAGGCCCAGGAATCCTACGAGGTGCCAGTAAAGCATGGAGCAATGCCCTGGAAAGCACTAGAAGCCCTGAGAGACTTGATAGAGATGTCTAAGGGATAAGGGACCCTGGGTGGACCTTCCCAGGTTCCCAGCTGGAGGATCCAAGCTTCCGACAGCCAGCGGGCCACAGCCTCTATTTGAAGATGGGACCAAGCTCTGAACTTGCACATCTAGGATCCCAAGTTAAAGATGCCCCCTGGCATCAGAGGTGGATGGGTGGGCATGTATGGCTGATGAGGATGAGAGGAGGGCACCAGGAATACCGGCAATGGAGGCTGGGAGTCTAAGAAGCATGTCCTTCTAGCATGCCTTCCCCACACCCACAGGCTATAGGATTTGGGCCCAAGCCCTGAATGAGGCCTTAGGAGACCAGAGTGGGATCTGCGCTCACCCCATTGGCTCAGCGTCCCTGGTTCAGTCATAGGTCTGGTGACCCTTCAGTTGGGCTTTCCAGACATCTATTTAAATAACTAACTACAAGTCACATTGAATTGGTCCGATATTTACACTGCCCTGGACCCCAAAAGAAATCCCTAAGTATGGGGAAGAGGTGGGCAGAGAAACTACTGAGGAGAGTAGAGGGGTGCCTAGGGTCAGAGATTGGAAACATCTACTTTGAGGTAGCTCTTTGGGCTGCTGTTAACTGGTCTTAGCTTGCACCGATTTGCATGGCTGTATTAACTCCATCGATACCGGTGCCATCCAATACACATGTGACCAGTGGGCATGTGAAATGCAGCTGGTCCAACTGCCATGTGCTGTGAGGGTGGAACACACACTGACTACAAGACCTGGAAGGAAAATAAGATACAGTATCTAATTAATAGTTTTATATCAATTGCACATTGAAATGATATTTCAGATAGATTGGGTTAAATGAAATATATTATTAAAATTTATCTCACTGTTTTATGGTTGAATTGTGGTCCCCAAAAAGATATGTTGGAGTGCTAACTGCTAGTACCTCAGAATGCTACCTTATTTGAAAATAGGGTTGTTGCAGATGCAATTAGTTGAGATAAGGTTGATATGGTTTGGTCTGTGTTCCTGCCCAAATATCATGTCTAATTGGAATCCCCGATGTAGGAGGTTGGGCCTGGTGAGAGGTGACTGGATCATGAGGGTGGTTTCTTATGAATGGTTTAGCATCATCCCTTTGGTGCTGCTCTTGTGATAGTGAGTGAATGAGTTATCATGAGATCTGGTTGTTTAAAAGTGTGTAGCACCTCTCCCCTTCTTCTCTTCCCTCTGGCCACATAAGATGGGCCTGCTTCCCCTTCACTTTCTGCTATAATTATAAGTTTCCTGAGGCCTCCCCAGAAGCAGAAGCCACCATGCTTCCCGTACAGCCTGCAGAACTGTGAGCCAATGAGACATCTTGTCTTTATAAATTACCCAGTCTCAGGTATTTCTTTATAGCAGTGTGGAGGCAGACTCATACAAAGGTCATACTGGAATAGGGCGGGCCCTCGATCCAATATGATTGGTGTTCTTATAAAAAAAAAAGAAGATACAGACACAGCAAAAACATAGCCATGTGGCAATGGAGACAGAGATTGGAGTGATGCAGCTGCCAGCCAAGGAATCCCACGATTGCCAGCAGGCACCGTGTGCGGGGAGAGGCAGGAAAGGATTCTCCTCCACAGGCATCACACAGGCCACGGCTCTGCGGGCGCCCTGATTTTTGTCCTTCTGGTCTCCAGAGCTGCGAGACCATAAACGTCTGTGGTCTTAGGCCACCCGCTTTGTGGCATATTGTGACAGCAGCCCTAGGAAAGGAACATACCCTGTTTCGTTTTACTTATTTAACGTGGCTACCAGAACCTTGTGAAGTACGCACACCATGATTTCCTCTTTCCAGAGGAGGAAGCCAAGACTCAGAGAGGCCAAATGGTGCGTGTAAAGGTGAGAAAGACCCCAGGAGACAGATACAAATTCAGACACCCCTCTTCAGACCTCCGTGTTCTTTCTGGAACTGCATCCAACCTATTGGTTTCACTTTTATGTAACAAAGTTGTGAGGTGTTTTTCAGTAGCCAGGGACCCTCAGGTCACGTAACATGAGCATGCCCAGATGGCTTCAGGGAGAGGGGGGATCCTAAGTGCTGGGATGGAGGATCCAATCAGATCGAGCTCTGGCGTCACCCCGTGGCAGGACCCAGTCATATCACGCCTCCTGGCATCACCTCTTTGCAGGATCCAATCAGATCTCACCTCATTACCCTATGCTTATAAAACCTTACCCAGCCCCTAACTCAGGGAGATGATGCTTTGGGAACTATCCCTGGTGTTCTCCTTACTTCTTACAAGTAATAACATCCCCTTGCTAAGTCCTCCTTGGTTGTAGTCATTGGGTTGATATGAGCCAAGCAACTGAACATGCTGGTTGTGTGGATGACATTTCCATTGCTCATTTGTTCGTTTAACATGATTTATTGAGCACCTACAGTTTGCCAGGCACTGCTCTCAGCATTTCAGTTAGGTAGAGAAACCAAACACAGATCCCTGCCTTGTGGAGCTTACATTACAGCAGGGAAAGACAGACATTAAATAATAAACATAATGAATAGGTACTTTTTTTGGTATGTTAGAAAGGCTCCATGCTGGCCGGGCGCGGTGGCTCACACTTGTAATCCCAGCACTTTGGGAGGCCGAGACGGGCGGATCACGAGGTCAGGAGATCAAGACCACGGTGAAACCCCATCTCTACTAAAAATACAAAAAATTAGCCAGGCGTGGTGGCGGGCGCCTGTAGTCCCAGCTACTAGGAGAGGCTGAGGCAGGAGAATGGCGTGAACATGGGAGGCGGAGCTTGCAGTGAGCCGAGATCACGCCACTGCACTCCAGCCTGGGTGACAGAGCAAGACTCCGTCTCAAAAAAAAAGAAAGGCTCCATGCTATAAGAAAATAAGTAGACCAGGGTATGGGGGATTGGAAGTGAAGGGTGGTCAGTTTGCAGTATTACATAGGGGGGTCGGGGTCAGCCCCATGAGGAGGTGAAGCAAAGATGTGAAGGAGCTGAGAGAGTGACCCCTGCTGAAATCTAGGGGGAAAGTGTCCCAGGCATAGGGAACTGTCAGTGCTAAATGACAGCATGAAGATCTAAGATGTATCCAGGGAAAACAAAGCAGCTTTTCAGGTGGGTTTTTGTCACTTATTGGAATTGCTGCATCTAAGTGCTTTCTTCATGTCTCTTCATGAGACTTGACCAAAGGCCTTTCCCAGAGAAGGGCCCTGGAAGGGTCATGTGGGTTGTCTTGCATGGGTAGATGTCTCAGCAGCAGTGGAAACCTCTCATCTGTGGCAGAGATTCTGGGGGCCACACCAAGCCAGGCTTCCCTGGTGGGTCACCAGCCTAGTGCATGAGGAGGTCAGGACCAGCCCCACTGAATGGCATTAAACACGCTGCAGCTCTTGAATCTGGAGATGGGCTGAGCAGGGTGGGAGCCAGGGAGAGAGGGGACCATTTTTCTTACCTGAGTAACCTGGAAGTATAATGACAATTGCGTTATTATCAGTGGTTAGGGTGACAATAGGAGAAGACAATTTGTTTAAGGCAGTCCCAACCCCAAGTGTGTCAAGTATGTATGACGTGGGGAGTATTTTTAAAAGATATCCGAACAAGAAAAGTCTGAGATCAAGTTAAATGTTCCTTCTCTCACCGAACAGGATGTAAATCTGATAGTCCCTGGGCTTTAGAGAAAATGATACTACTGGCTATTAAATTGTACGGTGTCACTATTTATTATTTATTCCAGTAAGAACGCTATCACCCTTACCAGACACCTATGTTTTATATGCACAAACGTCCCTGACCAGGGCCAAGAACAGAAACTCAACAGTTAGAAACTCTGCCAAGTGCAAGGGACAAGGCAGTATTGCTCGGCGGTCCTCACAGGCATAAGCAGTGTGTGGGGCATTGGCAAGATGAACAAGTTATGACTCCCGGACTCAATAAATAAGATGATCTCCAATTGTCCTGGCCAGATTGGGCAAGGCCCAGAGGTGGTTTCATTTCTAAGCAGTCGGAGAAGGTAAAAATAGCCTCTCCTCTCACTTCTGCACCACACCTGCATTCTGTTTGCTACTCATCCCTGTCCTTTATCTGGTCCAGCATTGCTAGACAAGATGGTGGCTCTGGAGACAACAAGACTGAGCCCTTCTCATGGCTGGATGAAGCGAGGTATGGGATGGGGGTCTAGAGTCAGCGTCCTCAACTTCTCACCCCATCCCTAGGGTTCCCCACATGAGTCTAGTTTAATGCAACCCTCATTCTGCACATGGGGAGATAGAGACCCAAAGGGAGCCAGAACCTGCCCATGTCATGCTTAGGTCAAGGCAACCTGACCTCCATGCTCGTGTCCTCCCATTGCCTCACACTCCCTCACTCACTGAGCTCTGTCTCCTTAGGATGGAAAACAACTTTCAGCAAAATAAAACTCATCCAGGCCTCAAAACTTGAGAGAGGCTGGAGAACAGCCTGCTTTATTCACAAGTGGCTAGACCAAGGGACTTCAAACTACATTTCAAGGAATCCCCTGAATGCCTTATAGAGGTTTCTGGAGCTGTGACATGGGGCTGTGTTTCCCCACCTGACCTCCACTCCTCCTGGCCTCACCAGATCTCAGTCCTCATCTGTTTTATGTTTTGAGGTTCCACACTGGATATCATTGCTTTTCCATATCTGAAAAGCAAGCTTGGGATAAATGCATTGTTCAGAATGCATGGAATACTGCTCAGCAACAACACGGATGAATCCAAAATGGGTAATGCTAAATGAAAGATGCCAGGCCCGAAAGGCTACATACTACGTGATTCCATCGACACAATATTCTAGCAAAGACAAAACTATGGGGACAGAAAGCAGCTCAGCAGTTGCCAGGATCTGGGAAGGAAGAGTTGACCATAAAGGGTCGCGGGGTTCTGTGTTAACAGGGATGTTTCCTATCCTGATAGTGGCAGTGGTTACATGACTGTCAGCATTTGTCAAAACTCACAGAACTATGCAATTACCGTATGTAAATTACACCTCAATAAAACTCGACTTTAACAAAAAAGCTTGGCAATCACTTCCTGAACATTTTTTTATTCTAAGATCTTTATGAACAGTTAAAAAAGGAAGCAAAAGCTATCAGCCTTTGGGTGTGTAGGGTGGGAAGGAGATGGCCACCCTCTGGGGCCTCCTGCCTGTCAGACAACCAGCTCGTCACTTTAGCTCATCTTTTAAAATTCACACTTTCACACATACATATAATCCTCACAATAATTCTATGGAGAAGCTGAAAACTGACAGGCTCAGTGTGGCAGATAATACTTTCCAGAACAGCAAGAGATAATATTAAAAATAAATAAAATAACACAATGCAGTGTTTTAAGCCACCAGGTTTTGGGGATGATTTGCTGCACAACAGTAGATAATTGGAACACCAGGTAACCTGCCCGAGGCATCTCCGCAGCCAGATAGATGCGGTTCTCTATCCCAGGTCTGCCCCTTCGCTCTGCTCTGCCCCTTCTCTCTGCTCTGCCTTGTTCCTGAATCAGGCAGCGCAATCCAAGCCCCACACACAGTTACAGAAAGAAACTCTAAATGCATCCCTTTCCAGAGCAGTGGGACCCAGCCCCTCTCTGGGAGCCAGGTTTCAAGGTAGTGCCTGGCATACAATAGGTGCTCAATAAATCTTTGGGAAATAAAGGAAGTGATTCCAGGCCGTCCTAGGAGCTGACAGGACAATGAAGCAGACACAGTTCCTTGTTCATGGTGGGGTTGGCGGGGGGGTAGGGAGGAGATTGCTCTTTGGGGAGGAGACGGCAATAAGCAAGCCATTCAGATGACTTTAGACACTAAGTGCCGTGAATGAACAGGGCTCTGTGATGGGGAGTGACTGGATGTACAGGGAGGCCAAGGAAGTCCTCTTTAGGAGATGATATGGGAATGTGTGAATGAGACCTGAAAAACAGAAAGATGCCAGCTTTGGGCAGATGAGAAAGTGTCCTCCTGACAGAGGGGTGGCCAAATGCAAAGCTAAAAGAAGTAGAAACACACATGTGCACATATTCATATTCTAGAGCAGAGCAAATAAAACAAACAATATGAGAACATGGAAAAAAGTGTAGGGCATCAGTTAGGAGCTCAACTTTGCCACCAGTTCCCCCAAGTGACCTTGGAGTGGCTGTTTTCTCTCCGTGGGCCTCTGTGTTTCCTGCTGTAGGATGCAGAGGTTGGGCAGAATCAATGACAGGCTGGACCGGCACACCCCAGCCTGTGACAGCAGACTGCGCGTGTCTCCTCCCAGCTCCATATTCGGTGATGTCACCTTGGTAGGTGGAAACTGGCCATAGTGGAAGCAGTTATACCATGGGAAGTGGCAAATGCCACCAATCCGAAATTGTGTGTTTTTTTTTTTGAGAGTTAGTTGCTAAATATTTACCAGCACACCACTGGACTAGATGGGTGCTTCTCAAACGCTTTTGCTAATGTTTCCTAGTGGCAGAGGACAGCTGAGATACATAACCCCAGAGGCCTGGGATCTCAGCATTTTAGAATCTTCCTTAGACTCTCCTACTGTAGGCCAGGCGCAGTGACTCACGTCTATAATCCCAGTCGAGGCAGGCGGATCACTGGAGGTCAGAAGTTCAAGACCAGCCTGGCCAATATGGTGAAATCCCATCTCTACTAAAAATACAAAAATTAACCAGATGTGGTGGCACACGCTTGTAATCTCAGCTACTCAGGAGGCTGAGGCACGAGAATCCCCTGAACCCGGGAGGCAGAGTTTGCAGTGAGCCGAGATTGGATCATTGTACTTGAGCCTGGGTGACAGAGCAACACTCTATCTCAAAAAAAAAAAGAAAAAAGAAAAAAAATCTCCTATTGTAGTTTTTGAATCTACAGTTAATTTAACCTTCTACACCTTAATGTGCCTGCGTGTCTTGCTTCCTCATACACTCAAAATATAAAATTTTACCTTCATAACTTCTGGAAGATGTATCTTGTTGGTCCTCTGGGATTTTTACATCACGCTCCACACACACACACACACACACACACACACACACGCGTGCGCACACAGCCCTTCTCAAGTCAGTGTGGCCCTGTGTCAAGTCTGGCACTAGTCCTCCAGGTGGAAGGCCTCCTCCTCTCCCATCCCTCTTCTTCCCTTTCCCCTTCTCCTTTCAAATCCATGGCCCGCCCTGACTTGGAATTGAAATGGGCATTGGGTGAGGAGAAAACCAGAACTTGCAGCTGATTGGTGAGGCCCTGGGACCCGGAACAGAGGTTCTCGGGGTCTGCTCTTGACAGTGGGCCCAGGCCTGGTCAGAGATACTTCCCACCCTCTCGTGACAGAGCAGCTGCTGGCTCCTCACAGGTGTCTCTACAGGCCCTGCCAGCACCCACAGGCGATTTCCCTGCAGACAGAAAGGAATGAGAGTTTCCTTTTCCTCCTCCTTGTCTGAAAGTGAGTGGGCTTAGATCATCACAGTGGGGCTTAGTTAGGGAGATCTGTTTTCTGCATCCCAGACTCGAGGCTACCACAGACTTCCTGGCTGACCTTGGACAAACAGTTTTGTTTTTTTTTTCTGTGCCTCTTTTTCCACCATCAGCTGCTGCAAACTTCACTGCTGGGGATGGCTGAGTGGATGTCTGAGACGGCCTCGAAAAGGGGCCAATAATTTTTCCAAACACAGAGCTGGGCCCGTGGCCCATGGTTCCATAGCACCGACAGAAAGGCAGAGACCCAGCCTCTCCAGGATGCCAGACTCTGGGGTGCTAGAACACTCATCGTGGAAAATTCCAGGAAAAAAGTACAAAGCAACAGCATCCCCCAAAGGAGACTTGAGAGCTCAGTGGACGGGAGGAGGCAGTGTGTGATGGGAACTGGTATGGAGACATGGGGGAAGGGACAATCTGATACTGCAGGGACCCTCTCCTCCCCTTCTCCTCTAAGGTTCTCAAAACACCTCTTGGGTCTGCACTGGCACCTCGGCCCTCTGGGGCTGCCCACCCCACAAGCACTCCAACAAATTTCCACTGAGGGCCTCTTCACCACTCAATTCAATGGCCATGTTCCAGAACTGATCTCACCGTCTGCTCCATCCTGTAGGAAACAACCCCTCACTCTCTTTCACTTAAAACCCTCTACTTTCATGATGTATTTGTATTTGTATTGTATTCTCCTAAAGCAGAGACCTGAGACAAAGCCCTGCATGCAGCCAGTGTATGTAGGGGGTGATCCTCGGAAGATGCCAGGAAAGCGAGCCCAGGAAAAAGTGTGTGTTACTGGGCTGGGCACTGCTGTGGGCATCCGGGGTTGGAAGCCTGCTGGGACCCTCCGAGGGGCTGTATAGAATGCACCTTAGAACTGTCCCTCCAAAGGCTGCAGGGCAGAGGCACTGGTCTGGAGCCCATGAGTTAAAGGTCACTTCCCAGGGATATTAACTCCTGAGGCAGAAAAACACACAGCCACAGGGGTGCTTAAGGTGGGAAGCCATCCGTGTGCACAGGAAAGGTCCATACCGCAGCTGCAGCCAGTGTGGCCCTGAGGATGAGACCAGCCTGTCTTCTGGACATGGCCTCCGTGACAGCCAGCTCCCGGGCTTCTCCTCCTGCTCCTGGGGCCGCACTCCCCACCTGCTTCCAGGGCCTCTTCCCTCCACCCCACCCCACCGAGGCTCCCTTAACCTGCGATGCTTCTCACTGACACCTGCTTGCCTCCCTCCACACCCAATGTCCTTGGCTTCTCTCCATCACTGCACAAAACACATTGGGTTCACATTTCTTTATGTTTTTTCTCCTCTAGGAAACTTCTTGTTGGCAGGAACAAGTATTGTTCTGTGGGCCTGTGGCCTAACACCATGTCTGACACATAGCAGGAGCACAGAAAGCTCAGGAAGAGGGAAGAAGCTCCTCTCTCTTCCCCGTAAAATGCCGATCAGTGGTGGCATTAGGAATCCATTTTCATTGCCCTTAAGAGCCCACGTGAAGGCTGCCTACTGGTTTCTACTCTCCCCTGATTTCTGAAGAATGCAGGACCCTGGGATGGTGCAAGCTGCCACTTTTTCTCTCAGGAATTCCAACCCGACAGGTGATCTCCATCCAGCTGGGACATTGCCCTCCGAAAGTCCCCCATTCCAGAACTCCACCTTGCCCCCTCCCCACCCTCATATTTTCATAAGGCTTGGCAAATGTGCAATTCTGTGTGCCTTCCCAGCAAGTTAGGGCTAGTTGGAACCCTGTACCCCATAAAGCAGTTCTTCCCCATCCCCCCTCTTCCAGCCCCTGGAACCCACCAATCTGCCTTCTGTCTCTATGGATTTTACCTATTCTGCATTTTTTTTTTTTTGGGTAAATAAAGTTGTATGATATGTGACTGGCTTCTTTCACTGAGCATAATGTTTTCAAGGTTCATCCATGTTAGCACGTATCAGTACTTCATTTCTTTTTCATGACTGAATAACGTTCTAGCTATACCACAATTAGTTTATCCAATCATCCACTGAGGGACATTTAGGCTATTTCTACCTTTTAGCTATTGTGAATAGTCCTGCTATAAGCACACATGTGGGTGTATTTGTTTGAGCACCAGTTTTCAATTCTTTCGAGTATATACGCAAGGCTGGAATCACTGGGTCATATGATAATTCTATGTTTAACTTTTTGAGGAACCATGAGGCTGGGTTCCAACTAGCCCTAACCTATACTACCCCCAGTGATACACAAAAGGTCCAATTTCTCCACACCCTTGCTAACACTTGTTGTTTTCCGTTTTTTTTTAAACATCATTTTAGTGGGTGTGAAGTGCTAACTTACCGTGGTTTTGATTTGGATTTCCCTAATAATGAATAATCTTGAGCATCTTTTCATGTGCTTGCTGGCCATTTCTATATCTTCTCTGGAGAAATGTCTATTTGATTAGTTTACCTAAGTCCTTTTCGAAATCAGGCTGTTTGTCCTTTTGTTATTGAGTTGTAAGAGTTCTTTATATATTCTGGGCTGGGCATGGTGGCTCATGCCTGCAATCCCAGCACTTTGGGGGGCCGAGGCAGGTGGATCACGAGGTCAGGATATCAACCTGGCTAACATGGTGAAACCCCGTCTCTACTAAAAATACAAAAAAAAAAAAATTAGCTGGGCATGGTGGTGTGCACCTGTAGTCCCAGCTACTCGGGAGGCTGAGGCAGGAGAATGGCGTGAACCCGGGAGGTGGAGGTTGCTGTGAGCCAAGATCGTGCCACTGCACTCCAGCCTGGGCAACAGAGTGAGAGAGACTCTGTCTCAAAAGAAAAAAGAAAAAAAAAAGAATTCTTTACATATTCTGAATACCAGACTCTTATCAAAAATATGACTTGCAAATACTCTCTCTTATGTTGTAAGCTGTCTTTTCAATTTCTAGAGAATGTCCTTTGATGCACAAAAGTGTTTAATTTTGAAGCCCAATTTATCCAGCTTTTCTTTTGTCACGCGTGCTTTAGTGTCATATCTAAGAATTTATTGCTAAATCTAAGGTCAAAGATTTCCTATGTTTTCTTCTAAGAGTCTTATGGTTGGTTCATTTTGAGTAAATTTTTTTGCACATGGTGTGAGGTAGGGGTGCAGCTTTATTCTTTTGTATGTAGATATACAACTGTCTGAATATTCTCTTTGACTTCCCACATCAACCCCAGGAGAGAAGCAGTGTTATCAACTCCATTTTACAGATGGGGAAACTGAGGTTTTCCAAGGTAAAAAAGCTGCCCAGAGCCACAGAGATAGCACATGGTACCACTGAGATTTGGTCTTGGGCCTGAGTAAGAACCAGCATATCTGACCATTGTGATTGATGCTCTGGCACCTGGCCCTGGCCCTTTCACCCCCTGATTTCGGCCTGGCGGTGGGGGATCAGTGCGTGTACATGGCCCACATCCCTTCTCAGCTGTGCTGCAGCATCTCTCTGCTCTCCCATTGTGGGGTTTTTCCTGAAGCATTGAGAGGCAGCAAAGTCCACCCACAGGCACAATTCTGGGAGGTGACACCCTTCTAGTGGGAGAATTCTACATGATTCCTCTGTGGATGGAGCTGTCATGCCCACCTCATGAAGCCTCTCAACGAAGCATCCTCCACCTCTCAGTCTCCCCACACCGCACCCTTGCCTGGGATCCCACCCAGATAAACTACCTGCATCTAAGTTCTTGCTCAGCTCTGCTTTTGAGGAATCCAACTAAGGTACCCACCCAAATTTGCAGGAAAGGCCTCCGACCCTTGCCAACTCCCCTTCCATCAGAGCACTCCAAGCTTCAGCCTGGCCACCAAACAGGAAGCCTCTGTTGCCCGGCCCAGGCCACAGCTCCTGCTGACCCCATATCTGACCTGGAGGCCACAAGGAGTAATTTTACCACAGCTCTGAGCTCCTCTACAAGAAAGGATGCAAATCCTGTTTGGGCTGATGTTGCCAAAACCCAAACAAGAATTCTGCCTCAACGCGCTTCTTTTTTCAAGAACACATGCACAGCTGGGCTTCCCCACAAAATCATAGCTCTCAGCACTCAAGATTCGGCCACCCGGCACCCTCCCTGGAAAGGCCTCCTGGCAAAAACGAAGCCATTAGGAAGGAACTGGGAGAAGACAAGTGCCCAGGGGCCTGCATAATTTTTGTTCCAGAGTTTCATTGCCTCACAGTTTTTCCAGATATAAATGACCTTTCCTAATAGAGGGACTTGGACAAAGAGACTACTCTGAGCTCTGCCTGCAGAAATCAGGAGAGTCCCACAGCAGCCTTCCGATAGCCTGGAGATGTGAGTGGTCACCCACCATGCTCCCCTCTCTGCCAGTGGCACAGGGCACAGGGGATTCCCCTCTAGTGAGCATGATAGCAAATTCCTGACATATCTCCCAGGCCCCAATCCCCAACTCTTAGAAGTGTGCTCAGCCTGCAAGTGGTCAGGGGACAGTGTGATTGTAGGTTATGAACCAGAGAGCCACATTCAGGTTCATGATTTGGGGTTATCCAGATAGTTACTGGACCCATCCTAAGCACTCAGAGTCAGGCTGACATCCTGCATTCCCAAATGGGAAGGCAGGACGTGAGGATGCCGACCTCTCAGAAGCTGCAACTTCCTCAATTTTTTTTTTTCTTTTAGATGGAGTGTCACTCTGTCACCCAAGCTGGAGTGCAATGGCGCAATCTCAGCTCACTGCAACCTCCGCCTCCCAGGTTCAAGCGATTCTTCTGCCTCAGCCTCTTGAGTAGCTGGTATTACAGGGGCGCGACAACATGCCCGGCTAATTTTTTGTATTTTTAGTAGAGAAGGGGTTTCACCATGTTGGTCAGGCTAGTCTCGAACTCCTGACCTCTTGATCTGCCCGCCTCGGCCTCCCAAAGTGCTGGGATTACAGTCATGAACCACCGCGCCCAGCTCAACTTCCTCAACTTTTAATGGCTTCTCTTAAAAGCCTGTCTTGGGTGGTGTTCTCCTCTCACACCTTTTCTCCCTCTGCACAGATGGCAACACACACAGAGTTGCAGTCCCTTGTCCGCACACCAAAACCCCAGGGAGGCACAGCTCTGCATTCGCATGGCCCACCTGACTCCACGTGGAGCATGTTGTCAGGGCTTGACGGATGTCTGTGGAATGGATTGTGTGCGGGCCACACACAAGGGCCACTCGCCACAGATACAGCAGCTCTCAATCTTGGCTGCACGTCGGAATCACTTGAGAACCTCAAAAAAGCATTGAAGCCGGGTCCTACCAGAGATCCTGATTGGATTGGTCTGGGTTGGGACCCAGGTAATGAGATTTTTAAAAGAATTACCCAGATGATTCCAGGGTGTGTACAACAGGAGTTCTCAAACTTGAGCCACATCAGGATCCCTTGGGCCCGGGCGGGAGGTGGGGGAGGGGCTTTTTAAAACACAAATTGCTGCTCCTCCAACCTCTGCCCAGAGTATCTGATTCAGTAGATCAGCAGTGAGACTCCAGAATCCATGCTTTGGGTTTTTTTGTGTGTGTGTTTTTAAGAGACAAAGTCCCACTCTGTTGCCCAGGCTGGATTGCAGTGGCATGGTGACAGCTCACTGCAGCCTCCAATTCCTGGGCTAAGTGATTCTCTCACCTCAGCTTCTGGAGTAGGTGAAACTGCAGGTACGTACCACCATGCCTGGCTAACAGAATTGCACTTCTAACAAGTGATGCAGGAGAGTTTTGGAAAACAGGGGCAATCTGTTCTTTGGGGAGAGAGCTGGGAGTAGAAATGCAGAGTGTGGAGGGATTTGGGAAATGCCAGGGCAGGGTGTGCCTCGGGTGAAGCATGAGGGGCGTGGTCAAGGGGGAAGGACATGGGAAAGGAGGTGGGCAGGGTAGGAAACGACAGACCCTGTGGGATTTGGGAACCCAGGAGGTGAGGCGGGCAGCTGAGCTGAGGTCTCTGCTCTGCTCCCCGAGAGCATTCCTTCTGGGATCCTGAGAACATGAGTGGTGCAGGCCCATTACCTTCACCTGTCCCCTGGACAATGGCTTAGCCTCCCCTCTGGCCTTCCTGCCCCTTCTCAGGCCCCACCACATCCATTCTCCCCTCTGCAACCAGAGTGACCATTCAATATGGTCAATCCGGCTGTGTCATGTCATCCCTCTGCTTAAATCCTCTTAGGAGTTTCCCAGCCTACCAGTGATGAAGTTCAAATTCTATGTCCTGTTTACCCCACCATTCTGCAGGAGCCATGAGGCTTCCAAGTTCAGGGAGTGTAAGGACACCACATTTGCACAGAGGCGGTGCCATATGCTGCACCTGCCAGTGACCAAACATGGTGGGGATACTAAGGCAGGCTCACTTCTGGGAGACATGGAGCTCCCCGAAAGCCCTGTTGAGTCTTCCTTAGACTGCACAGGGGTCTGAGACACTTCCACTCAACCTCCCCTCCCTCAGAGTCAGCCTTACCTAAACCCTCAGAAATTTCATCCAGGCTTCTCCGTAATTAAGGGAGGCGCTGGACTCGTAGCCTGCAATCCTAGGTAAGGGGCGTAGAGGAAGCACCAGCCACTTAAGTTATCCTTTCCTGCACATAGGGACCCCCACTGTCTCAGGGCAGGTTCCTAAGACTCCATGCGGATGTTTATGAAGGAATCACCCTCAAGGGAAACCAGTTTGGGCAGGAGAGAAGCAGGACAGGGAGAGGGAAGGGGTTAAAGAGGCGTCCGTTTCAGCTGAGCTTGACCCACAGCCAATCTGAATGTGGTGAGTGAAATAATGCCCCTCACCCCTACATCTGTGTCTTAATCCATGGAATCTGTGAATATGTTACCTTATAAGCAAAAAAGATGTGAGTAAATTAAAGATGTTGAGATGGGGAGATTTTCCTGGATTTCCCAGATGGGCCCAATATAATCACAAGGGGCAGTGAGAGGGAGATGTGAAGACAGAAGCAGAGGTTGGAGGGACGCGCTTGCTGGGGCCATGAGCCACAGAATGCAGGCGTCCTCTAGAAACTGGAAAAGGCAAAAAAAGGATTCTCCCTTACAGGCTTCAGAAGGAACCAGCCTTGCTGACACCTTGATTTTAGCCCAGGGAAGCCCATTTTGGACTTCTGACCTCCAGCACTGTAAGATAACTTTGTGTTAAGCCACTAATCTGTGATGGTTTGTTGGAGCAGCAACAGGAATTGAACACGCTGAGTGCTGGAGGAATGCTTTGTGGTCCTCCTGGATCAGAAGTGGGTGAGAGGCAGAGGCTGCAGAGTTCCAGGCCATCTCCCCATCGCCTCCCAGCCCCTAGAGAGCCGCCGTGGGTCTGTGTGTCATCCCTTCTGGGTTCTGCTGAGTGATGGGGCTCCCTGTCCCGCCTCCGCTCAGCCTCAGTCGAGAATTGGCATCTCAGCCAAGTGTCATCCCCCAGCTCACATGACAGTCACCTGGCCTCTCTTGTTTGGGTGCCCTCCTTTCTGATATGCCGAATGAGGACCTGGGGCACTGGTAACTTTGGCTTACTCTTCATTGTCTATGTAAGTAATAAACAGTCTGAATCTATTATAAATAAAGCCCCTGAATCAGGGCTTGGAGTTGCCCTGAATTATATGCACCTGAGCTTGACAAAGTCCCAGTGCCTAATCCTGCAGGGAGCCCTGGAGGGCGCGACAGCAAAGGAGCTGGGCCTTTGTCCACATGACCACTAGTCGTGGCCACGGGCTGCCCGGGAGCCCCAGTGCCCAAGGGCAGGTCCCTGAAGGTCTCGGGGGTGAGCCATTCACAGCAAAGCACACAGACCTTGGAAAAAGACCCCAGTGGACCTGGAAGTGGGAGAAGAGATGAGGGTGTACAGTTCATTACATTCACCAATAATTCATATAAGACACTGCAGCATTCATTGCTGAGGCACTGGGTTTTGACCCCACAGAGAGAAAATGGATATGGTAGCCCAGCATACATAGCTGTAGGGACATTGCCTAGACCCCAGCTTCTAGGGCAGCCATCAAGGGTGCAATTTAACATTCCTGCCAACGTCCAGGCAGGCAGCAGTGGTTGTCCACGGACCAGGAAAAGGCAATTGTTTTCTTCACGAAAAAAGGCCCCAAGCCAGCACTTTTCATGCCAAACTACTGGTGGAAGCCAGCGGGCAGCCAGCCATGCCAGGGTTCTTGGAGCACAGAACCAAACAAGGTGGCTCAGCCCCCAGCTGGATGCCAGGATAGGCTGGCTGGCGGAGGTCTCCAAGTACCACTGTGACCATTCAGTGACAGCACAAAAGGATGCCATGGTCCTCTCCTCTGGGTGCCCCTTGACCTTTTCCTTGAGAACCCTGGCTCCCCACCCGTCTGCCTCCCCCTACCTCTATCTCTGTCACAATGTCTTCATTCCTTGTATTTTCCTACTGGCTTTTCTCCTGCTTTTCTCCTGACTTAGGGATGCAGAAGGCCCACAGGCACTTGGAGCATTGCTCAGCCACACAGGCCCCTCAGGGACAAAGAGGAATTTCCCTCATGACCTGGAAGACAAGACGGAGGGAAGGAGGGAAATTTAATCACAAGGTGGCAAAACCTTTTCTATTAAGGACCCGAAAGAAAATATTTTAGACCTTACAGGCCATATGGTCTCTATTACAACTACCCAATTCCACCATTGCAGCATGAAAGCAGCCATAGACAATGCATAAATGAATGGGCCTTTGAATGGCAGTGTTCTAATAAAACTTTATTTACACCAACAGGCAGAGGGCCAGCTTTGACCTTTGGGTGTACTTTGCAGATCCCTGGTTTACATGTTCCCAGAATCCAACAAGTTAGAATTAAAGGAACTTCAGAGATCAACCAGGCCAGGGAGGGCAGACAGGTTTCAAACCCACCTGCCAACTCTGAGTGCTCAGTGATGATTCCCTGATTTGCTGTGTTGAGGATTCTGAGGCCAATGTCTAGCTTGGACGGAAAGTGCCATAATAGTACCCTATGCCGTGGGCAGGGAGAGAGGAGTGGCAGCACCAGTGCCCCAGATTACCTGCTTGATTAACCAAACACTTTCATTTCACATACAAACAGCTGGATCCCAGAGAGGTTAAGCGATTTGCCCAAGGCCACAGAACTGGCCAGGGAGTTGCTTGTCAGCTGGCTTGTTCATGATACTCTGCGGCAAAATGGAAAGTTGCATTTATTCCATTGCCTCATTGCCACACATCTAAGCCAAATAATTCACCATGGTCCCTGGAGAGCAAAGGACCAGAAGCCAGGGCCCAGTCAGTCCTTGATCTGGGAGAACTGATGTTTTGGGGGCTTTCACAACTATAAAAAAAAAGGTCACATTTGTGATGTCTGAAAAATTAGGAGACTGGCTTCAGAGAGTACTGCCTGACAGATCCTGGTCATGGTCGGGCATGAAGTAGCCCCAGCATTAAGCTCTAGCTTCCCTTTTTCAGCAAGAAATGCTTTGCAAACACCATGGTCACTATCTCATGAGCCCCATAAGGCTAATGCCAATCAAGCATCAAGCTCTGGTATTTCTCACCCATGTGTCTATTTCCTAAGATTCTCAACAGTTGTGACTATCAGATAATAACTGCCATGGTCTTTATTAATCTTGGTTAATAAGCAACTGCAGTAACAACTCTGAAAACAGGATGCAGGTTGAGGTTTTGGAAGAAACTTTTAAAACCCTGGACTCTGTAAACTAGGTCATTTTTAAAAATCAGACTTTCTACTGTTAGAGTACGTCTGGTAGCAGAGCTTTGAAATTGCTTGGGCGTCAGTTACTTAGCTCTTAAATGGAGTAATGCTTACCTCATGGGCTGTTGCAACACTCAGTTAAATAACAGATGACAGCCAAAGTCCACATGCCCAGGCCCACTCTGGAGGTCACTTACAGCTGCTGTTGGCAGTCCAGGCCATGCCAAGGGCTCTTTCCAGCATCTGCATCTATCTCTTAGGTGTTCTCCATGCCCCTGCCCCAGTACCTCCCACCCCAGAGTGTTCAGCTCACACTCAGCACAGGCTAGAGAAACCAGGCCAAGACTGCTCCCAGGGTCATGCTCCAAGCAAGGAGGGCTGCTAGGAGGTGGTGAAAAGGACTCTTGTGTCCTTGCCTTTCTGTGTACAGTTTTGAGGGATAGTTTGGTTTGATAAAACTTTATACAGTGTCTTAGAAGGCCCACAGGGATACCTGAGCCCTATTTCCTTCTCTCACTAACACATCCCTTTCTTGATTTTCTTTCCTTCCCTGCCTCACTTCTTCCCTCCCAGTGCACCCTGGGGTCATCTCTCAAATAAATGACCTAAGCTCAAGTCTTTGTGTCAGGGGCATCCTGAGATACATTTAATTGTAATTTTTATTTTTTAGAGATGGGGCCTCACTATGTTGCCCTGTCTGGTCTTGAATTCCTAGCCTCCAGTGATCTTCTTGCATCAGCCTCTCAAGTTGCTGGGATCACAGGCATGTACCACTGCATCTAGGTCAGAGATACATTTAGATTTAGGAAAGGGAGTGGCTGGAAAGGAAGCAAGAACATGCGTGTGTCCCCTATCCCAACACCATGGAAGAGGATGAGAAGGTTAAAGCTGCCAGCAACTACGGGGCATCCGATAATGCAATACAGGAACTATCCCTGTCAATGAGCAGGAAGCTGACAGGGCTAATAGCAGCCAAGCAACTGTCTTTCCAGGCTGCTTTTCTATTCCTCTTCTGCTGGTTCCTCTGGGGAGCTCCCATTCATGACACAGTCCTGGTGGGTTTGAAAATCACGACACCCAACTCCACCACATCGAACACTCTGAGGTCGATATGGGAGAGACCATAAATGAAGCTTGTACACCTGGGTTATTCACTGGGAGGGTAGGGACTGCGAATGCCTGGCATTTTGTCTGCCACGTGAACAGAGCTTGCATGCAGAATGAAGGTAAATAGAGGTAAGATGAGATGAGAGAGAGAGCCCATATCACCAGAGCCACTGAATCCAGCTATGACTTTGGAATCTGGTGGGTTACTAGAGTCAACACAAACACATTCCCTTTATGCTTATTTGAGTTGCATTTCTGTCACTTGCAACCAAAAGGGTCCTGACCAAAAAAAGACATTTCAGTTGCACCTACTTGGAATTATTTCTTTTCCTGAAAAAGCCACGCTGTTCGGCATAACTGCTTTCCTCCTGCACCAGCTCTCTCTACTGATGGGCAGGAAAGGAAAACAATGTCACTTAATTTCCAGGACTGTACAGAGCTAAGCAGCAGCTAGTAGAAGCAAAAATAGCTACAACTATTAATAAATTAGCCCAGACTTTATTAGTGACCTTTGAACATTTGCAGAACAGCAGACAGAAGAGCTGAGAAGTCAACAATTAGTGTCAAGTGGCTTTCTAATGTGGAGTCAGAAGGTAAAAGAAGGGAATCTAGGAAAACCCAAAATAGATACTAGCCTCAAGGGATAAGAATTTAATCAATTACTTAACATGGAGAGATTGAAGCTTTACCCATCCGGGTTTCCATTCAGGGACCCATCCATCTGTTTCTTATTTAAAGGTCTTATCAAGCATGTGTTTTAATTTGTGTTCCCTCAAAACAAACCCTGGTGCAAGGATTCAGTTATGAGAGTAGTGAGCTGCTCAGGCAGACTCTGCCTGGGACCTTCTCATCCATTCATCCCATAGAGCTGTTCCAGATGAAATTTACTTAACTACAAAGAACAGGACGCCCAAGTAACACTGGCTGAAAAAAAATGAAAACACAATTCTTTCATAAAATAAGAAGGCTGTGGGAGGAGATTTTGCAGTAGCAGCCCAATGACAAGGGAAAGGACCCTGGGTTTTTCCATCATTTCTCCACTGCCAACCTCAGTGTGTTGGTTTGTCAGCCTCTTGCTTATCACATTCTGGTCACAAGATGGCTGCTGCAGCCCCCGACATCACAACCACATACAAGGTCAGGAAGCATAGTGGGGTAGGGGCATTATAGCAGACACTATTGGAGCTCATCCCCTATCCCTCCGTTTTATTATTTCAGTAGGCTCCAGTCAATTCCAAACTGCCTTAACCTGAGGGCTTTTCCCTAAAACCTCAGAAAACTGCTCTGCCCGTGAACATCAGGTCAGAAGTGTCCCCCAAAATTCATATCCCTCCAGGGAAAGTCCTAACCAATGATTGAGGGGGAGTAGCTATAAAAGTACCTTAGTTCCATCATTGCTCCAAGGGATAACCACAAGGCATGTGACTTACACCTTTTCCAAAAATGTCCCTGCATTATTAAGCTTAGTTCTTCACAGTAAAACCTGCTCTATAATGCACGCTTTGTTGAATATTTTTCCTTCCCTGTCTCACTTCCCTACTCCCTTGCTAGTGTTTTCCTGGGATTATGTTCCCAGAAAACTACTTACCCTATAATTCTTGTTTCAGGGAATGCTTGGGTGGGGACAAAGTAAGACAGCTCTTCTTTTTATCAAGGAGGGAAAATCTTGCCAGAAATTCCCCAGTAGACTTCCTCTTGACCACACCTGAGTTACCTGCCCCACCCCTGCCTCCAGCTGCCCTGGAGGAGTTGAAACAGTGAGCATCTGCAAAGTGCAGCAGGGCAGTTACATCTTTGGAAGTTGAGCTCACTGCCCACTCCCCCACCCCCAAATCAGGGTTTAGTCAGCAAAGTGAATGAAATGGGCAATGACTGTTGAGTGGGCAACTTATGGAATGCCAGGTTCTGTTCAATCATTTTAAATCAGTGACTGAGATAATAAGGTAAAGGTCGTTCTCGGCAAGTGTGCAGTAGACAGGAAACCATGGAGAGTAGCAAGTGTGCTGAGCAACAGAATGAGGAGCCTCAATAAACTCTGCAGAGCAGTGGACTGAAGGATCCTGCTGCAGGCCAGTGGGAGTTAGTGTAACAGCCTGGAGCTAGGGCCCAAAAGGAAAACAAAAACAACACCACAAGCATAAGATGGACAAGTGAAGGCTTATCAAGAACACACTGATGGGCTGGATTGGTGGCTAACACCTGTAATCCCAGCACTTTGGGAAGCCAAGGCAGGCAGATTGCTTGAGGTCAAGAATCTGAGACCAGCCTGGCCAACATGGTGAAACCCCATCTCTACCGAAAATACAAAAATTAGCCAAGCGTGGTGGCAGGCACCTGTAATCCCAACTACTCATGAGCCAAGATGGCGCCACTGCACCCCAACTTGGGTGACAGAGCAAAACTCTTTCTCAAAACAAAACAACAACAACAACAAACACTGACAAAGACATATGGGGTAGCTTCAAGTGTCAGCAATGTGGTGTGCCTGCTGACTTCCAGCAGCATCACAGGTGCTATGTACTAAATATCTGTGTCCCTCCAAATTCATATGTTATTCCTAATCCCCAATGCAATGATACTTGGAGGTAAGGCCTTTAGGAAGTCATTTGGGTTAGATTAGGTCATACCATTATAAAAAGAAGAGGAGACAAGAGATCTCTCTCTCCACCATGTGAGGACAGAGCAAGAAGGTGGTCCCTCTGTAAACTAAGGGAGCCCTCAACCAAGTTGACTGGCAGCTTGATCTTGGACTTCCCATCCTCCAGAACCACAAAAAAATAAATGTCTGTGGTTTAAGCCACCTAGTCCATGGCATGGAAGTCCCAAATGAACTAAGACAATAGGTTAATCCCAGAAGGCTAGTGTGAAGGTGGAGGAAGGTGAAAGTTCCCTGTCCTTATCCTGGATTGATCATGGCTGGGGCCCATCCAACTGTGGGTGCCACTTGAAACAAGCAGTAGCCAGATGAAGTGGGCCCAGAAGAAAGTAGCTGGGATGGAGGCAGACCTGGAAGCCACAAGATAAGAGAAGAGACATTTGATGCAGGGCTGAGGAAACGTGATGTGATAAAGATAAAACTGGAAGAGAACAGTATAGCCATGCTCAAATATTTGCTGTTACCTGGAAGATATATAAATCTTTATACAACTCTAGAAATTCTCTAATATTATGTCAATCAGTGTCCCGTCAGGGAAATAGGAACCTCTTAGATACCTCAAATAGAAGGAATTGAATGTAGGGAACTGGTTACAAAAGTATTGAGAGAGTTGGAAAGGTAAGGATACCCAAAGATTAATAACTGTAGGAAGTCACAGTCAACCTTGGGGCTAGAAGAGCAACAGGAAAAATAGAATATGCAGAGCCATCAGTCACTAGACTGCTGGAGCTGCCAGAGCAGGAACCCAGGGACTTGTATTCATTGCTGCTTCTGCTGGAGGGTCAGTCTGAAACAGAGAGAACAAGATTAGCTTTCCCTTCTTCTGCCTTCCAGTGTCTCTCCAGTGCCTCCCATTGACTAAGCCTAAGCAGAAGCCAGCTGGCAAGATAACCTGGGAAATGCAGGGTTCCAGCCCCTTTGGTGGAGAGCAGATCACTGAGGACAGGAATGGAGCCAAAAGCCAATGAGTGAGTTGTTCATGGTACAGGGTGGCAGGTGTAGAGAGAGTATGTGGATGGAAACGTAAGGAAGGCCTATCAAACCACCAGACTGGACAAAGATGAGAGAGAGGAAACAGTTCCCCTCTTCTGAGCCATTTCAGCAGAAGTGTAACAGGGAAGCTCCAATGTATGATAGGTAACTAGACAAGATATTTTATAAGGTTCATTTAATGCCCGAGAGCCTTAGATGACAATTATGTACTGTCCACATTCACTTTTTTTTGTGTGTGTGTGACGGAGTCTCGCTCTGTCCCCTAGGCTGGAGTGCAGTGGCACGATCCTGGCTCACTGCAACCTCCGCCTCCCGGGTTCACGCCATTCTCCTGCCTCAGCCTCTCCGAGTAGCTGGGACTACAGGCGCCCGCCACCACGCCCGGCTAATTTTTTGTATTTTTAGTAGAGACGGGGTTTCACCGTGGTCTCGATCTCCTGACCTCATGATCCGCCCGCCTCGGCCTCCCAAAGTGCTGGGATTACAAGCGTGAGCCACCGCGCCCGGCCCACATTCACTTTTCTGCAACTGTCTTTCGTTGCATGGTTTTATGCATTTCACAGGGGTGTTGATTATGTTGTCCCCATTAGACATGAATCTCCCTGGGAACTGAGCTCACAGCTAACTTCTCATCCTCTTGCCTCCCAACCACTTTGTGCAGCCTTCATTAATGTTATCACCAGGCTGATGGGCTTCTCTGTGTGGGAAATTATTTACAATTCCACTCTGCTCTTGAAATGTGCCCAGAGTTTTAAAGGAAAGGGCCCTTCCAGAAAATGGACAGACACCGAAAATAAACTACCCAGAAAAATAAAACCTCTTTCCCCAGCACAAAGGAAATTTAAGAGCTCATTAGCCTTAGGAATAAATGGTATTTTCTAATGTGTGAAACCGCCAGCAGGCAGAACATGAATATTCATAAGCATGCTCCTGAAATGAAGGTATTTGAAACCTTCCTTTAGGTATTGCCCATTTGGGGGAAAGGTATGTTAACTATTTGTAGTCTGATGATTCAAAATGCTCTTAAAATGGGATTTCTGGCATTTTTGTTGGAACTTGTGTTCTGACACAAAATTCCTGGTCAAAGCAATGGGAAAAACTGGCCAAACTACCAACTACAGATCAAAAGCCTGGGATTAAGGAGACATCCAGGCAGTTTTATGAACTCTACTGTCCCCACCCACATTTAATAACTCTTTCCACCTTGGCTTCTACATTGTTCTATTCCCCGACCACAGGAGGTATCTAGATGCAGAAAGCCCCATGGGACCAAACCAGCAAGGGGACGGGGTGGAGCAGAGCATACTGAATGTCTGATTAAGAACCTCCTGGGTCTCATGGACTAAGCCTTGAGTTCTTTCCCTTCCTGGGTCTGGGTCTTTTTTGCAGGGGGCGGGGGGAGTGGGTGGTATTGGAGTAACCCAATGGATCTAAACCTTGACTGCACATTGGAATCACCTTTGGAGCTTTGAAACATCATAATAACCAGGCCACACTCCAGATCATCAATCGCCGCAGTCTCTGGGGATGCACCTGGCCTTTGTTTTATCACTCAGGTGAAATCACTCAGGGGATTTCAATGTTCAGCCAAGGAAGATGTGGTAGCCAGTCTCTAAGATGTTGCCATCAGTTCCCACCCTTCCCGACAGGCACGCTATTGCCCCATAAAGAAAGGGAGTGTGTTTTCTACCTTCTTGAATCTGGGCAGAAGTGACAAGTGCCAGTTCTAGTCTAGCTTATAAGAGAAGAGACAGTTTCTGCTCTCTTCCTTTTGAAAGATTTGCTCTTGGAACATTCCTGCTCAGACCCCAGCTGTTATGCAATGAAGCCAAAGCCATGTGCAGAGACCACATGAAGAGGGGTTGAGTGTATAGCTCAGCTACTCTCCCAGCATCACCTGCTGACCATGTCGGGAGGCCCTCCCTGGAGGTCCAGCCCAGTTGAGCCTTCAGATGACTGCAACCCTCATTGACATCCGAGGGTAAATATATGAGAGACTCTAAGTGAAAACTGCCCTGCTGAGCCCAGTCAACCAGAAAGATGACAAATCATTGTTTTAAGCCAGTAGGCTTTGGGGTTAGTGCCTATTATACAGCATAGTCAACTGGAGCAGTTGGAAACCACTGGATCAAGACTAACCATCCACAAGTAAACATTCTCCTAAGGTACTTACTGTCCATAAGGAATTAGGATACCATCTGCCTCAACAGGGCCAACTCCATCCACATACTTAGTCTTGCCCCACTCCTACCCTCCAGCTATGCTCTGTGAGAGCACAACAGCCTGCTTGGTGGGGACAGCAGTGGGTCAAAGGGCTCTTCTAGTCCAAACAGGTATTTATTATTAATTTTTTAATATCATGTTAAAATTCATAGAGTTCTTGGTCCTATTTGGTTATTTTGATAACACTGGAAGGAAAGATGATCAATAGTACATTTTGCAGAAGAGGAACCTGAAGCTTCAGAGAGATTATATGACTTTGCCCTGTTTATGTTGCCAGTAATAGAGAAATAGGAAAATAAGTCCATGGGTCTTGAGTTTAATACAGGGTTCTTTCTGCTAAATTCTGTCCCTCTGAGGGAACACACACACACACACACACACACAGAGGGTGTGGTAGAAACTACTGGCTGCCCCTTAATATTTATTTTCCCTTTGTGGCTTGATAACAGAAAGTTGACTTTACCCAGGGAAGCAATGTATCTAGCTAAAACCAATTTTCCCAATCTCTCTTGCAGCTAGTGTGGGCATGTGACCAGTGAGATGTAAGTCTTAATGTTGTGTGGGGTTGCCAGGAAGCCTGCTTTAGAGAAACCTGTCTCAATTGAGAAAAATACCCCTTTTGCCTTACCTCCTTCTTCTAGCCTATATCTCATCGAATGGCTGGAGCTCCAGCAGCTATATTGGACCATGAGGTCAGTCTGAGGGTAGAAGCTACAAGCTGCAGACAATGGAGCAGAAAGACATAACAAGCATGGGTCCTGCCCTGGATTGCCTATTTCCAAACTTCCTAACAAATTAGAGAATAAATACTTGGGGATTTAAGCCACTATTTTTCAGGTCTCTATTTTAGCTAACTACAATTTTAAATTCATAAAGTGTACATAATTGATTATTCTGAAATTCCCATGGAAATTCTATTTGATGGTACAACTAACCCTTAGGACATGAGAAACCTATTTTCCATGACACAGCTTTAAACTTAGGCCTTGATTCCAGCTGCCATGCCTACCTCACAGGAGGAAATGGTTCATCTGGCACATAGTGGATGTGCATCCAATATTTATTGGAGGGACAAAGACTTTTATTGTACCTATTTCTGATAACCACATTTCTGTTCCCTGGCATCCTTTTAAAGACTTGAGAAATACATCACAACTGTGACCTCAGTTGGCCTAGGGGTAAGAGGAAACCCAGACAGATATTCCAGCCAGCAGCCCCAGCCCTCAGCCCCTAGTGACCTTATCTCCTCTTTCCTCTGGTGGCCTTGATTTACCTCTGTCCTGGATGTGATACAAGACGAGATTTTAAAGATGCTTGCATGATCTTCCCTCCTGTGATTTTCCACCAGATAGTTACTGCCCTTTGGCTTAGGCTCCAGAATGAGGTCATGTGGAACATCCTGAACCCAATCAGAAGTCTGGCCCAGACAAGCCCAGATAAGTCCATTCAAGATCAGCCAATGGCAGCCAGCCTTCAGTCTCATGGATGTGAAATAAAATCTTTGTTGATGTAAACCACTGAGACTGTGGGCTTATTGGTTATGCAGCATTATCACAGAGGTAACTGACAGAACACCATCCATTGAGAGAACCACACTAGAAACTGGATGTCATCCTTTCCTCGTCACGACTTTCTCTCATGCCTCACTTCCAACCCCCGAATCCTAAATATCCCTCAAAGCCGCTCCCTCCTCTCCAGCTAGGGTTCAGGCCTGCCTCATCTCTCTAGATTAGAATGGCCTTCCTGACTTTAGACTGGTACCCCCCAGTTCTACTTTCCCCACTGTAGCCAGGATGAGTTTTCTGAAGTATAAATCTGATCCTGAGCCTCCCTTACTTAAGACCATGTTGTGGGTTTCAGTGAGGGGAGCATCCATGGGTCTTAAGAAGGGGCATGTCCACGGCTTCCATGGGCAGATGCCACTCTCCACCCTGAACATGACTTAGCTCCAGCAGTCCCTGCACCGAGTTGATCACCTTTTCCCCCTTATATAACACACAGCCGGGATGGGCTCTTGCTGGGTGCTACCTGACCAAGTGCCCTGTTCTTACCCCTAGGCCGCCCCTTAGAGCACTATTTAAATAGCCTATGGTTCTATTGGTGGGAATTAAATTAGGACAGTCATTACAGAGAACAGTATGAAGGTTGCTTAAAAAACTGAAAGATAGGCCGAGCGCGGTGGCTCACACTTGTAATCCCAGCACTTTGGGAGGCCGAGGCGGGTGGATGATGAGGTCAGGAGATCAAGACCATCCTGGCTAACACGGTGAAACCCCATCTCTACTAAAAATACAAAAAAAAAAAAAAAAAATTACCCGGGCATGGTGGTGGGTGCCTGTAGTCCCAGCTACTCGGGAGGCTGAGGCAGGAGAATGGCATGAACCCGGGAGGTGGAGCTTGCAGTGAGCCGAGTTCGCGCCACTGCACTCCAGCCTGGGTGAAAGAGCGAGACTGTCTCAAAACAAACAAACCAATAAAAAAAACCAAAAAAAACACTGAAAGATAGAATTACCATATCCAGCAATCCCACCACTGAGCATATAGCCAAAGGAAATGAAGTCAGTGTGTCTGAGATGTCTGCGCTCCCATGCTCATTGAGCACTATTCCCAATAGCCAATATATGGAACCAACCTGTGTCTATCAACAGAGGAAGAGATAAAGAAAAGGTGTTTATATGCACAATGGAGCACTATTAACCCTTTAAATAGAATAAAATCCTGTTATTTGTGACAACATGGGTGAACCTGGAAGACACTGTGCTTAGTGAAATAAGCCAGGCACAGGGAGACAAATAGCACAAGATTTCACTCATCTGAGGATCTAAAAAGGTTGAATTTATAACAGTAGAGCATGGAATGGTGGTTACCAGGAGCTGGGGGCAAGGGGGGAGGGCGTTGACCAAATAATATGAATTTCTAGTTAGACTGAAGGAATAAGTTTTTTGTTTTGTTTTGTTTTGTTTTTTTGAGATGGAGTCTTGCTCTGTCACCCAGGCTGGAGTGCAGTGGCGTGATCTCGGGTCACTGCAAGCTCCGCCTCCCGGGCTCATGCCATTCTCCTGCCTCAGCCTCCCAAGTAGCTGGGACTACAGGTGCCCACCATCATGCCCGGCTAATTTTTTGTATTTTTAGTAGAGATGGGGTTTCACTGTGTTAGCCACGATGGTCGCGATCTCCTGACCTCGTGATCCACCCGCCTCGGCCTCCCAAAGTGCTGGGATTACAGGCGTGAGCCACCGCGCCTGGCGAGGAATAAGTTTTTAAGAGCTACTGCACAGCATGATGACCACAGTTAATAATAAAGGATTGTGTGTTTCAAAATTGCTAAAATAGTAGATTTTAAATGTTTTCACTACAAAAAAATGATAAATATGTGAGGTGATAGATATGCTAATTAGCTCGATATAATCATTCCACAGTGTATACACATATCAAAACATCACATCACAACCCATAAATATATACAATTATTGTTTTTCAATTAAAGAAAAATTTTAAAAACAACACATGGCCAGGTGCAGTGGCTCACACCTGTAATCCTAGCACTATGGGAGGCCGAAGCAGGGAGACTGCTCGAGGCCAGGAGTTCAAAACCTGCCTGGGCAACATAGCGAGACCCCATCTCAACAAAAAAATTTTAGAAATTAGCTGGGTGTGGTGAGGGGTGCCTGTTGTCCCAGCTACTTGAGAGGCTGAAGCAGGAGGGTCGCTTGAGCCCAGGATGTTGAGGCTACAGTGAGCTAAGATTGCCACTGCACTCCAGCCTGAGTGACAGAGCAAGACCCTGTCTCAAACAAACAAACAAATAGCACATATGTACACATAAAATTGCCTGCGGCTTGTCTGGCTCTCTCATAAACTGTGAGCTCTCTGAGGACAGGACCTGAACACATTTTCCCTGAATAAAGTGAGCACATTTCCAGCCCCAAAGCCTGAGCCGCTGTTCCACATCCCATTCAGAAAGAGGGGGTTGGCCTAGAAGTAGCAGATCTGACTCAAAAACTCAAGGCAGGAGGGGTAAGAATGCCAGAGACAGAAGTAGCAGGGTAAGGAGGAGAAAGAAAGAGAGAAGAGGGGATGGAGCGAGGAGGAAAGGAATGAGAAATATAAAAATGGAGGAGTGAGGAAGGAATTCAGGAAAGACAAGGAATCGGCACAGGCAGAGACGCGGCTTTATCAGCTCTCTCCTTTCCAGCTCACTCCTCTCCACTCCCCCACAGAACTGCTCAGGCCATGTGTGCATTTGGCTCAGGACTCCAGCTCTGGTGCCAGAAGCATAAACCAGAGGGTGGGAGCTGCGTGGGGCCCAGACGAGGCGAGCCCTGTGGCTGGGCCCTCAGGACATGGGGCCAGGCTGCTCCTCCCAGCCGCCCTGGGGTGCAGGCCAAGAATTCTAGAAACCCTCTGCTGGGGAGAGCCCGAGGAGGCCCTGGCTGGGGTGACATCAGGAAAGCCCAGGGGGCCTGCTGCAGGCTGCGAGGAAGAAGGAGGCCGAGGTCATGGTGCAGAGGGCTGAGGAGGAAGTGAACCCCAGCTACAGGGTGCCCGGAAAGGGCTGGACCCACGGGGAATGTTGTGGCGGGGACCACATTTGGAGCAGCTCGGGACACAAGGGGTTTTGTCCTAAAGGAGACTCTGAACAGAGCCGCGGGCCCCGTCCTGGGAAAGCCGCTTGAGGGCACACCTGGCTGCTGCGTCCCGGAGCTGCTGACGTCACAGTCACCTGGGGCGGGGAGGGGACTGGTGAGCTGTACTGTTTTTTTAAGTTTCCAATGATTATAAAAAGCAGCAAATGTGGGAACCATTGAACTGGATCAGGGTCAGCAAAACTTTTCTGTAAAGAGCCAGATGGTAAATATTTCAGGCATTGCAGGCCAGGATGGTCGGTCCCTGTCTCGGCGACTTGATTCCGTCGTTGTACTAAGAAAGCAGCCACATATGTGCAAACGAATGAGCATGGCTCTATCTCGCAGAAACTTTTCAAAATTGAATTTCATTGATTTTTGAAATTTGAATTTTTTTAATTTGAATTTCTTGAAATTTTCATGTCATGAAACATTGTTCTGATTTTTCCCCCCAACCATTTAAAACATAAAAACCATCCTTAGCTCACATCTAGTGGTAGGCAGGATTTGGCCCAAGGGCTGTACTTTGGTGATTATGATCAGGCCGGTTCTGCCATAAAGAAATCAGTGTGGAAGCAGAGTGATTGCTTAGAAACTTTTAGAGCAATCTGACATTGCTCTGGCACCCAATCAAGTGTCTGCTGGACTCAACATGACCCAGGTGGGGCGACAGTGAACCCACAAGGTCAGTGACACATAGCGTGCTGCTTCATATGTGGTCAGTGATGGGCTGGAAATTTTAAAAAACAGGTCCTTTATCCCAGAAGGTTTGAAAAGTAGGCATCTCAAATCATTCCTTTGACCCCAGGGAGGGTTTGAATCTTCCCACCACGATCATACAATCACCCTAAAATATATAGTTATAACTACAGCAGGCAAACAAAAATATACATTTTTTGTGCATAGGAAAAAAGAATTGAAAAGGACTATAGCAAACGTTTAGTGAAGATTCTTTGAGTAGAATGTCAATGCATTTTTCTTTCTTTATGTTCATCTATGTTTTCCAAGTTTTCTTTAAGGAATATGTGTGAATTTTATAATTAAGAGTTTTATGTGTTTTCTTAAAAATAAGTGGCTTTTAAGAAATTCTCTGGAGAATAATTTCTCCATTGGACAATCCTTCCCAGTGTCTCCCAAGCGTTCGGGAAGTGTTTTTTCATATTTAATCCACTTTTAGAGAAGCAGGGAAGAGAAAGAAGAAAATGGAAAACATATGTTGTCCTTCTGACTGCAGAGCCCCAGTTCTTGTCATTCATTGTTATTTTTAACACAAGACTCATGGGCAGTAGTGGGGGTGGGGGGATCAAGGCTGGAGATGTCATGAATGGTCATGAGTCCATCGTCACGGGACCAAAGCGAGCAGAGCCTCCTACGCTGACCTCTCAACTCTGGTGTCCCAGCAACCAGAGCCCAGTATATGTCCGTTTACTCAGGAACTGCGAGAAAAAGTGTGGGAGAAAGTTCACGGCAGCAGCACTTACTGCCAAGGAAAAAGCACAACTCTGAGTGCTGGGGATCATGGGCCTCAGTGGACCTGGGTTCGAATCCTGACGACCACTTTTTCACTGAGAAGCTCAGGCAGAGCACTGACATTTGCTGAGCCTCAGTTTCCTCCCCAAGATAAGGTTGGGGGGCGGTAAACACACAACCCCCAAGCCGAGTGTCCCAGAGGCGAAGAAGACTGCTTGCATGAAAGCTCTTGACACTAGCAGACATTAAATCATGAGCTCTTCCTGGCTGCTCTGATGACCAGGGTCAAGGTCATCACCCCAGACCAAGGGCAGGGCATAAACCTCTGCAACTTGGGCTCAATCCTAGAAAAGACCGGCTGGAGAAGAAACCATTGCTGCTTTCTTTCTGGACTCCAGCTGTGTGTGACACACACCAGGGGCACCCATGTAACTGTGCATATACCTACGTCCCAAACTCAGCCCCAACCAGAGGCAGCCCAAGTTCAGGGTGTCCTTTGCTCATAAGCTGCACTGCCCAGGTCAGTAGCCATATGTGGCTATGTGTCAATATTTAAATTAATTTGATTTAAATGAAATTAAACATTTAATTTATCGGTCACAGTACCCACATGTTGCGTGCTCAGCGACCACACGTGGCTGCTGTAGTGAACAGTGTAGATGTGCAAGAACATTGCCATCGTTGCAGAAGGTTCTATCAGACGGCGCTGCTCAATGGCTCAGTGCAGCTCCAGAAGACACCCCTAGAAAGTGCAGACTTCTGGTCATTTGCAAAAGTGTCCTCTCATTTCTGCAATAACAACTTCACTGTATAGGGAAACAGAAACCTATAAAAATGTCATCTAGTGTCTGGAGTATTTGCGGGATGTGCCTATGAGAAAGCAGCTCCCTGGGTGGGTGAGATCTGGGGGTCCCCCTGCAAGCCTCAGGCCCTGAAGCTGAAAGAAGCTTCTGCTCACTGGCTGACTGCTGTTAAAATACAGTCGATAAAGAGATGGTGCTTCTTGTTTCCTTAAACAAAAACTATTTTAAGGAATTCTTGTTTCAAAATGGCTTGGTGCTATTCACAGGAAGGAAAGAAAAAGGGCAGCCTTATGCAGTGAGGCTCTCTGGGAACCATAGCCAGGACAGCTCTGTGGGGGCCGAAACAAACTCAGGAGCTCCAGAACCTACAGAGTGGGGCTCCACATCCTCTACGCTCCAGCCCAGGCTCTTGGCACCCAGAGGCCTGCTGTGGCTTGGCCGTGTGGCAGGACAACCTGTCTCTACGGGGTGGATTTGCCTGGAATGTGGATGGGATGGGCTTGCGCTGAGTTATAATAAACCTTCTCTCACTTCGCATCCAGCTCTGCTTGCCCAGCCTTCTCTAGAGAGCCTTTTGGAATCTTCTTTTCGATTGCAGCCCTGGCTCCTGCCACATGGAACAGTTTGAACAATCTATTCCAGCCTTAGATGGGCTGTGTTCCTCCCCCAGGAGGTGTAGGGGCTGCTGGCGGTGCCTACCCATGCCCTCAGGCCATGCCACTTCAGGGAGCATGAACTCACCTTCGCTGCCAGCACCTGTGTCTCTTCTCCTGAGCTCACCTCACCCACAAGCAGATGTGGCCATCCAGGGGTGTCCAAATTGTGTGCAACAGTGGATGATAACACATGTGGCTACCCTGTCACCCCTTAGAGGAATAACTCAGGCATTGCCCCAGAGTCCGCAGCACTGGAGCCTTAGTCGCCCATGGTGGTCACGTGATCAATCCTGGTCTTTATAACATTACTTCCTGGGATCACCTCCCAAATCAAATGTTTATCTTCAACATTCTTGTTGTAGGGCCTGCTTCTGGGAAAACCTCACCGACCACTAAAGCTCCAATTAACCTTAGGTTGGGTTCTGGGAGAAGCTAAGACTGAAGTGCACAAGAAAGTTCTAGAATCAAGTGAGAAATGGGTGATTGAAATGGGAGGAGGTGACCTGTCTTTTGAAATCCACAGAGAAGAGGATCTGAGGGATTTCTCAGTGAAGGAGACCAGCTGCTTCTCTGTGGAGTTTGGAGCCACTTATCCAGGGATCCCGAAGACTCGAGAGGATCCCCAAGTTTCAAATATGCTCTTCTAGACACTCAGACTGGTAACCAGGTAGTGGAATCTGCCTATACTTCTTCCAAATAATAGTCCTGGGGGGTTGAAAGAAACAAGAAAGGGGCACAAACTTCTCCCCTGTGAGGTCAGTTTCAAGCCCTCACCTAAGAGAGGCCTGGACTCCTAGCAGAGGCTCAGCTCACAGTGGTGCCAAGCCCAGGGGGGTGCCAAGCTGACAGGGGTGCCCAGCCAACAGGGGTGCCCGGCCCAGGGGAGTGCCCAGCCCTTGGGCCCCAGCTCCAGTCATTGCTCCTCTGCCCTGTGTCAAGCAAGGGAGGCCGGAGGCCTAGTGAGCACCCAGAACTCACTGGAAACCAGAAGGCTTGGGCGCCAAACACAAGACACTGTGGTCCCAGGTGGGGATGGGGGAATGGGGGTCACAGGGAGGGAAGAGCCAGGTGCATCAAGTCCATCACTAGTCCCTGTGCAGGAGGAGACAGCAGGCTGCCATCACCCCATCTCTTTGCCACAGAGAGATGGTCCTCTTTCTGCCTTCTTCCTCTTTTTGGCGAGGCTGACACCCTCCCTGGGCTCAGTCAGAGCCCCCCCACACATCCCTTCATCCCTACAGCATACCAGGAAGGCAACTCACAAAGAGGCCACAGCTCCTGGGCACATCCACACCCCAGCCCAGTGCCCTCCTGAAACCAGGGAGCGCAGCCGTCCTCTGGTGGAAAAGTGAGAACTTAAAAACGTCCTCATTGGCTGCATTTCAATGTCTCTGGAAAAGCATTCACAACCAACTCATGCTTGAGAGGAAGCTTTCATCCATAAATGCTAATAACCGCCTGAAGGCTGAATCCCAGGACCAAGGGTTTCCTCTCCTTGCAGAACCAAATTGTTATGTCTAATTCTCGGTTGACTTCTCCAGGTGGCTCCGTGGCTCCTTCAGTGTGGTGGCACTGGTGGCCCGTGGGAGGCAGCTGGCTGACAGCACCGACTGCCTTTGAGCTGGAAGAGTCAGGTGAGTTGCTTGGTGTCTGGGAAAGGGGCTAGGTGTGGTCAGAGAAGCAAGTCCTACCTGCGTTTGCGGGCCTGGCCCCGGACCCTGCTCCCGCCTTTCCAGGGTCCACTGAGCACAGAGGAAATGGAGCCAGGTAGCTCGTTGCCTGGCTTATTGTGTTGTTTTGGCTTTTAACTTTTAATTTTAAATTAGTTTAATTTTAGATTTAGAGAAAAGCTGCAAAAAATAGTACAGAGAGTTCCCTTATATTCTTCAGCCTGCTTCCCCTAGCATCTGACATAACCACAGCATGATTACAAGAAAATTATCACCAGTGAATTGAAGTTAATGTTAGTTAACTAAATAGCAGGCCTTACTTAAATTTTACCAATTTTTCTAAAAATGTCCTTTTTCTGTTGCAGAATTTTATTCATGATCCCATACTGCATTCGTTGTTACTTTTTCTTTGTCTCCTGTGGTCTGTGACAGTTCCTCAGTCTTTTCTTGTCTCTAATGACTTTGACACTTTTGAAGAGTACTGGTCAGTAATTTTGTAGAATATCCCTCAGTTTGGGTTTGTTCAATGTTTTCTCATGATTGGAGTGAGAGTATGCATTTTTGGCAAGAATACCATTAAAATGATGTATGTCCTTATATCAAAGAGCTCACTCTGTTAATATGTCTTGTTACTAATGATGTTAACCCGATCGTGTGGCTAACTTAGTATCTACCAGGTTTCTCCGCTATAAATGGACTAATATAATATGTACTGTTTGGTGCCTTTTTTCTCAATAATAGTTTTTAGATTCATTCATCCATAATGTTGCGTGTATTGTTTGTTCCTTTTTATTGCTGTAAAGTGTTCCATTGTGTGACTATACCAGCACCTCTCTCACCTCCAGCACAGGTGAGGAACATCAGCATCTTTCTCTCCATTGCCTACAGCAGTATTCGCATTCGTACCACTGAGTACAATTATATGGTGCACAACTAGTGCAGCTAAATACGGCAAGCTGGAATCCAAGGACTGCCTGAATCACAATGCAAGTTCTCAGATTTCTTTACCCCCAGAGAATTGATTCTATTCATGCCGTCATTTGGGAAACTCAGGGTAAAGTCCACACTCTAGCATGGCAGCATGGTAAAGTGGTTAATGAACATGAGCCCTGAAGTCTGGCTCTGGGTTCAAATCTTGTTCTTGCCACTCATGAGCTAGGTGACCTTGAGCAAGTTACTTCCTCTCTGTGACTGTTCCATCAGTAAAATAGGTTTAGTGATGATAGTCCCTGTGCCATAGGCTACTCCAAGGATTAAATTTAATTTAATTTTAAAAAAGCCTTGGCCAGGTGCAGTGGCTCATGCCTGTAATCCCAGCACTTTGGGAGGCTGAGGCAGGTGGATCACCCAAGGTCAGGAGTTTGAGACCAGCCTGGCCAACATGGTGAAACCCCAGCTCTACTAAAAATACAAAAATAGCTGGACGTGGTGGCAGGCACCTGTAATCCTAGCTACTCAGGAGGCTGAGGCAGGAGAATTGCTTGAACCTCGGAGGTGGAGGTTGCAGTGAGCCGAGATTGCACCATTGCACTCCAGTCTGGGCGACAAAGCAAGACTCCATCTCAAAAAAAAAAAAAAAAAAGAAAGAAAGAAAGAAAGCATTTAGCATGGTGTCTGGCATAGAATAAACACTCAACATGTTAATAGTGTTATTGTTAATAAACATCATTGTTGGCCAGGCACGGTGGCTCATGGCTATAATCCCAGCACTTTGGGAGGCCGAGGCAGGCGGATCACCTGAGGTCAGCAGTTCGAGACCAACTTGACCAACATGGAGAAACTCCATCTCTACTAAAAATACAAAATTAGCTGGGCATGGTGGCACAGGCCTATAATCCCAGCTACTTGGGAGTCTGGGGCAGGAGAATCACTTGAACCTGGGAGGCGGAGGTTGCAGTGAGCCGAGATTGTGCCATTGCACTCCAACCTGGGCAACAAGAGTGAAACTCCATCTCAAAAAAAAATAAATAAATAAACATCATTGTTGATTTTTGTGGATTATTTATTTCTTATTATTAATATTATAATACTACTCATTAGCTTTGCAGCCTCCATCTCTGAGGGCATGGTTTGAATGAGCATGTATCCTAAGAGCTGCCAGCAAACAGAAGAATAGTCCCTACACCTCTTGGTACCTGAATGGTCCAGGGTCACCAACAAATAATAATACTCACAGCATGGGGTGTTTGTCAGGATTCTACAGAGACATAGAACCATTTGTGTGTGTGTGTGTGTGTGTGTGTGTGTGTGTGTGTGTGTGTGTATGCATGTGTGGAGAGAGGAGGAGAGAGAGAGAGGGGCTTGTTTTAAGGAATTGGCTCATGTGACTGTGGAGGCTGGCAGAACTCCCTCTTTCTGCAGGGAGTCAGTCTCTTTTCTCTGAAGGCCTTCAACTGATTGGATGAGGCCCACCCACATTATGGAGGGCAATCTGCTTTCATCAAAGTCCACTGATATAACTGTTACTCTCACCTAAAAGAAACTTCACAACATCTAGACTAGTGTTTGACCAAATATTTTGGATGCCGTGGCCTAGCCAAGCTGACATATAACATTAACCATCACAGAGGGCTACAGTTTGTGGTCCCCCTTCGCATACAGAGGTTGACAACTCGAAAGCCCTACAGCAGTCAGTGCAGATAAAAATGGGGAGAGGGGGTGGGCTCACCAGGCGGACTTGCCTTGGGGCACAGGGGGACTTGGATTGCCTGGCAGTCCCTGCATCAAGTCATGGTGGCCCATGCTTGGACCTAGGCCAAGACATATCAGGACTGCCAGACAGTATTATTTCAAATAATGCCAAAATCTGAATTTCTAGGTGAAAGTTTCTATTTCTTTAATACTGTCAACTAGTTAAATGTTTTTAAATGTGTGCAGGACAAACGCACAAACCCAAGGGAAAGACGTGCCCTTGGGCAGCCCATTTGCAATCATGACCTACACGATCTTACCAAATCTGTCAACTTCCTTGTTTTAGGTATTCACAGAGCTTCTAGTCATAAAAATTGTAGTTTTGTAGGGGCGTTGGTGAGTTCTTTGAAAGCAGGATTTCTCTGCAGATCCGGAGCAGTGCTTCCCACTCTTTAGCATGGATCAGAATCCCGGGAGGGCTGTGAAACAGCCACCACACCTCACCCTCATCTCTGATTCAGTGGGTAGGGGGTGGGCACAGAAAATCTGCTTTTCTAACAAGAGCCCAGGAGGTACTGATGTTGCTGGTACTGGAAGGTGCTGGTGGAGATGGCAAGTGCTGTGGAAATAGACTCATCTTGTCTGGGCTTCTCAAACCAAAGCTGGCGTCTCCAACAATGGCAAGATAGTCACTGTATTCCCAGGGTGTCATCTTGACACTCCTCCGAACCTTCGCCCCCAAGTCACTTGACTCGACCTCCACATGGCTCGCTGGAAAGCCAGCAGGGAGCACAACTCTTACCTCCAAGCAGCTGCCCCATATATACCACCCCAGGCCCCTAAGAGGCTGAAGCTGAAATCCCCAACCCACCCTGGGTGGGCTCCGTGACACCCACAGGAAAAAGAGTGGAAAATCCTACAGAATTCCTGTGCGATCACAGTGGGGTGAAGTCCTGCCTCCACTGGCCCACCCAATCCAAATGGAAGTCAAGTGATGGCAGTAAGGGACACCCCAGCTGCCCTGCAGGAAACAGGATTTGCCCTGCTGAAATGAGCGGCCCTGCCCTGCCCGGCTGGGGTCTAACAGAAGCTTCCCTCCAAGGCCAAGAGCAAGAAGTCCAGCACTGCTCTCTGCCGCTCTTGGCTGCAGTGCCAGCAGGTCTCCCCAACATCCTGCCAGTCTCTGCCCTCCTCCAGGCACGAACCAGGGTCTCCACAGCTAAGCCAACGCAGGATTGGTCTTCTCCAGGCTAATCCAGCTGAACCGCCCCCTCTGAATGAGAAAGGGCCCCAGGGCCCACGTCTAATTGGATACTCACAATGACCAGAAAATCAGGAAGAATGAACCCCAAACTGCTCACAAATGCCCCATTCTCCACTCGCCAAGGAGGCCCTGTCCACAAACAAATGGGCAAGCAACAGGCCCTTTCCCCAACCTCCTGGTGGGATGATGCCTTGGCGACGCCACACATTCCTTCTTGCCCAGACGCGGTTACCTCATGCTCCCAGCATTTCCTATGAAGAGGAAAAAGTCATCCCAAGCCCATCTCAGGAACCATGATCTCTGGCCAGGGAGGCAACAGTCTGAGAGGACCAGGCTCCTGCCATGTGGTCCCCAGGAGGCAAGGGAAACTCTGGGCTCTAAATCCACAGCCCCCACCTGAAAACAAAAATCAAAACCCCACTGATTTTGAAAAGAATTTCCTATCCCCAGAGTTTCTGTCTCTCTTTGATTCTTTACACTTTAACCAAATATCTTTTGCATTTATTATTTGACTGGGAGACACATGCCTTCCAGGGAAGCACCCACCAATATCCAGCCCCCTGGCCGGTGCCCCAGCCAGTGCCATCCACACCCTTTGCCAGCCAGCAAGGGGGCAAATAGATCCCCCAGGCGTGGACTTGAAGCTGCAGCCTGCGGTGTGAGATGTGGTTCTTGGATCAGAGAAAGTCATGGATGTGCCCAAGGCAGGCATCTCGTCTCCTCCTCCTGTCACTTGTCTCAGCCTGTCAGTGGCTCGTCATGAAGGAGGTCAGGAGGGGGCCCTGAAGGCACGCTCTCTCCCACCTGGATGGTCCCATGAGCAGCTGGAGTCCCTAAACCCAGCATCCTAGCGGTCTCCAGGCTCTGCAGCCACTTGTCTTAGGTCCAAGTTAGAAATGAGTTTGAGATACTACAGCACTGGTAGCAGAACTCTTATTTTTTTATTTTTTGTTTTGAGACAGGGTCTCACTCTGCAGTGGTGCAGTCATAGCTCACTGTAGCCTGGAACTCCTGGACTCAAGTGATCCTCCTGCTTCAGCCTCCCAAGTAGCTGGGACTACAGGTGTGCACCACCACACCTGGCCAATAGTGGACTTAAAAGCACTAGTATTTGCATCTCCTCTTAGCCCATCCACCCCACTATCCCTACTCTTCTCTGGGCAATAAGCTTGGAGGGATCCCGTGTGGTGGCCCTGGGTTCCAGCCCTGGCTCAGTCATGGCAGCTGTGCAGGCAGGCCTAGCTCACGGGTCCAAATGGTTGCCCATGTACCGTATGTCTGAGTATTTAAACACTATAAATCAAGCAAACAAACTGTTCAATAAAATATGTTCCATGCTCCTACTTTGACATATATGACCCATGAGGCTGGATTTGAGTTCAGGATTCTAGGACTCTGCACAGTTCTACTCCAGGGTGTAGCAGTCTAAGAAGAGTTCACCTGACCATGGCCTGGCCTCTTGCCTGTCTCTCAACAATTCTGTCTGGCATTGCAGGGGGTCTTGTGTGCATGCACACAGATACTCAGCCCGAAATCCAAGTCCCATCCACATGTCCACGAAGAGCTACCACTTGATAGCTCCTGCACCTACATGCTTTAGTCTCAGGTCACTTTTCAGGGGACACACCTAGAAACGAGACTAACATGGGTCCTGGGAGGAGGGTCCATACCATTTGGGCAGAAAATCCAGGGTCCGGCTGGGCGTGGAGGCGCCTGACTATAATGCCAGAGCTTTGTGAGGCCAAGGCAGGAGGATTACTTTAGTCCAGGAGTTCCAGACCAGCCTGGGCAACATAACGGGACCTTATCTCTACAAAAAAATTCTTTTAAATTAGCTGGGCATGGTGACATGTGCCCGTGGTCCCAGCTACTCAGGAGGTTGAAGTGGGAGGATCGTCTGAGCCCAGGAGGTCAAGGCTGAAGTGAGCTATGATCACACCACTGCACTCCAGCACAGGCAACAGAACAAGACTGTGTCTTAAAAAAAAAAACAAAACTAGGGCCCCAGGTACATGAAATATGGCCCAGAAGGTCTCAGGCCCTGAGTAGACATGATCCCACAGCAACCAGACTCCTCAGTCTGTAGGAAGGGACAAGGCCAGAGGAGGGCCAGAGAAGGGACCTCTACAGTACTGGGTACAGGGTAGGGGCCCCTACTTGTGAGGGTCTAGGGCTGTATTGGTATGATCTTGGGATGCTCTCAATGTGTGAGCCTGCTCAGGCTGCCATCACAAACATCACAGACTGGGCGGCTTAAGCAGAAATGTATTCTCATAGTTCTGGAGGCTGGAAGTTCAACATCAAGGTGTCAGCAGGGCTGGTTTATCCTGCGCCCTCTCTCTTTGGCTTGCCTTCTTACTGTCTTCATGGCCTTTTCTCCGTGCATATGAATTTCTGCTCTTTTCCTCTTCTTCTAAGGACACTAATTATATCAGATTAGGGCCCCACCCTTATGGCCTATGACTCATTTAACCTTAATTACTTCTTTAAAGACCCTACATCTAAATATAGTCACATTTGGGGGTGAGAGCTCCAGCATACATATTCTAGGGGAGACACAATTCATTCCATAGCACACAACTTCTCTAAGCCTTAGTTGCCTCATCTGTAAAAAGGAGATGATAATAAGGCTTGCTCCATGAAGATGGTATAAAGATTAATTGGAATAAAGCAAGTAAAATGCCCAGCCCAGTGTCTGAAACATAGTAAGTTAAGTAAGCACTGCTGTGTAACAAATGACTCCAAGGCTTAGTGACCCAAGACAACCCCCATTCTACTATCTCTCACAATTTTATGGATTGGGAATCTGGGCAGGGCTGGGTTGGGCAACTGTTCTGCTCCTCATGTCTATAGGACAGTCCCTTTGTGTCTGGAAAGTAAGTCGGCTGGTTTGAAGGAGCTTCACTTACATGTCTGGTGCATTGGTGGGGACAGCTGGAAGGCTGATCTTAGCTGGGATATTGATCAGAGTACCCACACGTAGCCTCTTCAGGATGACCAGCCCAGGGTGGTCAAACTTCTTACAAAGGTCAAGGCTCCCAGAGCAGGAGTCCCAACAGTGGAAGTGGAAGCTGCCAGACACAGACACCTAAGGCCTGGGCCCAGAAACTAGTATGGCAGCACTTCCACCATTTTCTACTGGCCAAGTGCCCACAGAGCCTCTCCAAATTCAAAAAGAAGGGACACAGATCCCACATCCCAACAAGAAGAGTAGTAAAGAATGTGTGGCCATCTTTAACCTACCACAGCATCCAGGAAGTATTAACTATTATCATTTTTCAAACATGGAAGGTAAAAAACGGGAGGCCACAAGAGTGCTGGAGTCCTTGGTGGTCTTTGACACCTGGAATAGAAAAGGGTTAGTTTTTGGTACTTTTAATGTTCAGAGCCTCTCCCCTCTCTCATGACTCCACTACCTTCCCCATCTCACGTCCAGTTTCAGGGACCCTTGCATCACACGAGTTAAACTTCAACTTAAAGTTCCTGTTGAGTGCGGTGCCTGTCAAGAGCTGCTGGTGGGAGACACATGGGCTTGCAGAGCTGCCCCGCCCTCCCTCATGAAGCTCGCATCCAGCCCAGGGAATAGGAAGATAAGCAGTGCTATGCTGGTAGTCAGCTTTCTAGGGGATGGGAGGACCCCGACTTGTAACATTTGCTGATTTCCCCCGCATAAGTAAACCAGGACTGATTTCAAACTGCCAAAATGACTTTGATGAGCCCAGAGTTGAGAAGAGATTCCCAAAACTGGCTCTTGCAAGCTGATGCGTGCTTGTTCCAAAGATGGAAACAATGCAGGGTCTGGTGAATGCCAAGCATAAACTGCAGGAAAGAGCAGGTCCAGTTGGGGGCAGGATGACGGGGAGGAGGCATTCGGGATGAGGCTTGGAGAATGGGTAGAAATGACTGAAGGAGGACATTCCAAGCAGGAGGAACAGCTTTAAAAAAGATCTAAAGGGGGCTGGGCACGGTGGCTCACGCCTGTAATCCCATCACTTTGGGAGGCCAACGCAGGCGGATCATGAGGTCAGGAGATTGAGACCATCCTGGCTAACAAGGTGAAATCTTGTCTCTACTAAAAATACAAAAAATTAGCCGGGCGTGGTGGTGTGTGCCTGTAGTCCCAGCTACTTGGGAGGCTGAGGCAGGAGAATCCCTTGAACCTGGGAGGCAGAGGTTGCAGTGAGCCAAGATCGCACCACTGCACTCCAGCCTCGGTGACAGAGCAAGTCTCCATCTCAGAAAAAAAAAAAGAAAAGAAAAAAGAAAAAAAAAAGACCCAGAGGCAGGAAAACCCAAGGTATACCAAAGAACATCGAGGGGCAGGGTTTGTAGTGGACAGCACATGAAGGATGGTCAAAGATCTGGGTAGAAGGCCAGGCGCCGTGGCTCACGCCTGTAATCCCAGCACTGTGGGAGGCCAAGGCGAGCAAATCACTTGAGGCCAGGAGTTCTAGACCAGCCTGGCCAACATGGCAAAACCTGGCTCTACTAAAAACACAAAAAATCAACTGGGTGTCATGGCAGGCACCTGTAATCTCAGCTACTAAGGAGGCTGAGGCAGGAGAATCACTTGAACCAAGAGGCAGAGGTTGTAGTGAGCTGAGATCTTGCCACTGCACTCCAGCCTGGGCGACAGAGGGGGAAAAACAAAAGACCTTGCTGGAAAAGGTGAGGCGGGCTCTAATGATGAAGGGACTTGAGAGCAAAGCTGGGGGGTTAACATGGTTAAAAGAAAAACTTTAGACACATTTAACAAAGTTTAATTGAGCAAGGAAGAATTGTCGAATTGGGCAGCCCCCAAACCAGAATAGGTTCAGAGAGACTCCAGTGCTGCCATATGGTCAGAAAGGATTTATGGACAGAAAAAAGAAAGCTGCAGCCAGAAGAAGGAAGTGTGGTACAGAAACAGCTGGACCGGTTACAACTGGGAGTTTGCCCTATTTAACAGTTGGCCACTTGTGATTGGCTGAAGCTGGGTGATTGACACAAGAGTAGGTTACAGTCTGTTTACACATCCAGCTAGGTTACAGTTGACTGTGTCTGGAGAAACCTTTAGGCCCAACTTACAAGATGCTGCTTTAGGCCAAACCTAACATACTTCATTTACTAGGGAGGGTGTCAGAAGGCTTTTGAGCAGGGATTGACATGATCTGGAGGGTGCATTGGAAGTGGGGTGAACTTGGAAAGTGGGACCCCCTGAAAGGAGACAAGGAGATGGGACTGCCGATGGAGCAGGGGAGAGTGGGCCCAGCTGCATAGATTGGCTCTACCGTGGAGATGGCAAAGGTGTGGGCTGCGAGGCTGAAAGCCAGGATAGGGGATGATTTGCCCCGAGGAGCTGTTCTCCAGGGAAATCAGAAATCTTCATGGTCAAGTCTTGAAAAGTTTTGGTCTCCAGACAAAGGTTTCCAGTGGCAGCTCCTGGGGAGAATCTGGAAGCTGGGGACTTCCCCAAGGCCTTCTTTCCAGTAAGCAGCCCCCTGCAGCCACCGCACAGACCACCTCAGGCCTCAGGTCCCTCTTGGGCCCGTCTGCACTGTGACAAGGGGAAGCCAGGACAGGGAAAGCTGAGGGTGAGTTTGAAATTGAGGTGGCTGGGGCTGGCAGATCAGTGCTTTGTTCCCCCGTCCTGTAGTATTCCACCACCCCCTGGCACTGTCCTGAATGACACGTGTGTTCCTTACACACATGCCATGCTCCACAGCCCATCTAGTGCGTCGGGAGACAGCATCCCATTTAACCCATGCACATCCTGTCTGAGAGTCGCTATTTATAAGCCCATTTCATAGGTGAAGGAGCTGAGGCCCAAAGAGGTGAGGGACTTCAACAGGCAGTATGTGGCAGAACGAGGGCTCACAGGGCCTAACGCTTGTGCCTCAGAAGGTTCAGCCTATCTGGGGACACAAAACTTGCACTCACAAAATAACTGGAGGGAAATAAAGAAGAACTCTTTCTGGGGTTTTTTCCAACTCAACAACCCTGACAATCCTGGCTCTAGAAAAGCCCCTTGGGGAACCCTGCCAGGACAACCTGTTTCATCTATAAGTGTTTATTACACAAACATATCTCTTATCCTTGATCCAAATGAAATCACTGCCATTCATATGTAACTAGGATATAACTGGGCCATGCTGGGGCCCATCTAAACACAGTGGCCTTTGAATAAACACAGATCTCTCCCAAAGCCCTGAAAACCTTTTTTTTCTCAAGTCTCTTGAGCAGGCAAACATAGCAGGAGAGGAAAGAGTTGGGGGTGGGGAGCCATGTGCCAAACCCAACGCTGCCCACTGCAAACTTCTTACAGAGTCCTTCTGTCCGTCTCTGTCTCCAAAGCCCGCGCCACAGGGCAGGGGCTCACCCAGCCCTCCCTCTCACCCTCAAACTCTCCGCCCTGCTAGTGTCCTGTCTCACTCCCCCTTCTCCCTCCTCCCCCACTACAAGCCCTCTTCCAGAGGTTTCCCTTCTGAGAGCAGCTCTAGAGGCTTTATTTTGAAAATCGAGGTAGCCCATTACCCCAGTTAGCACAACGAAGGGCTGGGTCAGGAAGTGGGTGCAGGGTCCTCCAGGGGCCAAGGGAGAGAGGAAGTGTTTGTGGAAGTCCCTTCTTTTACCAGGTGTGGTGAAAAAGATGCTGAGCGGCAGCTAAGGGTACCTGGACTTAGCTCAGTCATTAAGTGTGCCACCTTGAGTGGGTGATTTCACCCTTGGACCTAAGAATAGAAACTGGGTATAGTGGCTCCTCCCTAAGGAGAGTACAGGGAAGACAGACGCTGTGAACTTTGAACCCACTGGGTTTGGAGATGAAGAGTGGTTCCTGCCAATGGCACAGCCTTAATCTGATCATAAGGAAACAAACAGACCTGAACTTGAGAGCATTTCCCGAAACAATGGGTCCTTTAAAATGCCAGGGTCATGAAGGACAAAGAAGAAAGACCAAGAGACAAGACAGTGGAGGGCAAGGTGTAATCCGGGATCGAATCCTTGACTTGGGGAGGGAGTTTCTATAAGGGATTGTACATCAGATAGTAGCTATGAGTCAGTGTTCTATCTCTTGAATTTGATAAATTGCTCCGCAGGTATGTAAGAAGATGCCTTCGTGTTTAGGAGATAGACGCTGAAATATTTAACGATAAAGGGGCAGGAGGTCTCCAACTTTCTAAAGTGTTTCAGAAATTAGTAACAGTTTGAGTATATATATGTGAATGTGTGTATATATACACATATATAAGAGAGAGAGGCAAATGTTACAAGTTGGGAAATCTGGATGATTTTTGTCTCGTTTTTGTAAGTCTTTTTCTAAGTGTGAAAGTATTTCAAAACAAAAAGTTAAAAAATAAAAATTGAAAAAAGCAGTAATACATAAGCGCTCTGAGTTTTATGAATTTTAATCAATTAAAGAAGTTTGTTGTTACTCCATTCATTCATTCAACAAATACCGGCTGAGCGCCTACCCTGTGTGGGACACTGTGCTAGGCGTCAGGATGCAGGGAACAAAAGGCCCGGCCTAGCGACCAGACCAAGGTTGGGTCTGCAGTGCATTCCAGGGGCCTCCCCATAACCCCTAATCCCTCCTGCTTTGAGACCCAGGCTCTCCTTGCCCTAGAGGCCAAGCTGTCACTGCTGCCAGGGGGCCCTTCCTGAGAACTGCCCTCACCTGAAGAGACCCACTTTGACCAAGCTTATGTCCCCTGCTGGCATCCAATGTCAGTTGGGCCCCCTTGCCTGGACTGGAATAACTCCAGAGACTATCCCAGCTTCAGATCTCCCACAGGGCCAGCTCCAGCCCTCATGGTGACAACATCGCAGTTCAACTCCTCCCTCTGCCCAAGAGCACTCTCCGAAAACTTCCTGCACATGACCTCTGTCTCAGAGTTTGTGTCCGAGGAACATGGTCATTACAGAGTCCCAACAGGAAACAAATGTCACAATCAAATTAAGAGCATTCCAGATGACTTATTAAAAGGACTGTCTACAAAGGTATGGGCAGGGTGTAGTAAGACCACCAGGAATGATGCAGTGACCTGGGGCTAGGAACAATTAAGCCTTTACCAAAGGAGATAGCCGCGTGGAGAAGGCAACCATTGGTGGAGTAAGATCCTTCAGCTGAGACTCAGCCAGCCCGAGATGACCCAGCAGAGACGGAGCCACAGGAATAAACAAATGCCTTTCCTCACTCTCCTCATCCCCTTCCCGCCACTCCTGCCCGGGCCCCCCATTGGCCACACCCAGCTGAAAGTCTGAAGAAGGATGAGGGTGGCTCTGGTGGCGGACGGAAGACCTCAGTACAGAGTCCCATACAGCACCCGAGCTTGACCCCTCTGCGAGTATCTGATGAAAGCTCTGGACTCTCCCCAGGAAATGGATCATAAATACACACACACAATTTTACACTTAATTTTAAGGAATTCATGACTGCTCTCCCAGGAAGCCCAGGCACCTGAGATTAAACACCGCAGTGCTATGAAGTGGTAGAAGCAGAGGCACAAAACATAGGTGATTGAAGGGAAGAGAAAAGCAGAAAGGGAGGGGCACTGATGTCCTCATCTTACAGAGCTGGGAATCAGCAACTGCTGTCGGAAGAGGAAATGCTCATGCAGGAGTCAAAAATAGTCATGAAAGTTCAGACATTGGGAGTAGTGAGCTAAATGCTCATCTTAGATATTGGGGAGTGAATAGCTGTTGTCTAAAGATGGTAACTGAGGGATGGAGGTATACGTACGTGATTTGGAGTGTGGAGAAAATCCATAAACAGCAACTGGCAAAAGATGTTGTCTTGGGGGAGTAGGACTGGGAGTGAACAGGGGCAAGTACAGCAGGAGAGACACGATTGCTTTTCATTGTAAGCCTTTCTGATGTAACTGAGTTGTTGCCACTATAACACACACACACACACACACACACACACACACACACATATGTGTCTGTGTGTGTATATATAACTTTGATAAGTATAATTTTTGTAAAGAAACCTTTCCCTATTAGGATCTTCCAGCACGTCTAACCTCACAAGGCCTCAGAGCCAGTTCAACCCACATACCCTTCCAGCAGACTGGCCTGTGCCCACCTGCAGAGCAGAAGTGGCCCTGCTTCAGCCACCTATTTCTGAGTCACAAAATACCCTGAAACTTGGTGACTCAAAACAACAAAAATGTATCATTTCTCTCTATTCTGTGGGTTGACCAGGTGGTTCCTTTGCTTCGCCTAGTGTCAGCTGGGACCCTGGGATGGCTGGAAGGTTACAGAAAGGCCTCACTCACATGGCTCCACCAGGCTACTGGCTGGGGAACTGCAAAGCTGTTGACTGGCAGCCTTGGTTCCTCTCTGTGTGGGCCTCTCCACTTGGCTGCTTGGGCTTCCTCACAGAATGGCAGTGAGGGTCCAAGAAGGAGCCATTAAAGAAGTAAAGGCAGAAGTTGAAAATGACTGAAACCGTGATACTTACATAGCATCACTTGCACTGCATTCTACTCATCAAAAGAAGTCAAGGGTCACCTCAGGTCCAAGAGCAGGGAATTAGATTCAATCTCTGAATGACAGCAGTGGCAGAAACAGGAAGGCTTCATGGTAGAGGGAAAATACTCCACATGACCCTCCCATTGCTCCAACAATTTTCCCACCAGCCACACCTCCACGGACTGCCTACTGGAGACTTCCCATCCAAACTTGTGCTTCTGCACACGTCCCAGCCCTCTCAGACGCATCCTCTCTCTCAGTCTTCTCTGTCCAGTGCAACCCATGGTTCTAGACTGATATGATCACCTCGGCTTTCGGTGTTTTTGTTGTTATTTTAGCCTTCATCAGATTTTATTATTTATTTATTTTTTTTAATTTATAATCATCTTCTTTGAGAATGATTCACCAGATTTTAAAATCCCAGATGATATAAACTAAGTCTTCTAAAATACTCTGTATATCCTAGTGAACATCATTTCCATCCCTCCCACTGAGAATTGTAGTGAACAGATGCAATCAATGTTTAAATTATGTATCTATGAATATGTAATTTATATATCCATACTTACAAGGCTGCCACATTGCATAACCCCAGGGAGGCACTTTTATGTTATAGGCTATGCAAATGGTGTCCCCTGGAGGTATGCAGTACGCAGCTCATACAACTGAACATGGCCTTCCTGGATATGGATGTTTGGTAAGAGCATATCTTTTATTCCACCTCTCTAATGCATACTCATTTTAGGGCAGTGGCTCTCAATCTGCACATTATAATCACCTGGGCAGGCCACACTGCCAAGCACTTAAATCTGAATCACCTCATGGTGGGACCCAGGCATCGGCGTGTTTAAAGTTCCCCAGGTAATTCTAACATGTAGTCAAGGTTTAGAACCAGTACTCTCAGGGGATGCGTACAGAATCCTTGAAAAGGGTTTTGTCTTTGGTAAAAGTGTAAAAATAATTGGCATTCATGTACAGAAAAAAAATAGAAAGTTGCAGGAAACTCTAAAAAACAAAATAAAACAAAACCAGTTCCATGCACTGAAGAAAAACCCTGTTGGGGTTTTTCTTTCTTTTCTCCGTGAATATCCTTTGCCCCCTGCAGTCACACAGTGCAGAAAGCTTTGCTGGGCTTCACCCTACCTCTCACTTCAGGTGGGAAGTAGGGAGGGAGCGTGGGGCTGTTGTTGGTGAACTTTGCTTTTCCCTGTGGCCTTAGGCCAAAAATATGAAACTTTTTTGTTTGCGGAGATTGTCCTGTTCCTCCCTTAAACAATCTTTCCTGGCCCAACGGACACTGTAGGACTTAGTTGGGTCAATGTCATGGTCTATGCCTTCTGTGGCCTAAGCTGGCTCCGGACATTGGAGAGAGAATTGTATTAGCCTTGCTGGGCCTCGGCCCTGCCCTCTCCATGGGGCATCTCCAGTGCAGGACCCTGGCTGATGGCCAGGCTGCTGCACATCCATTCTGTCATTATCCGTAGCAACCGCCCGCACCCCAGCCCCAGGTCTCCCACCTCATTTGGTTGGGTCCCTTGTTCCTGACCGGATGCCTGGTCTGGTTCTCCTCTTCCTCTCCTAGGAACTTGCTTGCTCCTTTGGGAACTCTGAGCCTCAGACCTGGCAGAGCAGGAGTGTTACCCACTGGCAATATCCAGCTGGTCCCATCGCTGACCACCTACCACCTTTGGGACATTTGGCTCCTTATCTTGACCCTGGGCTTGACCTGCTATTGCTGCACCATCAGCAAAAATCTTCCTCAGCAGCCAGCCCTGGGGTTCCTCTACTCCCACCTCCACCCTGGCTCTGGCCCCACCTTCTGTGATGTGAGGGATTCTCGAGCGCATTTGCTCTCTCCACAAATGTTTACTGAAAGCCAATTATGCACCAGGCATGGCACTTGGTGCCCACATTAGAAGAGGCTCCTCCCTCCTGGAGCAGACAGCGAATACACTGTCCCTGAGAGGGGCGTTACCAGGTGATAGGACCCTGCCTGGGATTTGGGGACCGCTTCCCAGAGGAAAAGGGGCTGGGAGCTGAGACATGCAGGATGATGAGAAGCTGATGGGGTAAGGGAGCAAAAGCCTTCCAGAGAGAGGGAATGGCACATCTGAGGGTCTGTGTGGAGGCTGGAGGGAGGCCATCGTGGTGGGGTCTCCCCGAGCCAGAGAGTGGAACCGGGTGAGGCTGTGAGGTGGCCGGGCCAGAGCACCAGGTCCTGTGGGCGGAGCTAGATCTTAGCTGGCCTTCCAAGACCCGTCCACGGTTTCTAGGCAAGAGGGTGACACAATCAGACACACCCACCGACCAAACTATCCAGCTACAGATGCAGGAGCCACCATTAAACACTCCCCTTGTATCAGCTGTGGAAGGAGACAGACACTGGGAATGTGATTTGCCTGCCAGGGTGGGAACTGGGTGACCCACTGGGGGGCAAGAGAAGAAGAAAGACTCTAGTATGTGTATGTTTGTACAGCTTCTTGGCCAGGCATGGTGGCTCACTCCTGTAATTCCACTGCTTTGGGTGGCTGAGATAGGAGGATTGCTTGAGGCCAGGAGTTCAAAACTAGCCTGGGCAACATAGTGAGATCCCATCTCTAAAAAAATAAAAAACAATTAGCTGAGTGCATTGGCACACATCTGTAGTCCCAGGTACTCAGGAGGCTGAGGTAAGAGGACCTCTTGAGCCCAGGAATTCAAGGCTGCAGTGAACTATGATTGAGCCACTGCACTCCAGCCTAGAGGACAGAGTGAGACCCATCTCTAAAAAGGACACACATGCACACATATAGAATAAAAATTATGATGAATCCTGTCCTTCAAAAATGCTTAACTTTGCTATAGTTTGAAGGTTTGTCTCCTTTGAAATTCATCTTAAAACTTAATTCCTAATATGGCAGCACTGAGAGGTGGGGCCTTTAAAAAGGGACTGGATCATGAGGGCCATTCGTGTATTAATAGGTTCTTGGGTTATCATGGCGGTCGGTCATTAGAAACCCAGCTTGACTCTTGCTCCTACCTCTGCCACAAGATCCCCTGCAGCACCTCAGGACCCTGCAGAAGAAGGCCACCAGCAAGAAGGCCCTCACCAGATGCAGCTCCTCAGCCTTGAACTTCCCAGCTCCAGAACTGTAAGAAATACATTTCATTTCTTTACAAATTACCCAGTCTCAGATATTCCGTTATAGCAACAGAAAACAGACTAACACAAGCCCGAATCTCTTCCTGAAGAGCAATCAGTTCAAATCCAAATTGAGGCACCGTCTGCCAAACAAATGACTGAATGCTTTGAAATGTCAGGGTCATGAAAGACAAGACAGGCCCAAAGGTGGCTCCAGGTGAGAGGAGCTTGAGCGGAGGCACAATGGAGGGAGGCGGGCCTTGGCTGGATAAAAAGGGATATGGACATGACAAGGACAACTTGCAACATTTGGACATGGGCCATGTAAAGAGACCAGGCTTGTATCTACATTAAATTCATTGAGGGTGGTCATGGTTTCGTTCTTATGTGAGAAAATGCTCACTATCTTAGGAGAGACATGTGGAAATATCTGGATAAAATCTCAAGCTATCTCTGCAACTATTCTCAAATATATAAAGAAACAAAAAGGCCTGGTGCAGTGGCTCACACATGTCATCCCAGCGCTTTGGGAGGCCAAGACAGGGCGATTGCTTGAGGCCAGGAGTTTGAGACCAGCATAGGCAACATAGTGAGACCTCGTCTCTATAAAGAATAAAAAAATTAGCCAGCGGTAGTAGTGCACATCTGTAGTCCCGGCTACTCAGGAGGCTGAGGCAGGAGGATCACTCGAGCCAGGAGTTCAAGGTTGCAGTGAGCTATGATCATGCCACCATACTCTAGCCTGGGAAAGAGTGAAACCCTGTCTCTAAAAATATAAATAAATAAAAAGAGAGGGAAATGATAAAAAAAGGAAAGAAAGAAGGTGGGGTAGGGAGAGAAAGAGAAAGAAGAAAGGAAATAAAAAAAAGAAAGAGATGAAGAGTGATGGGGGAGAGGAGAGAAGGGAAGGAAAGATACTGATTTTTTTTGACCAACGAATATGTTTATATAGAGAGAGATATAGCAAATGTGGCAAAATATTAACTGCTGGTAAATTTCATAGTTATTATTCTTGCAAGTTTTCTATGGCTTAAAATTTTTCAAGATGAAAAGTCTGGGAAAATTAAGACAACATAAAATAAAAACACTTTTTAAACAATTGTTTATGATTGGAAAAAAAGAATCTGACTGTTGACAGATTCCAGGACCACTGCAACTCTTCATATTTTAAGAAAAAACAAATCTCTCCCATTTAGCCTCATGGCTGGGTGATCTATCCCCACCCCTACGGATGACAGGATGTAAAAATCACTTACTTTGGACTCCACAAAATGGGTGAAACACCCCACTGTGAAGAGGCTGGGGGAGCTACATATTCAGAGGACTCTCGGTTCTGTTCAAGCACATAGACATTTCCAACAGTGTCATGTCCTGACCTTTCTCACCTGCCAAGCTAAAGTCATTTTTCTTTGAATAAGCTGAGATTTAGAAAAAGAAAACAATGATCCCGGTGGCCTTTAAAGAGTGAATGTTATAAAGGGCATTCCCCGCACTGGGGCTGGGGGCCAAGGTGAGGGCTGGTGGCCTGGGTCACATAGGCTCCAATGATGCTGCTCCCATCACGTGCAGCAGCAGTCAGCCTCATCTGGGAATCAGAGCCTGGACCGGCCACTGTGTTGCCTTTACTCTTAGAACTGGAGATAATGAAAACTAGAACTCATTACATCTGTAGGTGCCCAACATCGAGTGTGCCATGTGGGCATGGGTCTTGGGAGAGGAGCATTTTGACGGTGCTCCTAAGAACCCAAAGGAAGACAGTGGCCCACGGAGTGGCATTCTGGTTGGCTGATAGGGCCTGCAGTGGGTGTGCACGCAGCCATGGCTTCCAGGGGAGCCCTGAGATGCAATGAGAATGGGGGACACTGACAATGCTCTTGATCCCACCCTCTCAGGCCACCCGACTGCTCTTAGTGCTGCCGGAGCATCTGAGACACGTGCATGTTCTGCTTTCTGATGACAGCATCCTAGGGAGCCAAGAGCTCAGGCTCTGGAGTTGAGAGCTGGTTCAAATTCTACACTTGTTACCTGCAGACTGGGACTTGGGAAGGCTGAACTTCTCCAAGCCTGTCTTCCTCATCCCTGAGATGGGGTAGAAGGAGGAGTGCGCTGATGATTAAACGAGATGAAGCCTCTTACTCTCATACATGGTGCAGATCGGAGCCCCCAGCGGGTGCCCCACAGGTGGTAGCCCAGCCAGGAAGCTGACCAGGGCAGCAACCTGGAAATATGACAAGATGGAGCAAATCACACTCCCCAGAGATTGGAAGGAGCACTTTGTCCAACTGTGGGGATGAAGGTGGGGCGGAGTAGTACCGAGCATCACTAGGCTGCCTTCTGGGGAAAGAAGGACTCTGTAACTGGAGGGCCTTTCCTTTTCTGAGTAGAGTTTCCAAGTTTGGATTCTGAACTGAACCATCTGAGAAGATAATGCTGAGGCAAAGGCGCATCCAGCCGTTCCCCTCCTCTCCTCCTCCCTTGTAAATAACATCAGGCGCTGCATACACTATGGTGGTCCCATAAGATGACCATGGAGCTGAAGAATTCCTGCCAAGGAAGTCGAGGCTGCAGTCAGCCATGTTTGCATCCCTGCACTCCAGCCTGAGCAACAGGGCGAGACCCTGTCTCAAAAAAAAAAAAAAAAAAATTCCTGTTGCCTGGTGACGTCATAGCTGTCATCATGTTGTACAATGCATTACTTGTGTGTTTGTGGGGATGCTGGTGTAAACAAACCTACTGCACTGCCAGTCATATAAAAGTCTAGCACATATAAATACTGTATGTGCAGTGCATGATACTTGATAATGATTAATAAACTACTATGTTACTGGTTTATGTATTTGCTATAATTTTAATCATTATTTTAGAGCATATACCTTCCACTAATTAAAAAAAAAAAGTTAATTGTAAAACAGCCTCAGGCAGGTCCTTTGGGAGTTGTTCCAGAAGAAGGAAGGCATTGTTATCCTAGGAGATGACAGCTCCATGCGTGTTATTGCACCGGAAGCCCTTCCAGTGGGACAAGATGTGGAGGTGGAAGACAGTGATATTGACAACTCTGACCCTAGACCTAGGCTAATGTGTGCGTTTTTGTCTTTGTTTTTAACAAAAAAGTTCAAACAGTTAAAACAATTAAAAACAGAAAAAACTCATAGAATAAGGATGTAAAGAAAGTACTTTTGTACAGCTGTATGAATGTGCTTGTGTTTTAAGGTAAGGGTTATTACAAAAGAGTCGAAAAGTTAAAGCAAATTAAAAAGTTTATAAAATGAAAAAGTTACAGTAAGCTAAGGTTAATTTATTACTGACAAAAGAAAAACATATTTTCTAAATTAGCCTCAGTGTACAGTGTTTCTGAAGTCTATAGTAGCGTACAGTAGTGTCCGAGGCCTTCACATTCACTCACCACTGACTCACCCAGAGCAACTTCCAGTCCTGCGAGCTCCATTCGTGGTAAGTGCTCCATAGAAGTGGACACTTTTTATCTTTTATACCATATTCTCACCCTACCTTTTCTCTGTGTAAATATAAAAACACTTACATTGTGTTACAACTGCTTGCAGTATTCAGGACAAAGACATACTGTGCAAGTTTGTAACCTGAGAGCAACAGACTACACCACACAGCCTAGGTGTGTAGCAGGCTGTACAGTCTAGGTTTGTGTAAGTCACTCTGTGATGTTCACACAACAAGGAAATTGCCTAATAATGCATTTCCCAGAACACATCCCCCCAATAAAGGGACACATGACTGTACATGCCAAGGAAACATTTAAGGAGCATCCACTTCAAAATGTACATCAGTGGAGAAAAGAATGATTATTCAAAAGATCCCAATTCAGACAGGTGCAGTGGCTCACACCTGTAATCCCAGCACTTTAGGAGGCCGAGGCAAGAGAATCACTTGAGGCCAAGAGTTCAAGACCAGCCTGACCAACATGGTGAAATCCCATCTTTACTAAAAATACAAAAATTAGCCAGATGTGGTGGCACATGCCTGCAATCCCAGCTACTTGGGAGGGTGAGACAGGAGAATCGCTTGAACCCGGGAGGTGGAGGTCGCAGTGAGCTGAGATCGCACCACTGCACTCCAGCCTGGGCAACAGAGTGAGACTCCATCTCAAAACAAACAAACTAATAAAAGATCCCAATTGACTGGGATAACCAAGTGGTCATCTGGGAAAAATAAATTCCAGATGGATCAGAAATTTAATCCCTAAAACTAAAACCATAAAAGCATTAAAAATAGAATACTTTAAAAAAAAAACCTCAAAGTGAGAAAGATCTTTCTTAACATAACACAAAATCTGGAATACATTTTAAAAAATAATAATAAATTTGATTATATAAAAACATGTAATTCAAATGTCAAATAAAAGTCGAAACACAACCAACAAAGCAAAAAAAGTGTTTACAACATATGCAGTTGGCAAAGGCCAGTTTCCTTAATATATAAAGCACTTTTAGAATCAATAAGAAAAAGAACAACAACCCAATAGGAAAGAAATGGCAAAGGATAGAGCAAAGCTCATAGAAATTGACCCACAACTGACCTTTTTTTTTTTTTTTTTTGAGATCGAGTCTCACTCTGTTGCCCAGGCTGGAGTGCAATGGCACAATCTTGGCTCGCTGCAACCTCCGCCTCCTGGGCTCAGGCAATTCTCCTGCCTCAGCCTCCCGAGTAGCTGGGATTAGAGGTGCATGCCACCACACCCGGCTAATTTTTGTATTTTGGTAGACGGGTTTCATCATGTTGGCCAGGCTGGTCTCGAACTCTTGACCTCAGGTGATCCGCCCACCTGGGCCTCTCAAAGTGCTGGGATTACAGGAGTGAGCCACCTTGCCTGGCCCCACAACTCACTTTTAAACATAGGAGAAGATGCTTGACCACACTAGTATTAAAAGCAAAAATTACAATTATGATGGTATACCAATTACTTTTAGCTAATAGACCGGCAACAAGTTTCATAGCACCGTGTGTTGATGAGAGTCTAGAGAGACAGACATTCTCAAATATTATTACTGGGAGTAAAAAATCAGTACTATTACTCTAGAGGGCATTTCGACAATATTTATAAAAATTTAAAATGAACATATCTTTTGGCTAAGCAATCCCACTTCTGGGATTTATCCTACAGACATGTGGGCACACATGCCAAACAATCTAGTGACAAAGCTTTCTGAGATAGCAACATTGGAAGCAACCCAAGTGCTTGGCAATAAGAAATTGGTTAAATAAATGTACCATCCTGCAAGGGAATACTAGCAACCATTTTTTAAAATGAAGCAGTACTTTATGTGCTGATATGAAATTATCTTCAAAATATATTAACATATATATGCTCTTGCTTGCATAAAATATCTCTGGAAAATGCACAGGGCACTGGTTGCCTCTGCAGGGGGGAAATGGAGGCAGGGAGAGAGGCCACTTATGTTCATGTTTGATTGCATTAACATGCACGTGTATTACCTATTTTTAAAAATAACATTTCTATAGTTATTACACTTGGGTAGGTCACCCATGGCTTCCCTAAGGATAAGGTTAGTCCCTTGATTCAGGAGCCAAATGCCAAAGGGACTCCAACAGTGATTCAGGTTTGGAAACAGCCCGCAGGAATCTGTGCTGACCCATCAGAGGACCGAGTGGAACGTGGCAGCTCCAAGGCAGAGCCAGCCTGAAACCCTGTGAATGTGCTTTAGGCCAACCAGACGGTCAGAGTGAGATGGGGTGGGGGTGGGGGACACCCTGAGCCAGGGAGCCAGTGACTTCCAGGAGAAGAGCGAGGAGAAAATTCAACGCTTTCCTCATGAAAGGAGGCAGAGCCGGGACAACATTCAAGGAGGCCAGGGGGATGCTGAGGGGGCCTGGCTGGGGGTTCTGGCTGGGGGGCCTGGCAGGAGCTTGGAGAGCCCCTTCCCAGACAAACACCTGGGCCTAGTCCCTGAGAAGCACTGAGGCACCCACCAGGCTGGAAGCAGAGCCCTTCCCGCCCCTGCCCCGGCCACAACCACAGTTTGCTGGCGTTTGCTGGCCTCCACCTCAGGCCCAGCTGAGTCAAGGAATTCCAAGTAACAGCCACCTCTTCCCATGCCCACCAAGCCGACCTTCCAGGGTTTCCGTGGGACGTTTGGTCACACTGGGCTCAGAAATCTGCACTCTGTAAACTCACCGGTTTCTCCGTGACTGGGGTTTCCCTTTGTGCCTCAGTGTTCCTTTGGGAAATATTCAACCTTTTTTTGGCCTAGTTAAGGAGAAAGGAATTTTTCCAGACTCAGTCAAAGATGTTGGCTCAGCTTGATTGGGAGGGAAGGGTGATTTTAATAAGGCTGGGGGTGGTGGTGGGGACAATGTGTGACACCCCCCCCCAGGAAGTGGGACTGCACACGGCACTGGGGTGGGCAGTTCTGGCTCCTCCTGACCTGGCCGTCCCTCCCCAGTGCCATGAGTTTTGAGCCTGGTTGCCTTGGTGACCGGTTTTCAGTCCCTGTTCACCGCCTAACCATTGCATGTTCTCTCGAGCCTCCTTCTATCCCCAGCACAGTCCACACACAATGTAAGTGCTCAAAAGTTGGCCTGTAGCACTGAGTTGAGGGGCTGTCAGCCCTGGTGAGCCCTGGTGTCTCATCACGGTTTCCCCATGGCTGTCTCCACCCCTCTTCCAGAAAAGCTATTGAGAAATAGAACTCTTTGACATCACCTCTAGCTAAAGTTGCTGAAAACAGCTCAGAGGAGTGAATTCCACAGAGCCCTATGCCCAGCCTAGATTCCTGGGGCTTCTTGTCTCATGGAGTCTGCAGAGCTGGCATCCAGACCCCTCATCCTGGACCGCTACCCGCCATCGGCCTCCTCCACGTAGTCTTCTTGCTCCCCCTGCACTCTGACTTTCTGCCAAACCATTTCCCTCCTGGCTTCAAACTTTTGTCGGGAAAGAGATGAAATCAGCACTTGGAGAGCCGGAAAGGGAAAAACAGCTGCTTTTCACAAAATGGGCTAGGGCGGGGGAAGGGGAGCAGCGCAGCTGGTTCTTGGTGGGAAAGCCAGAGTCTGGTGGGAACGTACAGCTCACAGCAGGAGAGACAAACACACACACCTAGAGGGGCCCAGCGGCAGCAGCTTAAGGGCTTGCTTGCCAATGGCACCTTGCACCATATTCTTCAGATATAGTCACATCTGGTGTCCACATTAACCATCCTAGGGCTGTAGAGATTTTCTCCATTTTAGAGAGGTAGGCACAAAAAAAAAAAAAAAAAAAGATTTCTCTTTCCCCTTAGTTCTCCTATAAGAATAATTATAGTGCATGTGCTTGGGATACAGTAGAGAGTGGTGGGGCCTGTGGCATCAAGGCCGCCAGGTAAAATTGCTCAGGTTGGGCGGACTCTGTGGCATCTTGCAACTGTGGCCATGTGGCTATGTGGGCCTCTGATAACAACTATGATTTTTCAAGAGGAGCCAGGGATCTGGATTTTTATGTGATTTAATAATTGGCAACTAATTCAGAAGCTTTACAGTATTGAGCAGTCAGTAGTACATTGTGGGCCAAGCAAAACATGTCTGTGGGTAGAGTTGGGGCTGAGGGCTGGAGTTTGAATCCTCCTTTATGGGTGAGAACTGACACGTGTACCCCAGCCAGGAGCAGGCATTGTCGGCACTCTACCCATCCCCCAAATCCCTTCCTCCCTTTTTTGTGTCCAGCTCCGAAGGGCTTTCGCTTCCTGCAGTATGCACCTGACTTACCTCATGGTATAACCTGTTTCTTACCATTCCACTTTTCACCTGCTTCCTCAATGATAACTCTAATATAATAGTTGTTTTTTGTTTGTTTGTTTGTTTGTTTGTTTGTTGAGACAGAGTCTCACCGTCGCCCAGGCTGGAGTGCAGTGCTACGATCTCAGCTTGCTGCAACCTCCACCTCCTGGGTTCAAGCAATTCTCCTGCCTCAGCCTCCCGAGTAACTGGGACTAAGGCGTCCACCACTACACCCAGCTAATGTTTTGTATTTTTAGTAGAAAATGGGGTTTTGCCATGTTGGCCAGGCTAGTCTTGAACTCCTGACCTCAAGTGATTCGCCTGCCTTGGCCTCCCAAAGTGCTGAGATTACAGGTGTGAGCCACTGTGCCCAGCCTATCATAAGAGTATTTTAAAATATCAGTGGCTTGTCAGGCACGATGCTAGGTGCTTGACATAAATATTTGTTTAAAATCAACACATCTAAGGGAGGTCACATTAATGCTTCATTTACTAAATGTCTAATGGTTTTTGAATTGTAAGGCAAGGTTTCAAAAGCCTAATCAATTTATATATATATAAAGTTAACATATCCACATCCTTATGATGCAGGTAATGGGATTATTCACTTTTTTTTTTTTTCAGACGGAGTCTGGCACTGTCACCCAGGCTGGAGGGTAATGGCGCGATCTTGGCTCACTGCAATCTCTGCCTCCCAGGTTCAAGTGATTCTCCTGCCTCAGCCTCCTGAATAGCTAGGATTATAGGTGCCTGTCACCATACCCGGCTAATTTTTTGTATTTTCAGTAGAGACTGTGTTTCACTATGTTGACCAGGCTGGTCTTGAACTCCTGATCTCGTGATCCACCTGCCTCAGCTTCCCAAAGTGCTGGGATTACAGGTGTGAGCCACCGCGCCCGGCCTATTCACATTTTATGTATAAGGAAAGTGAGGCCCAAAAACATCTGACCACAGCTTATAAGCAGCATTTCCTGGGGGTCTTCTTCAGAGGGCTCCCTTCACTTTGCTTGGAGGGACAGAGAGCCCAAGGTGCTTAGAAATTTGCATTCTCCTCCCACACCTGCAATCCTTGTCCAACGACTAGTGGGCACAAGAATTTGAAAGTCCAGCTCCCTTGACTTGGGTTAAGATAACTGAAGTGTCCCCTGCACTCAGAGCTCCCCCTCAGGATCAGGCTGAAAAGCCGTCATCTGTAGGACGTCACCTGTGATCACCCCTGGCTTGGCTTCCTCTCTACCCCAACCTACTTCCTTCAGCCCCTTCCCAGTTTTCCCTGGGAGCACTTCTGTAATAAATCACAGGCACACGAGTCCTTGTCCCAGATCTGTTCTGGAAAAATCCACACTTAAGCACAGCCAAGGCTAGTGGGCAACTCCCCTCACAGGAGAGAAAGAATCACCCTGCCAGGGGCTGGTACAATTGTTTGAGAGCCTTGGGGGACATAGGCTATAAAAGGACATTGCTTTCTCTGAGAACCAAGTAGCATGCTGGGGCCACTCCTGCAGCCTCTCTGCTCTCCCACCCCACCTCCATACATCACCCCTGCACATAGATATGTCGTTGCTGCCAAGCATCCTTCCACCCCTCCCGCTGCCCTGGCTACCACGAAGATGGCGTGTGTCTGACCCTGCCCCAGCTCCAGAGTCCTGACTGGAGTCAGTCCTAGCTACCTTGTCATAGTGGTTGGTACAAATAACCCAGACCGAAGTCACTTCGCATATGAGATTCCCATGGAACACCACAGGGAGTGGCCCAGAGGCTGGGAACACAAATTCAGTCTCAAGGGTGTACAGGCTTGGAACCTGGGGAAAGCCAGCAGAAAATCAAGTGGATCTACAGAAATGGGCAGACAAGAAAAGTGAAAGGAAAGGACACCAGAGCCCAAACCTGGCTCCTGTTGCTTGCCAACAAAAGCACTGTGACAATTCCCAGGACTGCCAGAGACTTGTTGTGTGTTTTGGAAATTCACAGAGAACCTAAGACTGAGCAGAAATACAGAGGAGGTAGACACTGGTCCAGTGTGGCTGGTAGATGCTGACGGTGGGAAGCACAGGATCTGCCCAGGGTGTTGGGTGCTTCTGCAGAAGGGCCAGCCCTGCCACGAACATGAAAACTCCTTGCCTGATCCCTGCAGCTCCAGCCAGTCACTAAATGACAGCCATGTGACTACTGTGCATGATGGGCTCACCAAGTGCATCCGATACAGCTTGTGAATTCAAGGACCTTGCAATCTAGTTAGAGGGACCACATTGGCTGCATAGGGTGGGGGTAAGGGCATGGTTTGGGGATCAGATGGACTTGGGTCTGGGTAGCACCAAATCTCTGTGGGCCTCAAGTTCCTTATACATAAATGAGAGATAATACCATTATCTACACCATAAGGATGTGTTGACTTTTGAAAAATATATTTTTATAATTAATCAGGCTTTGAAACCTTGACTCGCATATAATTCAAAATCATTAGACATTTTGTAAATGAAGCATTAATTTGATCTTCCTTAGATGTGCTGACTTTTAAACATATTTATGTCAAGTACCCAGCATCATGCCTGATGAGCAATTAATATTTTAAAATATTGACTATTATATTAGAGTTATCATTAATGAAGGCAGGTGAAAAGTGAAATGGTAAGAAACAGTTATGCTATGCCCTGAGAGACACAGACAAGGGGGAAGGTTTTTCTAGGAAAGCTTAGGAAGAGACAGGCTTGTGCCTGCTTTAAAAGAGGGGGTGGGGGGAACTAATGCTGTTAAAAGGGTCTCCACCTCTGATCAGAGAAGTGGTGGGAGCCACATGAGGAAAGAGGGTGTGCATGGGCAGGATTCCATTACCAATTTGAGCTTCAATCCCAACATGGCTTTCATTCCAAGGTCTTTACCCAGAAGTCTGATTTGAGGGATAAGAATCGGGGAAATGTCTTGGCTCCCACGTTAGTGTATGTGATGAAAAGAGACAGGAACTGACATTTACTGGACCTCTACAATGTACCAGGCCCCGTGTAGGTGTTTTTATAAATAGTGTATCTGTCAGCTATTCCCACAATAAAGCTGTGTAACAAAATTCACGGCATACAACATCTTCAGGTTACATGGACCTGGGGCTCAGCTGGACCTGACTCCTGGCCGTGGGATGGGTTCAATTCCGCTTAGTATGTTTCTTATACTTCTGGAACCAGCAGCTACCTAAAAAATTATTTTCTACAATGATGGTAAAAAAGTGCAGGAGCCAGCTTAACAGCACAAGCCCACTCAAGCCTTCACTTACATCATGTCTGTCAACATCCTTGACCATAGCAAGTCACATGGCTAAGACCAAAGCTAAGGGACATTAAGTATACTCTGCCACCCGAGGCCATAGCAAGTGTGTGGACATCTAATATTAATGCTGCTACAGGGAAGTGAAAAGAGGAAATTATTATTCTACCTTCTACAGAAGCTGTTTTATTCTATCCTCTTCAACAACCCCAACAGGCAGCCATTATTAACCCCAATGTAGAGATTTTAAAAACCCAGGCTCGGAAAATACCACAGTAATTTAGAATGTCTAAGCCACCAAACTAAGATTTGTGCCTTGTCTGCCTGGCTCCAAAAACTGGGGTCTTCTGCCATTCTAGGCAGCCTGTTAAATTGAGAATTTGCATTTTAAACCATCCATCTGTGGGCAACAGTGACCTATCATAAACCACGGTCAAAATCAGAGAGAAGGATTTGAGTACAAGTAGGTGATTTGGGAGGTGATCTCAAGAAGCACCATAGAAAAATGTGGAAGAGAAACAGGGAAGAGAAGCCAAGAAAGGGGGCTTACTGGAGCCAGTTACTGCTGTGGGAGGATGGGCTATTGAGGACAGGGGTGACCAACAGAAGAGGGTCACACACTTCAGAGTTGCTGCAACCAACAGGCGGGGAGCTGGGGTCCTTGTCCATCAACTTCCAGGAGCCATTGAGAAGCACCAGTCTGGTTCACTGGGTCTCAATCTAAAATCATCTGGGAGTTTGTTGTTGTTGTTGTTGTTGTTGCTGTTGTTGTTGAGACAGTGTCTCACTCTGTCACCCAGGCTGGAGTGCAGTGGCGTGATCTCGGCTCACTGCAACCTACCTTCACCTCCCAGGTTCAACAATTTTCCTACCTCTGCCTCCAGAGTAGCTTGGATTACAGGTGTGTGCCACCACACTCGGTTAAATTTTGTACTTTTAGTAGAGATGGGGGTTCACCACGTTGGCCAGGCTGATCTCGGAACTCCTGACCTCAAGTGATCCACCCGCCTCGGCCTCCCAAAGTTCTAGGATTATGAGTCACTGTGCCTGGCCAAGTTTTGTTTGTTTTTGTTTTTGTTTTTGTTTTGTTTTGTGATGCCTGGGTCTCACCTTCAGTGATTTTGAGCTGATGAGGCTGTGGCAGCCTGAGCATGGGACTGGTGAAAGCTCCCCCAGTGACCTGTTGGACATGGTAGTTTGGGAAGCTCTGGTCTAGCCGGTTCCTCAGATCCCTCTGAGCCTACAAGTTCAAGGCCTCTTTGAACAAGCTCAGCCGAGGATGGAAACCCTGAGAAAGTGGCCCGTGCAGCTGGAGATAAATCATTCATTGGCCGGGGCTGCAGCTGGTGGCGGCTTGAGAAATGAGCTTTTCGGCCTTAACTCCACTGTTTGTGCTCCCGTGACCATAAGGGAACTCAACGCACAGACTTTCTTTTTAGAAAGAAAAAAAAAATGTCAAGCATATTTTCCGAGGTTTAATTTCCCTCCAATGTCCTGAAGAAACCTTTCGAAAAGCTTAGACTGCCTCAATCCCAGTCTCCAGTAATAACATCAAACACTTTGAAATGGAGACCCAGTGTGACTTTGCTCAAGTGAATAAAACCCGGGGAAGGAGAGAAATTAAAAAGAGCATGGGTTTAAGAGAAGTCAAATCTCCACCAAAAAGGTGGAAGAAGGAAGCTAGTTGGTGGAGTAGGATGGGAGGCAGATGCCGAATCCCAAGAGTTTAAAATTCAGGAAAAGAAGAGAAATGCACTGTCTTTGCCAGATTTAGCAAATAAAAATATGGGATGCCTAGTTCAATTTGAATTTCAGATAAACAATGAATTTTTTTTTAGTGTGTGTCCTGTGCAATAGTTGGGACATACTTACACTAAAAATATTATTCATTGCCCATCTGAAATTCAAATTGAACTGGGCATCCTGGATTTTATCTGGCAACCCTAAAACATACAAAAATTGGTCTCAACTGGTCAGGACACCCTTAACCAGGTGTCTCTGAGTTAAATTGGGTGCCTCTGTGCTAAAGGAGATGTCTCTGGTATTAACTGGGCATCCCTGGCCTTCTCCCATTTGTAACTGGAGTGGAAATACCCATAAAGGAAGATAAGGAAATAAATAGATGGAAAGGAGAGGAGACAGAGAAAACGGGGGTCTTCACGGGAAGGGCAGGGGCACCAGCATCCCTCTGCCTGCTTTCTCCCGCCCCTGAGCTCTCAGCACAGCCGAGGGACCTGAGGTCAGAGTCCCTGTCAAGAGTGAGAATCCGCCTTTCCCTCTGTGAGCTGAGGATTTGGAGGAAGTTCTGCAGAAATCGGGAGGGCTGTCTGCCCCAGCCCTGGAGAAATGAGATGGGGCGCTGGAGGTTTAACCCCCATGCACGTACTCGGGGCCACCCCTTCCCCATGGCCTACCCTCCTTTGCCCAATCCTTTCCTCCCTGTGCTGCCTCCATCCACCCTCTTCTCTTCTCCTCCCTCCTCATCTCTTACCCTCCAAATAAGGAAGCCAGAGGCAGTGGCGTGGTCAGGGAGGATGCCTGCAGGTCTGGTCCCCGCCCCCAGGCAGAATCCAGTTGCCAACGAGGCAGCTGGGGAGGGTTTGGAGGAGGGGCTGTGGGTGCTGGGTGGTGCTGGGGATCCTGGCTCGCTGACCGCACAGGGCCCCACCGCTGGCTCCAGAGGACTCAGTGTAGCTGTCTCAGGCCTGCCAAGACGCCTGCACTGGAGCCACGTCAAGGTGAGAAGAGGGCCTGGCCTGCAAGGCAGCAAAGAACAGCTTCACTCCTTCACTGCCAGTGGCTCTGGGAGGTGGAAGATGATGTGGCCCAGTCATTCCACTCCCAGGAGCTGACCCAAAGAAAATAATCCAGCCCAAGAAAGAGAGCTGTGCTCAGAAGTATTCACAGCAACATAAGGGAAGTGGTTTCACAAACCTTGGCATGTCAGCACCGTGGAATGTTCCTTTATTTCACCCGACATTTAAGTGACCACTTGGTGACAGGCATCCTGCCAGCTACTGGGTACACAAAGGAGGGTATAAGCCGATCCCTTTTCTCTGGGGTTCACAAGCAAAATGAGGGAGGTTGAGAATGCAGCTTCCAGAGCCAGGTAGCGATGGGTCTGTACACCTGTCTGTCCCCTCATCTGTAAAGTGGTGACACCCCATAGGAAGTGGTGAGGGCCAGTGGGGTGACACGCATCACACACACAGCACAGTGCCTGACATGCAGTGAGTGCTCAGCAGTTACCAACTACCCTCATGGCTCCTCCTACTCCTGCAGGGATGTGACAGGCATGGTGACAGGAGGATGTGTGAGCCGTTAAGAGTTCACAGAAGAGGATGTGTAGGCACCACCACTGAAGTATGTGCAAATGCTGAGAGCACAAGGAGTGATGGGGTTTAATTCTACTGGAGATGTCACCAAAGGTCACCATAGGCCTTAACTCAGCTGGGTCTTGAAGGATGTATAGAAGTTTGCTGGATGGACAAGAAATGAAAAGACATGCCAGGTAGAAGCAAACCTGTGGGCCCAGTGTGGGCAAATTCAACTCGACCAGGCTCAGCTCTCCATCATGGTCCCCAGCCTTTTGGTGATGATCTCAGTCTACTCAAGATGTTTTCAAGCCAACATTGAAAGGGAAGGTTCTGGGTCTCTACCCTTTTTTTCCCATGATTCTTAGCCCCTGTGCAAATGTTCCCACCTTTCCCAGCAGTCTTTGCACTCTTCATATCAAGAGATATTAGAAAGACCAGGAGTGAGCCATTTCAACGTCCACTGGCGCACAACCAGGTGAAACGATCCCACGTTCTTGAAGGAAGGGTCTGTGGTGATAATATGGATCATAACCGTCAACAAACATGACACCTTACTTTTTTTTCTTTTCCTTTTTTCTTTTTTGAGAACAGGGTCTCACTCTCTTGCCCAGGCTGGAGTGCAGTTGCACAATCACAGCTCACTGCAGCCTCCAACTTCTAGGCTACAGCCATCTTCCCACCTCAGCCTCCGAAGTAGCTGAGATTACTGGGCTCTGCAGTAGGGCAGCCCTGGGTTTGAACCTAGATTCATTATTACTAGCTGGGTGACCTTGAGCAGCTCAAGCATGCACCACCACACCTGGCTAATTTTTTCTTTTCTTTTCTTTTCTTTTCTTTCTTTCTCTCTCTCTCTCTTTTTCTTTCTCTCTTTCTTTCTTTCTTTCTCTCTCTCTCTTTCTTTCTTTCTTCCCTCCCTTCCTCCCTCCCTTCCTCCCTTCCTCCCTTCCTTCCTTCCTTCCTTCCTTCCTTCTCTCTGTCTCTCTCTCTCTTTCTCTCTTTCTTTAGGGATGGGATCTTGCTATGTTGCCCAGGCTGGTCTCTAACTCCTGGGCTCAAGCAATCTTCCCGCTTCATTCTCCCAAAGTGTTGGGATTACAGGCATGAGCCCTCACACCTGACTGTTTACTGTCTATTGAGAACTTTACAAACACCATCTCTGTGAATTAGGTATTCGTATCCCCTGAGCTTAGATAATGCAGCTGAGTTGATGCGGCCTGCTGAAGGTCACCCAGCTACTAGTAGTGAATCTAGGTTCAAACCCAGGGCTGCCAGAGCCCATTCCCTTACACTGGGTCATGTTACTAAAAATGCCAAAAGAGGCCGGGGGCAGTGGCTCATGCATGTAATCCCAGCACTTTGGGAGGCCAAGCCGGGTGGATCACAAGGTCAAGAGATCAAGACCATCCTGGCCCACGTGGTGAAACCCCGTCTGTACTAAAAATACAAAAAATTAGCCGGGCGTGGTGGCGGGCCACCTGTAGTCCCAGCTACTAGGGAGGCTGAGGCAGGAGAACGGCGTGAACCTGGGAGGCGGAGCTTGCAGTGAGCCAAGATCATGCCACTGCACTCCAGCCTGGGTGACAGAGCGAGACTCCGTCTCAAAAAAAACCGGAAAACAAACAAACAAAAAAATACAAAAATTAGCTGGGTGTGGTGGCACGGGCCTATAGTCCCAGCTACTCGGGAGGCTGAGGCAGAAGAATTGCTTGAATCCAGGAGGTGGAGATTGTAGTGAGCCAAAATCGCACCATTGCACTCCAGCCTGATGACAGAGCAAGACTCTATCTCAAAAAAAAAAAAAAAAAAAAAAAAAATGCCAAAGAGCTAAGTCAGGGCTTTGATCAAGAGAGGGGAGAAGACAGGGTTGAGCTCTTCGCTTGAGAGAAGGGGTTAGCTGGTGATGTTGTCATAAGCCCACGAGGGGCCACAGCTCTAGACCTGAGTGTTACACTTTGACCCTCCTCTTGGCACCAGACACTGCCCTGCTTGTCGTTTCTGTATGGATCAGGGTCCCAGCACAAAACCAAAACCATGCTAGATCTTCCAACCCAGGGAGTTTAATAGAGGCAACTTGTTTTGCAGCTTCGAATTGATGAACAGCCGTATGAGGATGTCGAGGTCACCCAGAGTTTAGTAACAACAGGAAGCCACTGCTACCATCACTAAGGCTGGGACAGGAAAGGACAAAGGGACAAGGTGGGGTCATCAGAGTTGATGGTTCTGGGGCCTCTGGCAGGAGCTGGAGCCACAGCAGAGAGGCAGACACTGCCTGACACATCCCCAGAAGCAGAGCGGGGAGACACACCCTGACCTCTCCCCGCCTCTGCCCTCCAGGCTTCTACTCATTTGTCCAAGCCTATCTGAAGCCCGAGGGCAGGGGCCCTGGAAGGGACTCTCTCCGCACTGTAGAACAGAAAGCGGAAAGGAGAGAAAAGGGTCTGAGAGAAAACAGGAGGAGGCCAGGCACAATGTCTACCCCAGCAACTGCCCTTCAAGGTCATTGTTTTTACCCCATTGTAGAGATGAGGAAACTGAGGAAACACTCACATCTCCACACGTGCACCTACACATGTACACATCACATACACATACGTACACACACAACCATTATGCACATCATACACACAGGCTCACTGCTTCACTTTGAAGAGGTTAAATGACTGCGCCAATCAAGATGAGGCAACTTTTAGGTTGGTGGAGACCTAATTTAAACCCAGGTCACTATATCGGTTTTCACAGCTCAGGCCAAACTGGTCACCTCCAGGACTTTGTGAATCATGAAGAATCCAACAACAAAACAACAGCAACAACAACAGCAACATAACGATGTAAGGAGCCTTGAAGTTCCAAAGGCTTAGCCCGTGTGGGGCCAGGGGTCAAGCGCCCTCGGATGACGATGGTGCTCATGTTTCCCTCTCCTCCTCAGCTCCCTAAGTCCCAGCTGCAGAAGAACATTCTATTAAGCCACAGCCAGCACTCTGGTTTTGGGGACTAAAGGCAATTTTTATTTCCTTCTTTGTGCTCTTCTCTATTTTCCAGAAGGTTTTATTGTTGTCATTTTTGGGGGTTTTTTGTTTGTTTTGAGACAGGGTCTGGCTCTGTCGCCCAGGCTGGAGTGCAGTGATGTGATCTTGGCTCACTGTAACCTCCGCTTCCGGGGCTCAAACCATCCTCCCACTTCAGCCTCCTGAGTAGCTGGGACTACAGGTGCATGCCATCCCACTAGCTAATTTTGTATTTTTTGTTTCGCCACGTTGCCCAGGCTGGTCTGGAACTCCTGGACTCAAGCGATTCTCCTGCCTTGGCCTCTCAAAGTGCTGGGATTACAGGTATGGGCCACTGCACCTGGCCTATTTTCCAGTTTTTACGAGGAGCATGCACTGCTTTGTTACTGGGAAGGACAGATCATCTTTAGGCAATATTACACGGTAGCAGGCCCCAGATGAAGGCTTAGCAGAAAGAAAGTTGGGGCAAAAGAATGGTGGCAGGAAAGAGGACTGGCCAATACAGATGTCGTGTCACCGTCCTGCTCCCTCCTTCCCTGGAAGGGGACAAAACCAGGCACCATTCACATGCCATGGTCTGGGCTATTCTTAGCATACGCTCACACATATGCACACAAACCTCAGGTGCAAAAATAGACACATGCACTTACACATATGACACACATAAATATACACACACACACACACACACACGCCCTCACAAGCATGCCTGCCCATGATGCACGTGCATACATACACACACGTATTTGCTCACACATTCACACACATATAAACACACCTCTCATGCACACACACTCACATATCCACACGTGCACCTACACATGTACACATCACATACATGTATGTACACACACAACTATTACGCACATCATACACACAGGCTCACTGCTTCACTTTGAAAATGGGATTTGGCAAAACTTTCCTGGCACAACCATCTCACAAGGGTGTCTCTGGCCTCCTCCTCTGAGCAGCTCCCGATAATGCTTTCCAGGAGCAGGGGTGCCTTCTCTCTGGGCCCCAGAACATGCATTGCAGGTGTCTTCTCAGGGTGGGCTCCAGAGAGCATTTTCCTGTGTAACCACAGGCTGGGATGTCCAGCCCATCCCCTTGAGCACTGGGCAACCCGTCAGCACCCAGGAGGAGCTCAGCACTCAGGAAGGCTTCCAGAAGCTCCCTTCAAAACCTCAGAAGCAGCTCCACACCCTGAGAGGCTGCAGTTTGCAGACTTCACACTTCCCTGGAGGAAGCCTATGAAGCCAGACCCACCTGGGCCCTCAGAAAGGCCCCTGGAGTCAGAATGCTTGGATGCAGTCCCTGCTCCTCTCTGAGGCTTGGTTTTCTCATCAGTAATGGGAAAGACCTTTGAGCTCTCATCAAGGGCTTGTAGCTAATACTATTGACCGAGCCTCTCAACCTTCAAGGCAGCTGGAGAGGAGTTTAATTCAGAGGATAACATGCACCCAAAGTCCTTAGCCATCAGTGTTTATTGCTGGGGGTTCCACAGTCCCTGCTGGTATAAATATATACGTAACTTGCTCCCCGCAGAGAGCCCAGATGGCTGGGAGGACGAGGGGAACCGCACACACCTGTGCAGTCACCCCCACCACCCCCACAGGTTAGCCACAGCCCAGTGGTTTGGCAAAAACATCTGCCCCATGCTTCCTGGATAACATACTGAGCAGCAGAGGCCCAGGATGGGGGGCGCAGCTGGGAGCTGAGGGCCTCCAGGATGGTCTCAAACAAGAAGGGATGGCAGGAGCTATGCCTGCAGGTGCGGGGACAGGGTCACATGAATCAGGTAGGCAAGTCGTGGGCCTGTGACTTTTGAGGACCAAAGAGGGGGACATGCTCAGGATGGGCTGAAATGTCCTTCTGTCACCTTCCAAAGGGGGTGCCTAGCAGAGATCCAACTTAGGGTTTTTGCTTCTTTAGAGAAAGACATCGTCAGCTACATCACAGAATGGGTGGGAATAGGAAGTTAACTTGGAAAGACATGAATTGTCATTCCTTGGAAAAGGGTAATGAGCTTCCAATGGTCCAAGGAACCAGGAATGAGTCCACTGGGAAGCAGGGTAACTCTGGTGTCCCCAGAGAGCCAGGTCTGCAGTGACACCAGGAAGCCCTGCAATCGTGCTGGGCTTTGACCTGCTGGGTGAGGCCCCTGCCCCGGGCTTCAGGCCCTGCCGAGCTCCATCCTGGCTCTTCTGGGCCATAGTCCTCCCCAGAGTAAGGAGCTGGTGAGGCCAGGGGACATGCCCAGCTAGATGATCACACACACCCCCTTCTAGAAGGTACCCCTTGTCCTGAGGGTGGCCAAGGGGCCGCTGTCTGCAAGAGAATGATAGAGTGTGGTTGGCCAGCTGTGTGTGCCCAGGGCACCTCAGCGTGAAGGGGACTGGGAGGTGGGAAGGGAAGGAGAGGGAAAAGGGAGGCCTCCTACCCAGGCTAAAATCCCCACCCAGTGATTTCTGCTTAGACTGGCCATCCTTGTCATAAAGGAGGCCAGGAAAGGTGACTGTGCTATGCTTAATAATAGAGGCTCTGTAACTGGTAAGATCAGGAAAGACGATTGAGGGCAGGCAGCTGGCAGCCCTTCTGTGCTTCACTTTTCTACTAAATGCAGCAGAGGGGAGAGGGTAGCCCCACCCCAGAGAGTCCCTACCACAGAGCAGACCCCCTTAGCACCCAGGATCACTCCAGGAGCTGAGGACTATATCCAGCACCCACACCTTAAACTTGACCAGATGCAATTACTCAACCATCCACTCACATTTTCCTCAGCCAGCCACTGAGGTCAGAGCCAGCCAGACCGGACTTCCTGCTGCTGCCCTGGAGATCCCTGTTGGCACTGGAGACTCCTGGACACAGAACGTGTTATGAGTCAGAAGCAAATGTGGAATTCTCTACTTCCTGCCGTCACCCACACGTGGGGCGTATCCACTACTGCTGTATAACAAATCATCCCAAGAATGTAGTAGTTAAAGATAACAACAGTTTACTTTAACTCACAAGTCTGTGGATGGTCTGAATGGTTCTTTGGATCTGGACTGGGCTCAGCTAGCCTCAAATGGGCCTCACCCCTGCATCTGCAGTGAGCTGCTGGCTCATCTGGGCACGAGCTGGTCCCGATGGTCTCAGCGGGAACAGCTCCTTCTGCTTTGCATTCTCGCCTCCTCTGGGAGGCTGGCCCAGGCACGCTCACAGCACAGGTTGGATGGGTTTCCAAGGGAGCAGTGGAAGTGTGCTGGGCCTCTTGAGGCCTGGACTTGGTTGCACCACATTCTATTGGCCAAGTCACAAGACCAGCGTGGATTCAAGGGGTGGAGAAATAGACTCCATCTGTTGATGGGAGGAGCAACAAAGGCACATAGTGAAGGGATATGATAGGGGAGGGAATAACTATGGCTATTTTTGCTTACAAACAGCCTACTACAGGAAGTGTGGCCATTTGTCTTCCAGCACAGAGTCAGCATGCAAGCTGCCCTGGAAAAATTCCTATGAAAATTCTTATGCAAACTTATGGCCATTTGGAGGTTACGTGGTGAGAACATTCAGATATATGTAGATATCTGACCACGGTAGCTGCAGCACTCAGGGCCCCACCAGAAAAACAGAGCCCCAGCCAAGTAGTTCAACAGTGAATTAGTACTAGAAACTATAGCTTGACCTTTGAACAATGAGGAGGTTAGGGTCATCAACTCCTCGCGTAATTGAAAATCCACATATAACTTTTGACTCCCCAAAAAGTTTAGTAATAGCCTACTGTTGACCGGAAGGCTTATTGATGACACAAACAGTTGACTAATGCATATTTTATATGTTATAAATATTATTACTGTATTCTTACAATAAAGTAAGCTAGAGAAAAGAAAATGTTATTAAGAAAATCATATGAAGAAAAAATAAATTTATTACTCATTAAGTGGAAGTGGATCATCATAAAGATCTTCATCCTCATTGTCTCTACGTTGAGTAGGCTGAGGAGGAGGAGGAAGGGGAGGGATTGGTCCTGCTGTCTCAGCATGGCAGAGGCAGAAGAGGATGAGAGATGGAAGGGCCGGCGGGAGAGGCAGGCACACTCGGTGTAACTTTATGGAAATATATCATAATTTCTGTCTGACTTTTTCCCTTTCTCATTTCTCTGAAAATGTTTCTGTGCAGTACCAATTCTTCTTCCACCATTTGCTTTAGTTTCAGTGCCCAAACCATAGAAGGGTCCATGTGGTAAAAGAAGTCAAAACTGACTTTTTTTTTTTTTTTTTTTTTGAGATGGAGTCCTGCTGTCACCCAGGCTGGAGTGAAGTGGCGCGACCTTGGCTCACTGCAACCTCCACCTCCCAGGTTCAAGCAATTCTCCTGTCTCAGCCTCACAACTAGCTAGGACTACAGGCACATGTCACCAAGCCTGGCTAATTTTTGTACTTTTAGTAGAGATGGAGTTTCACCATAATAGTCAGGCTGGTCTCGAACTCCTGACCTCAGGTGATCCACCTGCCTCAGCCTCCCAAAGTGCTAGGATTACAGGTGTGAGCCACTGCGCCTGGTCAACAGTCTTAAGTCATTGGAACCCTTCTGCCAGATTGTCTAATGTCAGTCTCTTTTCTCACACTGCCTCTTCTATGTTCTTTTTTCTTCTAAGCCAGACAAATTTAGCAGTGGGGGTTGTATACCAACTTCAGTGATACTAATGTTAATAAGTTCTGATAATCCACTACCATGTCTTGTTTCTCATTGTCTGGCTCTGGTTCAGAAGCATTTCTCTCTATCAAGTTGTCTTCTGTTAATTCCTTTGTGTGGTGTCTGTTAGCTCGTGAATTTCTCCAAAATCCATATCTTGAAACCCATCACTCCCTGACCTTGTTGCCATATTCACAATCTCTTTTCTTGATTGGCTCTGTCATAAATCCTGTGAAGTCATGCACATCTAGACACAGTTTTCTCTAGCAGGAATTTAATGTTTCAGACTTGATGGTTTTCACAGCTTTTTCTATAACAACAACGGCATCTTCGATGGTGTAATCCCACCAGACTTTCATGATGTTTTCTCTGTTGGGGTTCTCTCTCATAGCACTGACAATTCTTTCCATGGAATGCTGTGTGTATCGAACCTTAAAGGTCCTTATGACCCTGATCTAGTGGCTGAATTGGAGACATTGTGTTTGGGGGAAAGGAGACCACTTTGACACCTTCACTGTTGAACTCACGGGGTTCTGGGTGGCGAGGGGCATGGTCCAGAGTCAAGAGAACTTTAAAAGGCAGTCCCTACCTCACAAGATACTTTCTGACTTCAGGAACAAAGCATCGAAGGAACCAGTATAGAAAAAGAGCTCTCCTTATCCAGGCCTTCTTGCACAACCAAAAGACTGGCAACTGGTGCTTATCTTTTCCCTTCAAGGATCAGGGTTTAGCAGCTTTATAGATAAGAGCAGTCCCAATCACAAACCTACTGCATTTGCACAAAACAATAGAGTTAGCCCATCCCTTCTTGCCTTAAATCCTGGTGCTCACTTCTCTTCCTTACTAATAGATGTTCTTTGTCCATTTTTATTTCCAGAATTGAGTACCTTCATCTGCATTTAAAAACCTGTTCAGGTAGACATCCTTTCTCCTCAATGTTTTTCTTAAATCATTTCTTTTTTTTTTTTTTTTTGAGATGGCGTCTCGCTCTGTCGCCCAGGCTAGAGTGCAATGGTGCGATCTCGGCTCACTTCAAGCTCCGCCTTCCAGGTTCAGCCATTCTCCTACCTCAGCCTCCCAAGTAGCTGGGACTACAGGCACCTGCCACCATGCCCAGCTAATTTTTTGTATTTTTGGTAGAGATGGGATTTCACCACAGTCTCGATCTCCTGACCTCGTGATCTGCCTGCCTTGACCTCCCAAAGTGCTGGGATTACAGGCATGAGCCACCACGCCCGGCCCTTAAATCATTTCTTAATGGCATCTGGGAACTCGTCTGCTGCCTCTTGGTCAGCAGGAGCTGCTTCTCCTGTTATCTTGACATTTTTTAAGCCAAACCTCCTTCTAAAATTATCAAACCATCCTTTGCTATCATTAAATGCTCCAGCTTTAGATCCTCCAGCACCCTTTTGCTTTAAGTTGTCATAAAATGACTTTGCTTTTTTGTAAATCATATTAGAGTCTCTAGGTATGCAATCCTGCACCCACATGAAAGCTGCATTTTCAATATGAAAGGAATTTTGCAAAAAAAGTGCAAAGTTTTTGTGCCTGCTGGCCCAGCAATGGCCTCACAAATTTCCTTTTGTTTTTTACAACGGTTGTTAGGCTGGTTCATTTGTTTTTAAAATAGCAGGCAACCTCAGCTGCAGACCTCAATCTATGGTAAACATCAAGCAATTCAACTTTCTTATAATGTCATGGCTTTCTTCTGCTTCTTGGGAGCACCCCCAGCACCACTAGTGGCACTTCATGTGGGTCCCATGGTGCTATTCAAGGTTTATGGTATTGCACTGAACACAAAGAAAAATACACAAGAACCAGAAGAGATCACTTTTCACTGCAATATGCAGTGTATCATTAGAGACAAACTGCTCACAGGGAGATGATCAGCATCATATGGTGTTTAAGTGGATACTTGCAACAAGAGCTTGCCACAATAGCAACAAGAGGTGGCTATGAAATTAGGACAGTAGTATGATATCAGTACAGTTAATTCGATGCAGTTATGATTTAATACTGTATCTTCATTTGTTTCCATTTATCTTGACTGAAAATCACCATGTATGGTCTGTGTTCGTATGTGTAAGTTTTGACAAATTTTAACTTTTTAGAATAGATTTGTGTGTATTTTATGGTAGTAAATGATAAAATAGACTCATATCTATATATATTTTATGCATTCATGACATATCTAACTTTTCCTGAATTTTCTTAATATTTCTAGACCATGCTGCAAGCTTTTTAAAATTATCACCAATCTCCAAAAAATGTTTATTGAAAAAAATCCATGTAGAAGTGGACCTGTGCAGTTCAAACCCATGTCGTTCAAGGGTCACCTGTAGTTGCAAAGGTGATGGAAAAGCTGAAAACCTAAACAGGGGAGGGTAGAACAACCCAGAAAGTAGAAACTGCTACTTCCCCAGGGCTGGAGGGACAAGGGAAGAGAGGGTATTATTAGGAGCTGAAGTTGCAGAGGAGACTTGGCCACTGCTGGAGGCATCACCTGAAACAGAAAGGGCTGGAGAGAGAATTATCCTGGCTTCTCTCTTCCTACCAAGCTCAATCTCCTGCCACTGCTTCCCATTGACTGAACTTGTCAGGAAGCCAGGGTGCAGGGGAGCCTGGGAAATGTAGTCCACAGAGGTCAGGGCCATGCAACACAGCACAGCAGAGAAGGATGAGGGGTGGATCTGAGGACAAACAGGAAAGTGACAGTCTCCACTGCCTGAGCTGTGTGATGGGGATGAGAAGGGCCCTGTGCCTACCTGAAGGCAGGAGATTGCCTCAGCTGACAGCTTTGCATCTTTTCTGATTCCTACAGAAATGGAGAGCATGAGTGGCAAGGGAGAAGTCTTTGTCACCCTGCCCCCAACAGGAGGGGACTGTGGGAGAATGATCTTAGGTGGGGAGATGACCTGTGGTCTGGGGAACCAGGATGGCTGGGTTCTTGAGTGGCCCTGCCAGCCAGAGCTGGGGATCAATCCCCGCATTAGCAGGAGCAAACATCCAGCACTGTGGGGAAGTCACTATAGTAGCTGCCGTAGATGAAGCATCCACTGGTCCAGGAACTAACCTTCATGCTTTAGGTGGATTATTTCATGTAATCCTTTTTTATTTTATTTATTTATTTATTTATTTATTTATTTATTTATTTATTTATTTGAGACGGAGTCTCGCTGTTTCACCCAGGCTGGAGTGCAGTAGCACCATCTCGGCTCACTGCAAGCTCCTCCTCCCACATTCACGCCATTCTCCTGCCTCAGCCTCCCAAGTAGCTGGGACTACAGGTGCCCGCCACCATGCCCAGCTAATTTTTTGTATTTTTAGTAGAGATGGGGTTTCACCATGTTAGCTAGGATGGTCTCGATCTCCTGACCTTGTGATCCACCCACCTCGGCCTCCCAAAGTGCTGGAATTGCAGGCGTGAGCCACCGTGCCTGGCCTCATGTAATCCTTTTAATAACCCTTTGAGATAAGCACCAAGGGTGTTCCATAAAACCTAGAAAAAATTATAGCCACAAAAAAAAAAGATTGTTCCAGTCCACATATAACTGAACAAAAAAGTCCTGAAACTGAAAAATGAAAAATCCCAGAAGGTCTGAGTGTAGTGTGGCTGCTTGAGGCCAAATTAGACCTTCTGGTCAACATGATTTCCTGTAAGTGAATAGATAAAAACAAGCTTCTGTATATGTTCTATGTATTGAATCATACAGTATCACTATATATGTTTTTTCATTCAATATTTCTTACAATCCAGCGTTGTAAAAGTTTCACATGACATAACACTTTAGAGGAAGAAATGAAAGATCAGGTTGGATGTGGTGGCTCATGCTTGTAATCCCAGCACTTTGGGAGGCCAAGGCGAGGGGATCTCTTGAGCCCAGGAGTTTAAGACCAGCCTGGGCAACATGGTGAAACCCCATTTCTACAAATAATAAAAAAAAAATTATCCAAGCATGGTGGCACATGCCTGTAGTCCTAGCTACTCCGGAGGCTGAGGTGGGAGGGTCGCTTGAGCCCAGGAAGTTGAGGATATAATGAGCCGAGATCATGCCACTGCACTCCAGCCTGGGTGACAGAGTGAGACCCTGTTGAAAGAAAGAAAGAGAGAAAGAGAGAAAAGAAAGAAAGGAAAGGAAAAGAAAGAGAGAGAGAAAGAAAGAAAAAGAAAGAAAGAGAGAGACAGGGAGGGAGGGAGGGACGGAGGGACAGAAAGAAATGGAAGATCAGAGAAGTGGAGTAACCTGCCTAGGATCACACAACTTGTCAACGAGAGGCACTGAGTTGCTCGGTGATGGAATGTCTAATGTTGGGTGTGTATGTACTGACTGTGTCCCAAGGCCAGTTATAACTTGGGGAAGTCACCACTACTTCCTGTCATACAATGGGTAGGTACATTGTTTGTCAATGGCATGTGGTTGTACACACCTCCAGGGGTAAACAGTCAAAAGTCAGGAGCCTCTCCAGCTCTCCCTCATAAAAAATACTGTATCCTCTAGGGAGTGGGGTTCTCTAGTCCAGCCCCATGTGATAAGCAGTCCCAGTGGGGCCAGGAGATTTGCTCAAGGTCACACAGCTGGTTAGAGGGGAACCACACACCATCACCGCGTGCAGCTGCAAATCTGTTTCATGGCCTGCTTCCTCTCTTCTTCCCTAGAATGCCTTTTTTTTCTACTACAGAGTTTCTACAGTTCAAACCTGGAGGGCAGGTTGGGTTTTGTTTGGTTTTTCACACACTCCTTCACAGATTACAGGTGAGATTTTACTCCTGAACTGAAAGTAGAAAATTATTGTTAGCTTTAACACACGGCTCTTTCTCTCTTCCCCAACCCAGATACATTAGGATCCTCTTGTCCTATCAAAAAAAAAGTAATAATAATAATAATAATTCTATGGGGCAGAAAAGAGAAGAATTTGTGAGTTTCCCATTCCTGGCTGGACATTTCCCACAAATGGCAGTTAAATCTTCATTGACTAATAGGAAAAGAGCAGCTCCAGCCCCATGACTTCACGGCATAGGCAAAGTCAAAGGTGAGGAGAGCTGGTGTATACACACAGACGCCATGCCTCTTGTCCAACTCTTCCATCAGGGAGCCAGAACGTCCACATCTTCTGGGTTCCTGTAGGCTGTGTTTAGGGAGAGATGTAAGACTCTACTGGAACTTATGTGTTGGGAGGGCCAACAGTGCTGACACTTGGTCTTCTTGCTCTTGGTTGATGGATAACAGGGAACATGAAGCTATCTATATCTCACTAAGATAGAGATGGACATTCCAGTCAAAAGCTAAGCTACTTCTGAATGCAAAGATGGTGTATCAGCTTTTGCTGCATAACAAACCACTCCAAAATGTAGTGGTTAAAATAACTATTGTTTATTTAGCTCATGAGTCCTCATATTAGCCATTTGGGTTGTGCCCAGCTGGGCTCATTCGTATGTCTTTGGCCAGCTGCTGGGTTTGCTGGGCCTGTGGGATCTGAGATGGCTCAGCTGAGATGGTATGCCTCTGATCCACGTGGTCTCATCCTCAGCAGCATAGCCTGAGCTTTATGCACAGTAGACTGGGCTTTATCCATGGTAACCAACAGGCTCCCAAGACAAGAGCAGCAGTACTCAGGGCCTCTTGAGGCCCAGGCTTGGAATTGTCATAAGGTGACTCCCAACATATTCCAATGGCTAAGTCAAGTCAAAAGGCCATCCCTGACTCAAGGACTGGAAATCAGCCCCAGAAGCTACAAAGTCACATTGGAAAGGGGCATAGATTTAGGGAGGGAGAAGGATTGTCACCATGTTTGCAAATGATCTTCCCCTATATCCATTCAAAATTCTTCTAGGAACAAAGTAGGAGTTTCAGGAAAAAAAAAAAGTATTGAATCAAATAATACACCCAAGTAAGAGTTTGTGGCACCAGCCTGTTGTACACCTACTAAGTGCAAGCCTTAAGCCTCTGCAGTGGGCAGACCCTAAGCAGTAGCAAGCTGGAGCCTGCTAGCACTGACTCATGAAAGCCAACTGTTAAATGCTCAGGAATTTTGTGAGCCAGTTGTTAAACCATCATAGCTTGAAACTGACCATGGTGGGAGCATTTACATCATGGGAATTGGCTAGCACTACAAATCAGGGTGCTTTTTCTCCTGGAGAGCTGGTTTACCCACACACCATCCCCGTTAAGCTGAAGGAAATACTGTCTCTTCCAACCTAAGGAGTAAGACAGACACACAATGAAAGATTATCACATGCCAATCAGGCATGATGACTTTAATACAAGAAATAAACTGAGAGACTGGAGGCAGCAGGGAAAGGAACTCATCATTTCTGGAGTGTAGAAATTACATAAGGCATCATGGAGGAGGTGGTCTTTTCAGCTGGGCCTTGAAGGAAATACAGAGATAGCCACAGCCAGAGGGAAGGCTGCAGCCTGCAGAACAGCCAGGCACTGGCAGAGGTGCCTTCAGAGAGCAGGCAGCCAGCCTAGTGGAAGGGGCTTAGACTACAGGTGTTTTATTTAGTACCACTTTTGCTTCAAGTGACAGAAAATCCCAAACAACAATAACTTAAGCAAGTTGGTTTAATTCTCTCCCTATAAGCGATTTTGGGAGATGATCGTGAATGATCGGTGCTCTGCAGGCACAGCGGCTCTGCCTCCGACCAGCCCTCACATCTCCTCTTGTCCCAGAATCTCCCAGAACAGGTGCATGGTCTTCTTGTCCTTCTCTCTCCTTCTTGGGTGCTGCAGGCCATCCGGCAGCCTGGGATCTGAATCCAGTTTCCTCACTCGCAGCTATGTGAGCTCAGAAAGGTTGCCTAACGTTTCTGAATCCTGGTTTCCAACTCGGTAAAATGGAGCAACGTAACTCACAGAGGGTTACAACAATGTGGGGTATAGTGTCTGTGCAGAACTTAGCATGGTGGCCGACCCAGGGTGGGCACTCAGGGGAAGTAGGGTGTGTGTGTGTGTGTGTGTGTGTGTGTGTGTGTGTGTGTGTATGTGTGTGATGAAAGAGAGACAGAGAGCCTCTCCAGGCCCTGGCCAGAGACCCCTTGGCCTCCTCCTGCCTGCTGGGAGAGGCAAAGTCTCTCTTTTTCCCAGGCTTGAGTGATGGAGCTGTTGGGGACGGAGCCCTGGCAGCCTGGCCCTTGTGGAGTTTGGTTCTGCGTGGGCAGCTGTGTGAACCTTGACCACTTCAGACCAGCTTCACTGAGGTAGCCACTTCAAAGGGCCCGTGAGGATGCCCTGCCCCAGTCCCCAGCCCATCCACCCTCACCCACAGCCCACGCCCCATGAGAGAGGACTGGGCCTGGAAAGGGCCTCTCTGGGAAATGCTGTCTACCCCTCCAGGATCAAGGGGTGGGGCAGTCGGGTTGCAGCTGGGGAGGAGGTGACGGCAGGAAGTATGCTAGGTCAGTGACCCAGGCAAATATTTGGCAGATCAATGCTCGAGGTTGACCTCAAGTGTTTACCACTGGGTCACCAGGAAGTGGCTTCTTGCCACTCTCACCCACGCCTCCCCTCATGGCAGCCTTCAGGGATGGGGGCTTTTCTGGCTGTGGTCAGGGGCTCACCCGTCCACCTAGCCCCCCGGCCTAGAGCGCCCTGCCTTGCCCACCTAACTGGAGGTGGTCTTGGGACACATCATTTTTTCCTCAGAGTGAGTGGCTGTCAGAGGCCAGATCCCACCAGCGGAGCCTCCTGCCCTGTGCTGGGTCCCCTCCTAGGGAAAGGCCAGCCCACTCGCTCTCCCCCAAACAACCGGGGGCACACATACCTCGCCTCTCTCCAACAGATAAGGACGTCCCTCTCCCTGGCCCCTGAGGGAGGGCACGGGAGGAAGGTGGGAGCCAGACCCACATCCCCTCTGCGGCTGGAGGGGGGCCTTGCACCGGCTCAGAAAGGTGCGGAGCGTTGCCTGCAGCCGAGAGGGAAACAGCGCCTCTCCGAGCACTTTGTTCCGCTTGCTGGAGGGCTAAAAATACCCTGGCACAGCCAAAGGCAGTCCTTGAGAGCCCAGGGGAGTTGGCAGTGGGGAATAGCTATCCTAACACCTGGCACTATTAAAGGAGCATCGCAGGATTAGCCAACCCCCTGGGCCCTGCCTGCGCCCGTCGTTCCTACTCTGCACTCAGTTCACTCTTCCTGCAGCCGAGTCCGGGCTTCCCTGCACCCTGCTCCACCCCTGCCCGCTGTTTCCCCCGGCTGGACCATCTGCATCCCTGGTTGGAGCCTGGGGCTGCCTACGTGACTGCGCTTTTGCAGATGTCAAAACAGCAGCTCTCCCGCAAAACACCGAGAATGCTTCCAATTCCTCCAGCGAAGCTACCATTCGCCGTAAAGCTGAAAATGAAAATCCTTTTAGTGGGCCACAACCCAGTTTGTGAATTTCTTAAATTCAAGAAATGTGCATTGACACCCTGCTTCTACAGGCCTTAATCTTTCCAGGACCTCAAGCCTCTTTGAGAGTCTGAAGAAAGACAGGGAGTCAGAAAAAAAAAAAAAAAAAATGCTCCTAAGCAGCAATTGCCAAGCACTTTTAGGGAACTGGATTTTGGGGAAATGGATATCATGAGCCCCATCCACACATGCGCACACTCTGAGTTCAGAACGCTTGATTTGCTGGAAGCCAGGCACTGAGCTAGACCCCGAGATGGAGAGATGAGGAAGTGGGGGAACTGCCGGGCATGCTACGGGCATGTTTAAAGACAGGTGAGAACCAGGGCCTCAGGACTGCGGGGGTGGGGCGGGGGGGGAAGATGGACCAGGGTGTAACTAGAATATGGAGAAAAGGGTGCATTTGAGGCCGGGCTCGGTGGCTCACGCTTGTAATCCCAGCACTTTGGGAGGCCGAGGTGGGCGGATCACGAGGTCAGGAGATCGAGACCACGGTGAAACCCCGTCTCTACTAAAAATACAAAAAAATTAGCCGGGCGTGGTGGCGGGCTCCTGTAGTCCCAGCTACTCGGAGAGGCTGAGGCAGGAGAATTGCTTGAACCTGGGAGGCGGAGCTTGCAGTGAGCCAAGATTGCGCCACTGCACTCCAGCCTGGGCCACAGAGCGAGACTCTGTCTCAAAAAAAAAAAAAAAAAAAAAAGGTGCATTTGAATGGGGCTTTGAAGGACAAACGTGATCTTACCAGGGAGAAAATGTAGGGTTAGAGAATTTGTGTACATAGAATTTGTGCTCCTAGCAGGGCATGAAAAAGAAAAAACCTGTTTGGAAGAAGGGCAGGCCTGAGGGTTTGCAGGGGATACGCAGGCTGAGTGGATTCATTTTCTGTTGCTGTGTAACAGTCTACCACAAACTGAGAGGCTAGGCACAACACACACTTATTATCTCAGCCTCTGCAGGCCAGGGGTCCACCCAGCTAGGGTAGGTCCTCTGCTCGGGGGCTCTCCAGGCTGCACCAGGGGTCACAGGGACCTGGACAGGAAGGAATCTGCACCTGAGTTCATTCAGGATTTTAGCAGGATTCATCTCCTGTGACTCTAGAACCGAGAGCCCCACCTTCCTACTGGCTGGCGACTGGAAGCTGCCCTCAGCTCCTAGAAGCCACCACAGTTCCCTGCTATGCGCCCTCTCCATGGGCAGCTCCCAACACAGCTGCTGCCTTTTCAAGGCCGGCAGAATCTCTATAAAGTCTGCTAAGACCAAACCTTCTAGCACATACAGAGTGATAGCCCATATTCTTGCTTCTTGCTAGGAGCAAGTCACAGGTTTTACCTGCACTCAAGAGGTGGGGATTCTATGGGGCGTAACAGCGAAGAGTGGAGCTCACAGGGCCATTTCAAGTTCTGTCGGCTGAGGGAAGACTTCGCTGGAAAAGAGGCTTGTAGAGAGTTCTGAATGCCCTTCCATGCCGGTTTGAAATGTATGGGATACAGGGAGTCACAGAAAGGGGGATGAGGAGGGAAGGATGGGATTAGAGGCCAAAAGTTCAAGGGGAAAGTAGTTTCTTATCTTTTTTCTTTTCTTTTCTTCTTTTTCTTTCTTTCTTATTTTTTTTTTTTTTTTGACAGAGTCTTGCTCTGTTGCCCAGGCTATAGTGTAGTGGTGCAATCTCGCCTCACTGCAACCTCTGCCTCCTGGGTTCAAGCAATTCTCCCACCTCAGCCTCCTGAGTAGCTGTGATTACTGGTGCATGCCACCATGCCCAACTAATTTTTGTATTTTTAGCAGAGACAGGATTTTGCCATGTTTGGTCAGGCTGGTCTCAAACTCCTGATTTCAGGTGATCTGCCTGCCTTGGCCTCCCAAAGTGCTGGGATTAAAGGCGTGAGCCACAGCGCCCAGCCTGAAGGTACTTTTTATGGTTGGGAGGGGAAAGGATGAGGAGCCATGGCCATGGGATGGTGAAGAAAGACCCAGTGTCTAACTCACTGACCTGCATTTCCTCTTGGTCTCTATGCAAGTGTCACCTGATCAGTAAGGCTCTCCCTGTCCACCTGACATAAAACACCCGCCCACCTCCTCTCTCAAACCCTCACCCAGCCTTACTGTCTCACAGCTTACCAGCACGTGTCATACCATGTGTTTGCTTCTTTATCTGTTTATTGTCTTTCTCTCCCTTGTAGAATAGAAGGAGTTTGTTTGGCTGACTGCTATATCTCCAGCCACTACAACAGTGCCTGGGGTATTGTACCTACTCAATCAATATTTGCCAACTAAACGAATGAATGAATGTATGTATTCAAAAGATCTTCTGGCAGTAGACTTGCTAGAATTTCCCATAATTAAAAGGCGGTAGAGGAAGAAGTAAGCCATTAGTGACACTCTAAGCTCTCTGCCTTGACAGATTGGAAGGTGATGCTTGGTGACATGGGAAGAAATAGGTCACAGTGGGAAGCAGATCTGGATTGAACTTTGGTCTAGTGGACCTGAGACATCCAGGTAGCAGCCAGGTCAGGAGAGAAAGGGGGCTGTTAGAAATGTGAGATCCAGAGCTCATGGGGTAAGTAGGAGAGAAGGGAGTAGATTATGTAGTCAGTGCTAACAGATGAAGTCGTGGGGTTCAATGAGAGAGAGGAGAACCAAGGACATATGCTGGGAATGAAGCAGCCAGTCTGCAAGGTAGGAGGAGACTCTCGGGTCCCCAAGAAAGAGTTCCAAGAAGGAAGGCAGGTCCTGTTCAAACTACGGAGAGGGCAAGCAAACAAGGTGAGATGTGAAAGGATTTGGTGATTAGAGGGTGACTGGTGACCACAGGGAGAGAATCTCAGAGAAGTGGAGGCTTCCGGGTCAGTGAGAGGCTGAGAAAGAAGGAACACGAGGCAGTGGCAAGAACAGATTTTATGGCCAGGCGCGGTGGCTCACGCTTGTAATCCCAGCACTTTGGGAGGCCGAGGCGGGCGGATCACGAGGTCAGGAGATCGAGACCACGGTGAAACCCCGTCACTACTAAAAATACAAAAAATTAGCCGGGCGTAGTGGTGGGCACCTGTAGTCCCAGCTACTCGGAGAGGCTGAGGCAGGAGAATGGCATGAACCCAGGAGGCGGAGCTTGCAGTGAGCCGAGATTGTGCCACTGCACTCCAGCCTGGGCGACAGAGCGTGCACAAGATCAAAAAAAAAAAAAAAAAAAAAAAAAAAAGAACAGATTTTATGGTGAGGAAGAGAGGAAGGAAGGAGGGAGGGAAGAGGATGGATCCAGGAGTGGGAGAAGGAGATTCTGGGATGGACAGAAGGTGCTAGCCTAAATAAGCAGCTCAGCAAACTCACCCTGAGTATCCCCTCCCCTGCTGTGCCCCGCCCTCCTGTCAGTGGGATGTGGGAGAAACAGAAGAGAGACTTGAGCACACGCTCAAGGACATCTGGGTCCGTTGAACCTGCTCCAACCTTGGGCTTGTCCTAGCTACCAAGAAAAACTTGCAAGGAGGTACTCAGTGGGAACTTACGGGAGCCCTGGGGGCTACTCTGTTGCACATGGCAGATCCTGGTTCTCATTGTTCTCCTGGACTGGAACCCCTTACAGCCTGTGGCAGAGGGCATTTTCTAAAAACAGCCACCACAGTATCTCCCATCCCACTTGCTCTTATACAAGTGACCTTGGCACACCCCTATCGAGGGGTAAAGTCAGTGGTCCTTCATCTCGAGCCTGGGCAGGACTCTGTGACCTCCTTGGCTGGTGGAGTCCACCATAAACCATGTCAGGTAACCTCATCCTCACAGTTGGACAAGGCCACACAGCTTCTGCAGGTTTCTCTTTCTTGGCACATGTGCCTTCGAAGCCCTGAGCCATCATGTAATAAGTTATCCCAAAGGCACCACACAGAGAGGCCCATATGGAGAGAAACTGAGGCTGCCAGCCTCAGCCCCCAGCCCCACCTGAGCTCCTAGCAAATCACATCCAGGCCACAGCACTCATGATGGCCACAATCTGCCTTGCTCTCTAGGGTTCCCCAAGGCCCTGCTCCCCATCCCTGCTGTGTGCTCCCTGGGAAGGCTAGCTTCACTGCCCCCCCATACACCTACCTGGGCCCAGCGGGGATCAACAAACAGGCTCTGGGTACAGCACCTCCTGAGCAGGCCTTAACAGTGTCTGCACAGGTCACCTGCCCAGCTCCCAGCTCCGCACCCACCCTACTCCAGAAACATGGAAAATCCAGGGACCATCCCAGGCCCAGCTGAGCTCCAGGAAGAAACCAGGCGTGCTGCCAAGAATTACACACAATGGACTTCGGGCCGATTGCCCAAGCTGGACTAATGCCCCCACCTTCTTAGAAAGGGCACTCTTTCCGGAACCAAGGCCATAGCCTGGAACAAAAGCCAGATGTCAGTAGAGCAGGACGTGCCAGGTGGGAGGGGTTGCCAGGGTGTAGGAGGCACACACTTGATGCCTCTCGCACCCTATCAGCCCAGGCAGGCAGAGTGCAGGGAGTGAAGGAGACCCCATGTGTAAGGACTATCATCACCCTATTACTGCAGGCAGCTGACTGCTTCTGAAGGTGGACCTCCGAGGCCCCTGGGATTCAGCCCCCTCATCCCTGCCTTTAGCAATGGGGATAAATCGAGGTTGGGGGGCACAACAAGCTGTGCTCCCTGAAAGCAAAACAGATAAGCACAAATCAGGAAAGAATTGTTTCCTGTCTTGTATTTGTGTTAGGATACATGTAATCTGTGGCTGGGCATGGTGGCTCATGCCTGTAATCCCAGCACATTGGGAGGCCGAGGCGGGCGGATCATCTGAGGGTCGGAAGTTCGAGAACAACCTTACCAACATGGAGAAACCCTGTCTACTAAAAATACAAAATTAGCCGGGCGTGGTGGCACATGCCTGTAATCCCAGCTACTTGGGAAGCTGAGGCAGGAGAATTGCTTGAAACCGGGAGGCAGAGGTTGCGGTGAGCCAAGATCGCACCATTGCACTCCAGCCTAGGCAACAAGAGCAAAACCCTCCCAAAAAAAAAAAAAAGATACACATAATCTGTACCTCTGGAGCATTTAAAGTAAGACCTGCTTTATTGTCTTATTCTCAATTTATCTTAATAAATATTTCTTGAGCACCTATGACGTGCCAAGCACCATAGATATATTTTCATAAATACATACGTGCATGAATATGCAAAGGATGTCTCTAGAATAGTGGTTCTCAACCAGGACTGCCAGGGAACGATTGTCAATATCTGGAGGCATTTTTAGCTGTCACAACTAGGAAGGTGCTACTAAAATCGAGTGCGGAGAGGCCAGGGATGCTACAAAACATCCTGCAATACACAGGACAGCCCCTGCAATACAGCAAAGACTTCTCTGGTCCAAAGTGTCATTCGTACTGAGATTAAGAAACTCTAAAAGGATACAGAAGAAACGAGTTCATAGTGAACACCCCTATTGCAGGGACTAGGGGGCCAGCGTGCATGGGTACGCAAAATCATTAGTTTTCCTTGTGTGCCCTTGTGAGGAAGGGCATTTTGTAGAGTCTCTTATGAAGTGCATGTATTACTTATTTTTAGAAAAGAATAACTGTGACTTGACTGAGCCATAATTATTTAGTGGTCTTCTCTTGATTGCTGGGGGAAGGAATTTAAAGAGGAGGAAAAGCAAGGGCCTGCCACAGTACCTGGGACCCACAGTCCTGAATCCACCTAGTCTTCCTCTACACCAGAGTGTCCCCGCCTGGCACCAGTGCATGGTGGCCCAGTCGGTTCTTTCCTGCAGGGACCATCGTATACATTGCAGGATGTTCAGCAGCATCCTGGCCTCTCCCTCCCCAGATGCCAGTGGCACTGTCTTCCCCATTTCAACAACCCAAAATATCTCCAGACATTTCCAGATATCCTATGGGGAGCAAAAACATCCCTGGTTGGGAACCACTGTGCTAGATTTACTCTGTGAAAATCTAAACACAAAGAAGTCCCCACTCACTGACCTCAGGGACCTGTGGCCCAACTGGATCCTCAGGGAGACACGGACCCACAGACAGGCCATGCCCTGGGCCAAAGGACTAAGGACACGGAGACAGCAGACACTCTGCATGGAGCCAAGGGTAGGGGGAGAATGTCTCCTGCAGGAAACGTTGCCCACAGATTACTGAGCATAGAGAGGGGCCTCTTGGGCTCCCCTAAAACATCTGCCCATTTCTTTCTTTTTTTTTTTTTTTTTTGAGTCTCGCTCTGTCGCCCAGGCTGGAGTACAGTGCAGTGGCACGGTCTCGGCTCACTGCAAGCTCCGCCTCCTGGGTTCACACCATTCTCCTGCCTCAGCCCCCTGAGTAGCTGGGACTACAGACACCCACCACCACGCCAGGCTAATTTTTTGTATTTTTAGAGACGGGGTTTCACCGTGTTAGCCAGGATGGTCTCAGTCTCCTGAACTTGTGATCTGCCTGCCTCAGCCTCCCAAAGTCCTGGGATTACAGGCGTGAGCCAGTGCACCTGGCCCACATCTGCCCATTTCACAGAGAAGGAGGTGGAGCAGACAGGTGATGTGGCCCCAGTCACAGAGTGAATGACGGCTAGGAGAAGCTGGGATGGCTCTATTCCCTGTAGCATCCCAACACGTCCTGGGAGACTTTCCTTGTTCTTTATCCACTCCCTGGCTCCATGGACACCCCCAAGTCTCCTGGTGCCCGCTTCTTGAAAGGGGGTCACCTAAGATGGCTCATGACTAGCATCGTATATTTTCTGCATTTACTCTGTATTTCTAGATAAACAATCACTCCACTGCTCTCAAACACCACAGTGGCTGCACACAGGTGTCTCCTAGGGGCTGGAGGATCGCATCCGCAGCTGCACACCACAGGCCCAGGAAATGTCCGCCACCATTAGGCTGTGCCACCTTCCGCAGCTACAGGCAGCTGAGACCCAGGGAAACCCAGTTTATAAAACTCTCTGACATCTAGATAAGTGAGAGTGGCAGGGAGAAATAGCATGAGAACTAAAACCCACCTTGTTTCAACTCCTTAAGGAAGGCAGCTCAGGGTGAGTCCAGCCTTGGGCAATGAAGTCAGCCAAGACATTCCTTCCACTGGGTTAGAAAAAGTCAGATATCGAAGAACCTAGGCTTTAAAGACAAACTGCCTGGGATTGTAACCCCATTCTGTGACTTCCTGGCTGTGTGATCTCAGACAAGTTACTCAACCTCTCTGAGCCTGAGTAGCTGCATCTATACGACAGAGATAATAACAGTGACCACTCTATAGTATCATCAGTCAGCTGAGATAATGCAGGTGAAGTTCTTAGCACAGAGACCAGCACATTGTAACTACATGTTACATGATTCCTGCTATTATTTTATTATTAAGCGTAAATATAATAATGGCTACCTTACTGCGGCTCATGAGCTGGTATGTGGGGCCCCATAGAAATTTTCACAAATAAAGTCCAGTTTGGAGGCAACAGGGCTGTAAAACTACGAAATATCTGATGATTTATATAACATCCCTCCTCCCACCATCCCATATTGAAAATATAAAAGCATCTTTTAAAAACAAATTTTAGTGGATCTTTTAAAAACAAATTTTAGCCCGTCTGAACAGCTAAGACCTGACTGCCCTGTTCTTGGTTTCAGCTGTTTTCCAGCTGCAGTGTTTTTCCCATTGATCAGAGAGAAATCCCCAAGGTCTGGCCAAGGAAGCTTTTAATTGCTCTGGATGGACCGATTTTTGGCTTAGCTGCTCAAGCATATAATTGAATGAGGAGGAAAAAGAATATCACTTTGAGATTGCTTTGAGATGAATATACAGTCAGACATCCCCGCTCCTGACCAGATCTCAAAGATTCTCCTAGCCTGACTCCCACAAGCTCTGCGGACAGAGAGCACGAAGCATTCACTTCATTTTCCTGATCTTTATCAAAATAATAACAAGAGTGATCATAACAATCGCTGTCCTTTATCATATGTGCTTGTAGGTTGGAATTCCCCAAAAGTGGACTCTGAGACAAGGATTTGAGTCCATTGACTTTCTTTGGAGGGAACCCTGGAAGCACAAGGAAGAAAGACAGAGAATGGAAGACAGCCAGGGAAGCAAGTTATGGCTGGGGCCGCTGGAGCTCAAGCCCCCTGGGGACTCTGGGAGCCAGTGCAGCACGCACACTTCAGCATCATCTCATCCAGGGATGAGGGCACTGGGGAATTTATGCCCCAGATCCCATCAGCCATTGGTTGAGGGCTGTTCCTAGGCTATATTAATTCCCTGGCACTTCCAGCCATCCCCACTGCAGGCAGCCCAAAGAACGGGGCCCTGGGGCAAAAGAGCCACAAGTCAGGCCTTCTGCAAGGCACCAGCAGCATCCCTCCAGCACCCAAATATGACACAACCCCAAAATATGATCATTGCCCACTTCTCTACTCAAAAGACCCAGGGGATTTGTGACCTAATTGAATATATAATTTTTTATAAGTAGATAAAAGAGTTAAATATCTATTTATACCATTTAATTTACCCTACATGCTCATAATCACATATTATATGTTAATGATATATTAATTTAGAAAAGTTGCTATCTCTGCCCTCATTCCATGACTCAGTTTTATTCCAGCTCTTCCAATTCATCATTGCTCTCATGGTCTTTGTCATCATCAAAGCCACCTTTTGAATCATCTTAGTTTCCCAAGCACATCTTCTTTCCTCCCCTCTGGGTTCTTGGCAATACAGCATTTTTGGAATCTGTAGGATGCTTTCACTGAAATTTTTATCCCAAGCCTTGAGCACCTATTTGCATAACATTAGGGCAGCTGGCTGTTCCATTCATCTCAGAGGTGCCAATGCGTGCTCTCCATAATGTAACCACGGATGGTATGGCTTTTTTAAGTGTCCTTAAAGGACTCGCTCACTCTCACAGTGCAACACTGTGATGCCACACCCTTGGAAATTTGTTCCAAATCTGGGTTACATTTCCTAGCTTCCTTTTTAGCAACTCCTTCATGATAACCTTAGTAAATAGCCAAAAAAAACCACCAATCAAGGTTGTTTCAGATAACATCTCACCTAAACAGCACTTGGTTGTTTAAAGTAACGTAGTTTGGAGCACCCCACAACATGAAAGACTGTGTGAGTCTTCCTTGAAAATAGAAAGTCTCATTCCAGAGATCATCTGGGGAGAGGGGATCTTTGGTGAGTATCTAATTCTGATAGTGGTTTTGACAGTCACTTGCATAAACCCATCTTAATCTTCACAACCACCCCAGGAGGTGGGTTCTATCATTATTCCCATTTAACAACTGGAGAAATTGAGGCCTGAGTGGCTCAATAAGCAGTGGAGTGACAGTGGTGGGTGTTACTTGGGGATATGCACACCTTCCCCCACCATATGGCCACCCCTGATGGGGGAGAGCTGTGCCCATGGGCGTAGCTGGCAGACTCCTGGGCCAACCAGCAAACCCTAAGGAGCAAAAAGCCCCAGCTGGCCCAGCAGCCATGGTGAGGTCCTCACTCAGTTCCCTCCACTTTCCTGAGTAAGGAAAGAAAAGGGCAACTTTCACCCTTCCTGCTGAAAACCTCTGCAAGAAAATGCAAAGAAAAGTCCCCTCTTAGGGATCTGGAGTTGCTTCCAAAACCTACACCCAAGACCATTTCAAATAGGAAAGCAAAAGTGTGCAAGAGTTTTTAAAACAAGACAAAATGGAAAAATCTTGACTCCCCCTTTCTTGTCTCTCTTGCTAATCCGTCCATGACACTTTGGGTATTTACTGATTAACAGAACTGCGAGGACTGTAAGGGAGAAGATTCAGCCTGGTATCATAGGGAGACTGGGCTTTGGGAGCTGGCAGGACTGATCTCACTGCCTTCAGGCTCTCTCAGCCTCAGTTTCACCATCTGTAAGATGGGTAATAATCCCTACCTCGCAGTGCAGTGATGGTGATGAAGATTAAGTAGAATGCAGCAGTCAACATAAGTCAGAAATCGATAGTGTCGATCCCATCCTGCACCGTCCCTCCTTTCCTCTTCTGTTTCCAGACAGGTTATAGGGGTGGGGGTGCTACAATGGGACAGACTGGGTCCCTCTGGAGTTGGGAGAGAGAGTTACCATAACGAGGAGTGGAGACCTGGATGCCTGGCTTCCTGCTCTTGTCTTTCTCAGGCACCTCTTCCCAATGGGAGAAGACCACGCAGCCTGTCTGCCAGAAAGCCCTCCACCCAACCCCAGACCACCCCAGTCCTGCCTGTGGCCACAGCCGTGTTTGGGACCCTCGTCTCCCCAAGGTGAGGTGAGTGGATGGAAGCCCCATAGCTGCAGCTGCATCCCTGCCTTCCAGAAACCAGGTATGGGAGCTAAAGTGGAGGAAACCGAGCGGGAGAAGAGAGGTCAACAGCCCCAGCAAAGAGAAGACGGGGTGTGCTCCCCAAAAGGGCCCCTGAGGGGCACACGCTGGAGGCAGGGCTGCTGAAGCCCCAGACCAAGCCGAGGGCATCCTGGGTTACACTGGTGGGTCTCAGAGCTGCTGGAAGGCTGCGCCTGGCCTCGCGCTCCCATCTCTTCACAGCTGCGAACTGTGAAGGGTTCTCAAAGGCAGGGTTTCAATTTTGCAAACGGATCTTCAGAAAAGTGTGCCTCCCAGCTTCCCGCGGCCAGCCACGTCAGCAAAACATACCTCAGGAGAGGAGTCCGCTGCCAAGGAGGCTGGGAAACAGCCCGGAAGCCCAGTGCGCCTCGGGAGAATCTGTTTCCAATTAGCTGGTGGCCGTTCCCCCCAACTCGTTACCATAACCAGATTTGGGGTAAGTGAGCATGCCCCATTTCATGAACGGTTGTCAGAGAATCCCCAAATCCTACTCTCTGAAGGGCCACACAGACCCCCCAGCTCAGGCAGCCCGGGGTCCTCAGGAAAAAAATGAGAGGCTTGCTCAAGGCGGCTTCTCTCCAGTTCAGACATTCTCTGATTTCGTATTTTCCCTGGGCCTCCTTTAGAATAATTCCACAGAGTCTAGTACACTAGCCCCCTTAGTAATCCCTCATTATGTAAAAAAGAAAAAAAAGGAATATGTGAACGTTCTAGATATAGCACTCACACAACTCACAATTTAAAAAAATTCAGCAACAGGGTCTTGCTGTGTCACCCAGGCTGGAGTGCAGTGGTGCAGTCATAGCTCACGGCAGCCTCAAACTCCTGAGTTCAAGCGATCCTTCTACCTCAGCCTCCTGAGTAACTGGGAATACAGGTGTGCACCACCACAGCTGGCTAATTTCTTAGGTATTATTATTTTTTTGTAGAGACAGAGTCCAGGCTGATCTTGAACTACTGGCCTCAAGCAATCCTTCCACCATGGCCTCCCCAAGTGCTGGGATAACAGGTGTGAGCCACTACACCCCGCCCAGAGTGCACAATTTAGTTGTCAAGGAAAGATGGGTAGACAGTTATTTTTTGGCAGCCCCTTTCCCCTTTCTATTGCCTACTCCCCAAAACACTGACGGATACAGGGTGCCAAGCCATTATCTTTTCTAATTCAAGAGTCAGATAACATTAAAGAACAATTTTTGGAAAAAAGACAAAATTATGAGTCTCATTAAAATATAAAGATTTTATTTAACTCATTAATTAATGGGAAGTAGTTAAGATGTTCTAACTGGTTAAAAGGAGAATTCCAAGAACCACACACGTAAGTCAACAGGAGGCTGAAATGAACTTGCAGAGGAAGTTTATCCACAGGGCAACCATCGAGTGCATTCCACGGGACACAAGGAATTTGCATTTCTATGAACTCAAGTCATTTGCACTATTATCAGTTCTCTAAGACTTACAGAGTTGTAAATGGCTCAAAGGCAATGGAAGGCAGTGATAAACTGGAAGAGCGCTCTAGGCTGGACATTCAGTGACATTTGCTCTTTTTTGTCTATTTGAAAGTCTTTCACTAATTTTTCCTGATGGTAATATAGGAGACCACATGGTGGAAGAGTCAATAAAGGCTACATTTGGAGGAAACTGATTCCTCCAGATTGGAATCCTGTGGAAAATTCTTGGAGGAGACAGAAGTTGAGCTTAATTTTGAGGGCTGGTGAAGATTTGGAGGCTGGGAGGGAGCCTCCAAATTATTCTTTAATGTTATTTAACTCTTGAATTAGGTATCACGCCTGTAATATCACCACTTTGGGAGGCTGAGGAGGGAGGATCACTTGAACCTAGGCATTCTAGACCAGTCTGGGAAACATGGTGAGAGCTTGTCTGTACAAAAAAAAATTTTTTTAATTAGTTGGGCATGGTGGTGTGCACCTGTGGTCCCAGCTACTCCAGAGACTGAAGTGCGAGAATCGCCTGAGCCCAGGAGGTCAAGGTGGCAGTGAGCCATGATCATGTCACTGTACTGAGCAACACAGCAAGAAACTTTCTCAAGAAAAAAAAAAGAAAGAAAGATATGAAGAGGAGCACATCTGGCTACAGAGGCTACAGAGGCGAGTGTGGGTGGAAGTTTGGAGGGAGGAAGGAACTAGGCATGTTCTGCTGGCAGGGTGCACTTGTCTGCCCAGAAAAGTGGGTTTGTGAAGGAAGCAGGTGACAAGGTTGGAAATGTAAACTGGGACATCCTTGTGGTTTTTTACTGTGGCTCTCAGCTTCTTAACAGTCCTGGAGAAAGAGAGGTAAGAGGACAAATAAAGATGGTGTGAATGGTGTGAAGATAGTTATCTGAAAAGGCTGCTGGGAGGTGCTGGTCTTTTGTTCTGTTCATAGTACACAATTTTGGGTGCCTTCCTAGTGACCCTACCTTTTTTGGAAGTGTGATCCCCCTTCTTGCTGAGGAGGAAGAAGCAAACAATCAGGTTTGAGACAGATAGCCCCCCCACTTATGAGAGGGGGACAGAATTTGAACTCAGAAAGACCCAATCACAGTCAGGTAGTATTGACCCGGGAGTGGTATTGACCCGGAAGTGGTATTGACCCGGAAGTGGTAAGAACATATAAAACTGGAGCCCTGGTTGTTACCACGGCAACCCGTAGTCTGTTGCATGCTGAGTTTGGGGGAGCAGAAGAGTCTCGGGGGGATAGTCAGTCCGCAGGGAGACTAGCACAGGCCGGCAGAGAAGTGACCCAGCCCCAGGTTGCCTGGTAAACTTCTGTTCCCAGGAGGCTGCTGTGAGGCTCCTCTGGTAATCAGTTCCCTGAGTCCAGGGTTTCCTAATAGGAACCCATCTCCCTCCAGTTCACTTGAAGGGCTCTCTGTTTCTTTCCCTCAAACAGGCTTCATGGAGTATAATGGACCCAGAGCCATCTACCTGCATTTTAGGCCAGGTTTGTAGGAGAGTTGAATGAAGATTGAATGAATGAATGATGAAAAGTACAAAATGCCATCATTCATTTTTTTTTTTCAGTGGCGCGATCTCGGCTCACTGCAACCTCCGCCTCCCGGGCTCACGCCATTCTCCTGCCTCAGCCTCTCCGAGTAGCTGGGACTACAGGCGCCCGCCACCACGCCCGACTAATTTTTTGTATTTTTGGTAGAGACGGGGGTTTCACCGTGGTCTCGATCTCCTGACCTCGTGATCCGCCCGCCTCGGCCTCCCAAAGTGCTGGGATTACAAGCGTGAGCCACCGCGCCCGGCCACTTCACTTCTTTCAGGAAGACCCAGGATACTCTGCTGCATCCTCCACCTGTTTGTGAACTAAATGTCAATGATGGCTTTTACTAAGCACTTACTATGTGCCAGGCACTGCGCTGAGCTCTGCACCTTTAAGAGGCAGCAAGTGGTGACTGGTTCAGAGCTGGCTCAGAGCTGCCTGAGTTGGAAGCCTCGGATAGGAAAACGGAAGCTTAAAGAGGTTAAGCCCTGGCCAAGCACAGTAGCTCATGCCTGTAATCCCAGCACTTTGGGAGGCCAAGGCGGGAGGATCACGTGGGCCCAGAAGTTCAAGACTAGCCTGGGCAACAAAGTGAAACCTCATTTCTACAAAACATTTAAAAATTAGCCAGGTGTGGTGGCACACGCCTATAATCCCTGCTACTCCAGAGGCTGAAGCTGGAATATCCCCTGAGCCCACGAGTTCAAGGCTGCAGTGAGCTATGATCATGCCACTGCACTCCAGCCTGGGTGACAGAGCAAGACCCTGTCACTAAAAAAGTTGGGGAGGGGGTCAAGCCCTCTCCTGAGCTAGTAATAGTGGGACTGAGGTTCAAGCCCATGGCTGATTCCAGATCCTGTTTACAGAGCCGTTATGTGATGTAATCAAAGTATTGATTATGCATCTACTAGGCACACCATGCAAGGTGCTGGGGATGCTGCTGTCACCAGCACACCCAGTCCTGGCCCACATGGGGCTGCCACCCCAGCCCCCAGTGCTCTCCCTGGAGCCTGAATCCTAGCTATCCCTTCCGAGCCACCCCTCTGGCTTCCAAGCACCTGCGCTACCCACTCCCACTCCTCCCTGGAAGGGATGGCGCAGCCTGGGAGCCAGCTGCTCTGGGGGCTCAGACCTGTGGGCCGGATAGTCCATGTGTCAGAGAAGGAAAGGGAAGCCCATAGCAGGAGGGACACCCTCTTATGGGTGGTAGCAACTCCATCGAGCCCAGGCTGCATCGTTCACTGAGGCTGCTAATGTTTGAACCTATCTTTGAATAAGATCCACCTCTTGAACGGGCAAGTCCAAGCTGTAGTAAACCCTGAGGGAGACCCACAGTCCAGCTGCAAGGCCCTGCCCCACTCTTGGCCGCTGGCAGAAGCTCCAGGCTTGCTGAGAGGTGCCACGTAGCATAGGCAGTCTCCGCCTCTAGCCCATCCCACTCCTCCATCTGCTTCTCGTTAGCTTCAAAAGTGAGGCCTGGCGCTGTGCCCTGGGCAGGAGGGAGAGCTTGGTGTGACCACTCACAGAGCTTCACCTCCCTTGCCTGGGGTTTCTCTTCTCCTGCCCCATCCATCCTCAGCACAGCTGATGACTTCTGGGGCTCCTCTCTCTACCTCCCCCACCTTCCCAGCACCCCCCTCCCCTGTCCATCTATAGCAACCGCCTCCCTGGACAGCCCCACCCACCCACACACTCATACACACACCCCTCTCACTCCCCCGGCACTGAGTCCCTCCAAGCTTCCTTCCTTATCCCTTTAGAGCCCTGCAGCCCTCAGGCAGTGTAACCCAGAGGTTCAGTGGCATTCGCTCTGGCATCAGAAGGGTCTGGGTTCAAATCCCTTGTGCACTGCTTGCTGGCTGTGTGACTTTGGGCAAGTTGCTTAATCTCTCTGGTCCTCAGTTTTTGCATCTGTAAAATGGGGATGATATTAACAGTACCTACTTCATAGGGCTATCATGAGGATTAAATAAAATAGTACAAGTAAAGGGCCCAGCATATAATCAGGGCTGGTCCACGTTAGGTATAAAAAGGACAAATTAGGACTTGGAATCTTACTCTGCCTAAGGAGACCTGCAGTTGGCTGAAGGAGGACCTGCCTTCAGGGACAGAAATTAAGGTTTTATTTTAGAATAAGCCCGAGGGAGGAGGAGGCTGGAGGAACCTGTCTTTATATTCTGGATACCTCAAAGACAGTTAAATTCTGCCATGGTGAGCATTTATTGAGCACTATCTGTGTGCCAGGCACTGTGTGGGGAGACCACAATCCCTGCAGATCAAGGAGCTCTGATTCTAGTGCCAGAAAAAAATGTAAAGAGAAAGGGCCACCATGCCACACACAGAAGACAGCAAGGGAAGAGGCCAGAAAGTGCTATGAACAAGGAGGAAACAGCCCCAAGTTGTTGGGCAGTCGGGCGCTGGGTCTCAAAGGAGGGCCACTTGCATGGACAGAAGGCACCGCTCTTACTGAGCACTGGGGGCCTGGTGGGTCCCATGTGCTGTCCAGGAGAAGCAGGCAGAATTCCTAAGCCCCATTAGGCCAATGAGGAAGTCGAGGCACCGAGAGTAAGGGGCATCTGCTTCCCCACCAGCTGACTTCTATTCTAGAAAGGAATGTTCTCCACAACCCCAAACCGTCAGCTCTTTCTGCTTCCAAACTTGGCAGGAGTTTGCAGGGAAGACAAAGAAGAGAGGGGGAGGAGCAAGGTGGATCAGCCGGGCTGGCTTGCCCAGGGCCTGGCATGGAGGATGGACTTTGTCCCGCGTGGGCGAGGGGTGTTCACACACAGGCGTCCACACCCCCACGTTGCTCCACCAGGCACAAGGCCAGATTTTGTCCTTGTAATTCCCAGAACTGCCCTGAAACAGGACTGCTCACTACTGTGCATGGTTTAAAATGCAGTGGGGGGTTTTGGGAAGTTTCTTCGTTTGTTTTGATACGGGGTCTCACTCTGTCACCCAGGCTGGAGTACAGTGGCATGATCATGGCTCACCGCAACCTCAACCTCCCGGGCTCAGGTGATCCTCCCATCTCAGCATCCTGAGTAGCTGAGACTACAGGCACTTGCCACCATGCCAGGCTAATTTTTTCCATATTTTTTATAAAGACGGGGTTTTACCATATTGCCCAGGCTGATCCACCCGCCTCAGCCTCCCAAAGTTCTGAGATTACAGGCATGAACCACGGTACCTGGCCAAATATGCAGTGGTTTTAAAAGAAGCCTGCTCAGGGAGAGGAGAAACGAGTCCTATCAGATCTGCTCCCCCTGGAGAATGGCTTCCTCACCAGCCTAGCCCCTGTCTGTGCCCAGGGGGAAGCAGGCATGAGGAGGACCAAGGGGGCACTGCCATGTACTGGCCCCGAGTGAGCCAGGCCCTCTGCTGGGATCCTCACAGATGTCAGTCTCCTTGATCCTTAAAATCAGAGCACTGGAGTCAGTCTCTTGACAGCAAGCCAAGTGGAGCGCCTGTGTCTGAGCAGTAGGACAGAGACCCAGCTCTGCCTGAGCAGCGGAGACATCTCAGATCTCGGGGTGGCAGAGGAACTGCTTCCCCCTCAGATGCTGCAGGGGGAAAGAAGGGGAGGCAGGGGGCTGTCCTGGCTCACTCTGAGCCCACCTGGCCCGGGTAGCAGGAACAGGAACTCCTTAGTGGGGACGAGGTTAGAGTAGGAGGTGCTGGCCGGCTGTGGCCCCTCACAGGCAGGGCAGCCAGTTACATTTGAATTACAGATAAAACCAGAAATACTTGTAGTTTAAGCATGGCCCATGGACTAGGGCAGTGGCAATGGGGGTAAAGAAGGGGACAGGTTTAAGATTGTATTTGAAGGAACTGAAATCAGGATCTTGAAGAGATGATATCTGAGCACCCAGGTTCATTGTGGTGTTATTCACAATGGCCAAGATCTGGAAACAACCTAAATGTCTGTCAGTGGAAAAATGGATAAAGAAATTGTGGTATACACCTATGAGGGAATATTATTCAACATTTAAAAAGAAGGAAATCCAGGGCCAGGGTGGTTGGTCACACCTGTAATCACAGCACTTTGGGAGACGAAGGCAGGAGAATCAATCACTTGAAACCAGAAGTTTGAGACCAGTCTGGGCAACAAAGCAAAATCCTGTCTCTACAAAAAATTTAAAACTTAGCCGGGTATCACAGCGCATGACTGGAGTTTCAGCTGCTCAGGAGGATGATGCAGGAGGATCACTTGAGCCCAGGAGCTGGAGGCTGCACTGAGCTATGACAGCACTGTTGCATTCCAGCCTGGCAACAGAGCGAGACCTTGTCTCTGAAAAGGAGAAAGAAAGAAGAAAGGAGGGAAGGAAGGAAGGGAGGGAGGGATCAATCCTGCCATTTGTGACAACATGGATGGACCTGGAGGACATGATGAGATACTGAAGCAACTCAGACAAAGAAAATCAAATACTGCACTTTCTCTCTTATACATGGAACGGAAAACAGCCAAACTGATAGAAGCAGAAGGTAGAATGATGGTTGCCAGGGACTGGGAAGCGGGGGAAACAGGGTGATGTTGGTCAAAGGGTACAATGTCTCAGTTACGCAGGATGAATACATTCTGGAGATCTACCGTACAACCAGGGCCTGTGATTAACAATACTGTACTGTACACTTACAAATTTGCTAACAGAGTAGATCTCATGTTTAGTCCTCTTACCACATAAGAAAATGAAAAAGAAACAGAGGAGACGGAAGGGCACTTACGGTGATGGATAAGTTTATGGCCTTGATGAATGTTATCGCAGGTGTGTACATCGCAGGAGGCAGGCGGGTGGGCACAGAGGGCAGCAGGTGTGTACATCACATCAAGTTGTATACATTAAATATCTACAGGCCAGGCGTGGTGGCTGATGCCTGTAAGCCCAGCACTTTGGGAGGCCATGGCGGGTGGCTCACTTGAGGTCAGGAGTTTGAGACCACCTGGGCAACATGGTAAAACCCCATCTCTACTAAAAATGCAAAAATTAGCCAGGCATGGTGGCTCATGCCTGTAATCCCAGCTACTCGGGAGGCTGAGGTATGAGAATCACTTGAACTTGGGAGGCAGAGGTTGCAGTGAGCTGAGATTGCACCACTGCACTCCAGCCTGGAAGACAGAGTGAAATTCTGTCTCAAAAAAAAAAAAAAAAACCTGCAGCTTTTTGTGTGTCAATCGTATATACCTCCATAATATGGTTTTAAAAAAACATGTGATTTGGAGATGGATGCTCTGTGGATTGGTAATAAATTGGATGTAGGAGACAAGGACGTGGGAGAAATCAAGAACAACCCCCAGGCTTCAGGCTTCAGCTACCTCTGGGTTCATGGGACCACTTACTGGGGGTGGGAGGGCAGGGCAGGATCAGATTAGAGAGGGGAACCAAGCCTTCCATTTCTGGTGCTGTTAAATTTGGGAGGATTATTTGAGCCCGAAGTAGAGATTACGGTTATGCAAGCCTGGAGATTCCCGTATTAAGGGAAGGTCTGGCTGTGGCGTTACCAGCACCTGGGTGAAATTTAAAGCCATGGTTCTGGATGCAATCTTGTAGAAAGTGAGAGTTCAGAGAGCAGAGACGACTGTCCAGAACTAGGCCTTGAAGACTCCTCAACGCTGAAGGTCACCAAGAGGAGGGACAACCAAGGAAACTGAGTCGCAGCAGCCATGGAGGCAGGCGGGTGGGCACAGAGGGCAACAGAGGGGACGTTTCTGTGAGGAGCGGGGGTGACCGCGTTAGATGTTACTAGGAGGACTGATAAGACGGGAAGGGGCTGCCAAAGCCAGCCTGCAGTGAATTGAAGGGGGTACATGAGGAGAGGAAGCCGAGGCAGCCAACGTACCCACCACCGTCAGGAAGTCCTGCAGTGCTGGCTGGGGCTGGGGGCGGATGGAGCAGAGGCCACTGGAGGGCCAGTGAGATCGGGCAGGTCTCCATCGGTGACCTTTGGATGGGTTCCCTGCCTGGAAACATAGAGACAAATCCTGACTGCCCTTGAATTGGCAGTGGGACCTCAGGCAAACTGAGTCAAGTGAGAGATAGTATATAAGGGTGTTTTAATGTGTGTTGAGTGATACAGAGTGGGAGGGATGAACACCCCATGGTAGGTACATGCACACAGGGGGGGCCCCGCTCAGCAACAGCAGGGGACAAGCTACTGAAACCCACAGCAACGAGGACAGATTTCAGAATCACTACAGGGAGGGAAAGAAGCCAGAACTCAGAAGGGCACCTGCAGTACAAATCAGTTCTAAGAAGTTTTAGAACAGGAAACACTCATCTATAATGAAATAAAAACCTGAACAGGGGTTGCCGCAGGGGGCAGTGTGGGGGTGGCCTGACTGGCAAGGGACACGAAGGAAACTTCTGGGGGGACGGGAACATCTTTCCCTTGGGAGGCGTCTGATTTAACAGATGTCTGCATATGTCACAATCCAGCAAATGGTGCACTTAAGATTGGAACATTTCACCCTATGTAAATTTTACTTAAAATGAACTATAAAGGCATTCCTGAATGCTACTTAATGATGTACATGTGGCAGCCTTTGGGAGTGAAGTGTACTAAGGTTTGCGGCTCCCCTTGAAAGGTGGAAAACAATAAGATGAAGTAATGGGTAGATGGAGAGCTGTGTGATGAAGAGATACAGTAAAATGCCATCCAGGGGGTGCATATGTGGGTGTTCACTGGAAAATGCATTCAACTTTTCTGTGTGTTTGAAAATGTTTATAATAAAATGTTGGGGGGAAATAAAGAAAAAAGAATTTTTTTTTTTTTTGAGACAGAGTTTCACCCTTTGTTGCCCAGGCTGGAGTGCAGTGGCATGATCTCGGCTCACTAAAACCTCCGCCTCCTGGGTTCAAACGATTCTCCTGTCTCAGCTTCCCAAGTAGCTGGGATTACAGGCACCCACCACCACACCCAGCTAATTTTTGTATTTTCAGTAGAGACAGGGTTTCGCCATGTTGGCCAGGCTGGTCTTGAACTCCTGACCTCAGGTGAACTGCCCACCTCGGCCTCCCAAAGTGCTGGGATTACAGGTGTGAGCCACGGCGCCTGGCCAAGAAGACTTTTCATCCAATGCAAAGATACTTGTTGGGCACCTACCATTATGTCAGATGCTGCAAGGCAGGGGACGCAATGCTGATGGAGATGTCCAAAGCTACGGCACGAGGCGTCATCCAAGTGACAGGCAACTGAGCCAGCTCCTCAGAGCAGAGCGCTGTCATTGTCCCTTCTCAGAGAGGACACCCAGGGCCAGAGGCGAAGGAGGAAAGCACAAGTAGGTCTGCTAGGAACTAATTTAAAGAAGCAAGTCAGCTGGGCTAGGTGGCTCACACCTATACTCCCAGCACTTTGGGAGGCCAAGGCAGGAGGATCACGAGCCCAGGAGTTCAAGGCCAGCCTGGGCAGCATGGCAAGACCCTATCTCTACAAAAAAAAATAAAAAAAAAAGAACAAGTCTCTGGGGCCTGTGCAGAGGGCAGCAGGGAGACTGGGCCCCCGGAGATTTGGGTTGGGATATTCAACACATGCCTCGGATAGTGAAAACACAGTCAGGTTTGGGAACAACCACTTCAGCCCCAGGGGTTGAAATATGCCCCCATCTAACTGCCCACTGCTTGGGGCTTCTGAATGTTTCAGCCCCTCCGTTATAAACAAGGGAACAGGAAACCCAGGACTGCCCTCCCCACCAAACCTGTATCTGTAGGAATGTTCACCATAGCCTTGTTTTTTGTTGTTGTTTTTTTGTTTGTTTGTTTTGTTTTTGAGACAGAGTCTCTCTCTGTCACCCAGGCTGGAGTGCAGTGGCACAGTCTTGGCTCACTAAAACCTCTGTCTCTCGGGTTCAAGCGATTCTCCAGCCTCAGCCTCCGAGTAGCTGGGATTACAGGTGTCCGCCACAACACTTGGCTAATTTTTGTATTTTTAGTAGAGATGGGGTTTTGCCATCTTGGCCAGGCTGGTCTCGAACTCCTGACCTCAGGTGATATGCCTGTCTCAGCCTCTCATAGTGCTAGGATTACAGGCGTGAGCCACCACGTCCAGACACCATGGCCTTGTTTTTAAGAGTGAACATGTGGCAGCCACTGCCACATGCAGCTACAGGGTACCAGGTCAGCCATTTATGATGGTTTAAAGTGCAATGGAACTCCATGCAACTGTCAGAATTAGTGAAATAAATCTATAGGTCCTGACTTTGAACTGCCCAAAACTTAATATATTGTTAAATAAAATATATATACACACACAGACATATAATATATACATTATGATCCCATTTACATAAAACTATATGTAGGTAAATGTGTATAGATACATATATATGGGTGTGAATATAAATATATATAAATACACACACAGAGCACCATAATAAAGTCCACCAAAATGCTAATAACAGTGATCTCTTCATAATGGAATTTGAATCATTTTTTCTTCACTTTCTTCTTGGTATTTTTCTACATTGTTTAAAATTTTACAATAAGTGTATATAATTTTAATGAAGCAATTATTTAAAAAAAAAAATTGTGCAAGAGGTTTCAGTGTAAGTTGATGTCCACAAAGTGCTTAAGAGACTGTCACTTTGGCCAGGCACAGTGGCTCATGCCTGTAATCCCAGCACTTTGGGAGGCCAAGGCAGGAGGATCACCTGAGGTCAGAAGTTTGAGACCAGCCTGGCCAACATGGTGAAACCCCATCTCTACTAAAAATACAAAAATTAGCCAGGCATGGTGGCGAGGACCTGTAATCTTAGCTACTCGGGAGGCTGAGGCAGGAAAATTACTTGAACCCGGGAGGTGGAGGTTACAGTGAGCCGAGATCGCACCATTGCACTCCAGCCTGGGCAAAAAGAGTGAGACTCTGTCTCAAAAAAAAAGAGAGATTTTCACTTAGCTCCCGCATGGTGGTGGAAGCCTGAGTCGGGGAGAGGTTGGCGAGGTGGGCTAAGGACTCTCTTGAGCTATGACTGAGAGCTCTCCTGTCCCCTCCCTGAGCCCTGAGGCAGGACTGGCTATATTTTTGTGGAGTTCAGTGCAAAATGAAAATGTGGGCCCCTTGTTCAAAAGGTATTAAGAATTCCAAGATAGTGACAGCAGAGTATGAAGCCAAGTGCAAGGGCTCATCTGGGCATGGGACCCCGTGTGACTCCACAGGTCACAAGCCCATGAGGCTGGCCCTCCTGGCAGGACCATGTGAGCAAATTACACAGCAGGGGATGAGGCCAGGAAATGGTCAAGGAGGAGCTGGTCTGGGCCTTAAGACGCCATGGACCCACATGGACCCTTTCAGTTGACCAGGAATCTTGCTAGAACAAACCTTATAAACATTCATGCTTGTGCATTTGAAACCCTGGCTCCTGCGATGTTAAAGGCCCAGTGGCAGGTTCCAAGGGCCTTGAGTCATTGGGCAGCTTTAATTAGCAAGAATTAGAGTCAGGAGGGGCTTAAGCTCAGGCCAGGCAGGTTGGCCTGGAGGGCTGCTTGTAGGAGGTGGCTTCTGCCTGCTGTGTAGAATCCTGGGGCTGGCCAGAGGGAACCTCCTCCAGGAACCTTCCACCTCCACCCCCCCGGAAGCTGCTGGTGCCCCTTGGCCCAGCCTGCTACCTTCCCCCAAGTCTCTGTTGGGGTGGTCACCCCAACACGTCACAACGTGGCTGCTCCCGGGGAAACCTGCTCCTGCGCCTCCCACCACCATGTCCCACCCCCGCACCTCCTGGTTCCTGGGCACCACAAAGAGAGCCTGTGTTGAGGCCCAGCCGCGCTGAGCGTGCAGACAGCCTACACCTCCCGTAGGCCACATGGCACAAAGGCTGGTCTGTGTGGCCTGGCCTGGAGGGCCCACCGCCTCCCTTCCTCCACCAGGCACTGGGATCAAGTCATCAAAGGTCCCAGGAGACTGCCAGGCTGGCAGGACAGCCGAGGAGACAAGAGCTGCGCAGCTGACCCTGCCAGCCCCCAGTGTGTCCAGCAAGCGGCAGCCACTTCCAGGCTCACGGGCACTCACTGGCGATGTGTGCACAGCCTCCAGCCTCTCTGAAGGCTCCTCACCCCTCTAAGTTCAGCTGAAGGGCTTATTCAGGCTCTCCCCTAATCAGGGCCCCTGCCACCAGCCTTTCCCCACCCTGCAACCCACCAGTGATGGGTACAAAGAGGTGCCATCACTCCCACTGTCTGTAGAACAGCCCAGAACTGATGAGGGTTTAATGCTGTCCACAGCAAACCTCACCAATAAGAGTTTGGTTTATGTCCTCAGATGATTCCAACAGAATGGAATCCAGGCGCCCACACTAGTAGCAGGCTTTTAATGCAGCCACTGTTGGCTCCCCATCTCCTGTCCCCCTTCCCCCTCCCCTCCCTTGTGCCTCTGGGAATCACCTGACACATAAACCTCCTGCACCCAGATCCTTGTCTCAGAACTGCCATTCCAAGTCTCTCCCAGCCTTGATCTCACCCCCCTGCTTCACTCATATGTGCAAAGGCTGGGCATGGTGGCTCATGCCTGTAATCCCAGCGCTTTGGCAGACTGAGGCAGAAGAACCACTTGAGCCCAGGAGTTCAACACCAGCCTAGACAACATCGCGAAACCCTGTCTCTACAATAAAATAGACAAATTAACTAGATGCAGTGGCATACACTTGTAGTCCCAGCTAATCAGGAGGCTGAGGCAGAGCACAGGAGTTCAAGGCTGCAGTGAGCTATGACTGTGCCACTGCACTCCAGCCTGGGTGACAGAGCAAGACCCTGTCTCCAAAAATAAATAAATAAATAATCATAGCTGCAACACACATGTGCCCCATGCCTGTTAGGTGTGTGTGGAGGGGGAGTTTGGGTGAAGGGAGATCCCTGCAATGGCCCCTGCTGCCCTTTTCCTCCGTGGGTTTCATTTTATGGGAAAAGAGAAAGAAAGTAGAATCTATGGAGATGAAAAAATGGGAGAAAGGGGCAAGGGGAGGGAGAAGGGGTGGGTGGCATAGAGGGACACCACCTCCAGGGGACAAGCCAGGAGGACACCTCCCTTGGGGCAGCCCCTCCCTCCCTCCACTCAGCTGCTTCTCCAGGAAGCCCCTTTATCCACACCTGGCTCCCCTGAGTCCTGCTCACAAAGGCATTTAGGACTCAGCTGGACTCCGCAGGGTGAGTGGTGTGCTGGTTAGGGTATTTCCATCTGCTTCCCGAACATTCCCTGCCTGGCCCTGCCCCCTGGAAGGCTGAGCCCTAGGGACCGCACTGCCTGGGATCCCTGGTCCTCCACTTCCTGGTTGATCCAGCCACTAGCCGACAGTGGCAGGAGATGGGGGTTGGTGGGGTGCGGGGCAGTGGGGAGGCAAAGTGTAGAATATTTATCCCCCACATTCTCTCTCCCTCCCTCCCCATGGTTCTGGCAGGGGCTCCAGGCGGTGGCCCTCTCCACGCTGCCCTTCTCCCCAGCAGCTGGAAACACTCTTCCATGGCCTTCCATTGGAAGGCATAACAGCTGCCCACTGCTGCTAGTGCCTGCGTGCCTCAACATCCCTTGTTTCCCTAAACTCAGACCAGGAGCAGACCCTCCATTAAGAAAATCTCTTTTGAAATCCCTTGAGGTACCACTGTTTCCTGTTGATGCCCTGACAGAGTCAGGTGCCTCAGAGTCACCTCCAAGTAAATCCTGGAAGCACCTGGCTCCAGCAACATGGCAAATATCAGTATTCAGCTCAGATGACCTGGGTTCGAATCTCAACTTCACCATTTACTTCCAAGTTGTGTGGCTTCTCTCAGCCTTCGTTTCTGCATCTGGAAAATGGGCGTGATCACGGCAGTGCTAAATGTCTCAGAATTCTCAATGTGGCAAATAACTGACCCCACTTCGGGCCAGCCCAGGAGACAAAGAGGGATTTACCGAAGGGCTGTGGGACCCCTGATAAGAACAACGGACTCCATGCAGGTTCTCACGACTGGTTCTCTTTGTCTCTAGGTATCTGCTTCTCTCCCTTGTCCCTGCTCTCTGCTATACCTCGCATGTGAGGTATACAGCTCCCCTCCAGCTCATGAGTTTACATGCTCTAAATAGATACAGACTCCATTCCCCCTTCCACAAAGGCAAGCTCATATTTGCATACTGTACCGCAACCCACTTCTATCCACCCATCCTCAGGAACCTCTTCCCGTCCCTGCATACCTTCTACACTGAGGATGACAGCGTCCCAGTGAGCAGCCACGAAAAACCCACTGGATGTTCTATCAATATTTATCTTATTGACTTGTGTCTTTTCTTAGTAACTATCAGTGGATTCTGGAATGCATTCCCCTCTTCAGAACCCTATCCCAGGATCCCTCTGAAAGCAGGGAACTTGCTATCCTACTGTCCTGATTTCTTTCCTCCAGCCCCCAACCCTTGATCTGGCTTTCATGTAAGGCTCACAGTAGTGAAAACAGCAGCAGACATGGCGCCATCTCTCTCCAGTCCTGTTGTAACTTACTCTGAGCTTTCCGGAGCTATCCCCCTTGGGGAAGAAACCATCTTCAATTTGGTCCAGCAGCCGTGACTTTTAAAACTCAGTTGAGTCTTGCACTGAAGAAAGACACAAAGCTACCCTTCTCCTCTTCTCCAAAGGTCAGCTCTGGTTTTTAAGTTCAAACAATAGCAATTCAATTGAATACACAGATTCTAAATCTTTCCTGAGGCCTTCAAAAGAGAAAGAGAACACCACGGAGCTTTTAAAAATATTGTACAAAATCAAATTTTGAATATCACATCTTCCAGGGTCCCTGGAGATGCAGATGGCACACTCAGACCGGGCAGTTTGAGGGGAGTTTAATAAAGAGACTATTTACAAAGGCGCAGATAGGATTTAGGAAATCAGTGCAGGCGAATTCAGAATCCTGTGGCCAGCAACATCAGGGGACGATTCCTAAAAGTGAAGAATTAATTACAGGAAGCCAAGAGGGTAGAGGCAATGAGAGCTCCCTGGACAGAAGCCAGGACCTTTAGGAAGAGGAAGTACTTGACCCACAGGGAATCCGCAAGGAAGGGCTGGGGAGGTGGATACCCAGACTCCCTCCCCCTCCTGTCTTCCACACACTATCCCATGGAGTGAACCCAGCTGGAAACTAGACATCATGGGAGCCCACTGCTCCAGGCTCCAGAGCCCTGAATCCCAGGACACAGAGCAGACAGGGAACAGGCAAGGCTGGGAGGGGAGCAGGGAGGAGAAGCAAACCGAAGGCAAGCCCAGTGCAGATGCTTTGAGAGTTTACAACCCAATTAGAAAGTACGAATTTACTGCAGAAATTGGGGAGCAATTACATGCACAGCTAAATTTTTTTATTGTTGTTTTATAAATATTTCCAACAGTTCCCTTTAAAAAGCAAACATCCCCCTGCAATTAAAATATGATTTCACTTACATGAAATTCTACTCACTCAGAGCTGTTCCAGACCCCAGACATTCAGGTAAATAAAGGTATGGAGCAAGCTTGTGTTGGCTTTGAGTCAATTGCATCTCCAACAGACGTCCCCTCCAGCAACCTCCTTGATGACGTCCAAGCCAGGGAGAGGACAAGTAGTTCCCCAAAAGAAAATTGGAGGGCTGCTGGAAGGGGAAAGAGGCACTGGAAGGCCACAGAATGCTAGACAGCCATTCCACGAAGACACGCATTAACTCACAAAGGTCATACCATCTGTAAGTGGCTAAGCTCAGGTGGAAATTCCAGCCTGTCCTCCCCAATGGCCCTCACAAATATTCCAGAGGGCCTTCCACATGGAACTATGATCTGTAAGCCCTGGTTCAGCTGGGTCCTTCTTTCCAAGAGAGGTTTTTTCTGGGCACTCCCATCAGGAACACCCAGGTCTACCCACGTGTGCCTTCTGTCTTGGGGGACCTGGTAGTTGGCAAGCATCTTCCAAGGGAGGCCCTTCTTTGGGGATTTTTCTGTGCTCCCCACGTCCTGGCTGTGAGACATCGTGGCAGAGTAGTACTTCACTGATAATAATTCCAGGTATGACACCAAGAAGCCCAGCCCCAGGGCCCAGTGGTGGAGGGTGGGATTCTGCTCAACTGCTAGGCCCAAGCCCATCCCCAGTCCCCTGCCAGCAGACAAATGGCTGGACCCACGCATAGCGCTCTCTGCTCCTGGGACAGGATGTCAGCCAGCGCTCTGCTGGATACAACATCTCAAAGACAGACATCATGGAAACAGAGACCCACATGACTGTTTCAAACAAGTCATGCTCAAATCTGCTTCTAATTCCTAATGTACCCCTCTCTTCTCACCTGACGCTAAGCAGTAACGGTGCCTTTCTAAACTCGGAAAAGGGATCAGGAAAGCACCACCCTGGCCTGAGCAGTAACAAAGTGCATGAAGGTCAGAAGCTGCTGTGTTTTTAAGAAGCTGTTTTATTTATTTATTTATTTATTTATTTATTTATTTATTTATAGACAGAGTCTTGCCCTTTCGCCCAGGCTGGAGTGCAGTGGTATGATCTTGGCTCACCGAAAGATTCTCTGCCTCACCCTGATAATGGATTAGAGATGCACCACACCACTAATTTTTGTATTTTTTTTTTTTTTTTTTTATCTCGGCTCACTGCAAGCTCCGCCTCCCGGGTTCACGCCATTCTCCTGCCTCAGCCTCTCCGAGTAGCTGGGACTACAGGCGCCCGCCACCACGCCCGGCTAATTTTTTGTATTTTTTAGTAGAGACGGGGTTTCACCGTGGTCTCGATCTCCTGACCTCGTGATCCGCCCGCCTCGGCCTCCCAAAGTGCTGGGATTACAAGCGTGAGCCACCGCGCCTGGCCTAATTTTTGTATTTTTATTAGAAACAGGGTTTCACCATGTTGGCCAGCGTGGTCTTGAACTCCTGGCCACAAGTGATCCGCCCACCTTGGCCTCCCAAAGTGGTAGGATTATAGGCGTGAGCCACCGCGCCCAGCCAGAAGCTGTTTTTAATAACTGACCTTTTCAGACAAATCCCAGCAAACTTTCTCTCTTAGCACCGTCTCTGAGGCCACGGTGGATAGGGTGTGTCGCCGCGCCTCTCCGTAACACCTCCTGTGCCCTCTTGAAATGGTTATTGTTTCCTGAGTGGTGGCTGTGGACTTGTGGCCTCGTTATGTCATATTATCTCAATGGAAGCCATTGTCTCCTGCTGGAGGCTCCACGGCTCCTGTCTTCATACTGCATCACCCTGACCCTGAAGTCTTGCTCTGTGGAGACTGTAACAAGATCCTGGCAGGGCTCAAAGGAAACCTTTCTTCTCTCCCAGCACATGCAGAAGTCCCACTGGCAGGGCCAAGGCATGGAGCTCTCCATCCCGGAACTGAGGCTTGAACTTGGCCAACCTGAGTTGGGGCAGATCACACCCTCCAGCTGTGGTCTGTCCTGATTTTCTTCTGGCCACAGCACATCCCCTCCCACTGTTCCTGTGGCAGCCAGCCTTCCAGATGCACCCCACTTCCTGGCAATCCTGCCCTCGTGTAGTCCCCTCCCACATTAAATAGGGCTGACCTGTGTCATCAGTTGTGGAAATGACAGACTGTGACCAGGTCATAATAGATATTGTGGCTTCCATCTTGCTCTCTCTTGAATCACTCACCATGGGGAGAGTCAGCTGCCATGTTGTGAGGCTGCTTAAGCAGCCCTGTGCAGGGGTCCAGAAGGTGAAAAACTGAGGCCTCCTGCCAACAGCCACACGAACTCATCATCCATGGTGGGGAGCCATCTCCAGCCCCAGCCACGCCTTCAGGTGACTACAAACCCAGCTGCATCTTGATGCCAACCTCATGAGTCAGAAGCCACTCCTGGATTCCCAACCCACAGAAACCGTGAGACATTAAATGATTATTGTTGCTTTAGGCCACTATGTTTTGTTCCACAGGATGATTTGTTCCACAGCACTCGCTGGCTAATATGCTGGGTGATTGTGTCCAGAGAGGTCAGCCTCCTGGGGTCAGAGTAGAGGAGGTCAGAGAATGAACACGGAGGGGCAGCCAATGACAGAGTCAGAACACTTGGCTTCCTGATCCCATATTGTCCTGCTACACATTTTCAAAAAGGGGAGGGGTATTAACAATGAAGCAAAGTAGTTCAGTATGCTCCAACCAGCCGTGATCACGCCGGGACCATCTGCTTCTATGAACTGGACACTATCGTCCCACAGTGCCCCAAATTAGGTTCCCCTTACAAAAACAGCACCACGCTGGTGACAACTGAAACCGTGAGCTGCTTTTCACACACACCGCCCAGACCGCCCAGACCACCCAGACCGCCCAGACCGCCCAGACCACCCAGACCGCCCAGACCACCCAGACCACCCAGACCGCCCAGACCACCCAGACCGCCCAGACCACCCAACTGGTTCTATGCTTGGGCACCAGATTTCTCTTTAAAACCTAACTTTCTCTGATATCAATTGATCTTGGTCTTACTCCAAAGTTCCAATCTATCGAAATCACTTTCATCTCCGTTTGACTGTCACTTTCCTTTTTTTTTTTTTTTTTTTTTTTGAGACGGAGTCTCGCTCTGTCACCCAGGCTGGAGTGCAGTGGCGCAATCTCAGCTCACTGCAAGCTCCGCCTCCCGGGTTCACGCCATTCTCCTGCCTCAGCCTCTCCGAGTACCACCACGCCCGGCTAATTTTTTTTTTGTATTTTTAGTAGAGACGGGTTTTCACCGTGGTCTTGATCTCCTGACCTCGTGATCCACCCGCCTTGGCCTCCCAAAGTGCTGGGATTACAAGCGTGAGCCACCGCTCCCGGCCTTGACTGTCACTTTCACTGTTGCCTCCAGTATGTGTCACTTGCACATCTGATGCTGTACTTTCTGCCATCTTCATCCAGAAAGTGGACTGAATATTGGTTGGCTAGGGCAGAGCTTACCACAGAGCCCTTTGGTACTCCATGACCACCAGGGCAACAGACTCCTTGATGGCAAATACTTTGCAGATAGATGTGCAACCTGCCATAAATCCCACCAAAAAACACCATCATTACCAGCGAGTTGCCAATCCTTTATTAAAATGCTGGCCGGGGGTGGTGGCCTATGCCTGTAGTCCCAGCTACTCAGGAGGCTGAGACTGGAGGGTCACTGGGGCCCAGGTGTTCGAGATCAGCATAAACAACATAGCAAGACCCTGTCTCACAAAAAAACCAAAACGGTAACATAAAATGCTGGCCGAACACAAATTTATTTACCCCATTATCCAGTACTGCCTAAAAAGAAAGTTGGTTTGTGTATTCACTTCCTGTGGTTGCTATAATTACCATGAACTTTTGGTCTTATAACAACATAAATTTATTATCTCACAGTCCTGGAGACCAGAAGTCTGAAATCAGTGCCACCTAACTGAAATCAATCCATCAGTGGGACTGTGCTTCCTCTGGAGGCTTTAGGAGAGAAACTGTTCCTTGCCTCTTCCAGCTTCTGGGAGCTACAGCATTCCTTGGCTTATGGCCACATCACTCTAATTCTCACATCCAGTGTCTTCAAATCCTTCTCTGCTCTGTATTCACATGGCTTTCTTCTCTGAGTGTGAGTCAAGTCTACCTCTGACTTATATGGACACTTGTGATGGCATTTAGGGCCCACTGGACAGTCCAGGATAATCTCTCATCTCAAGATTCTTATTCACTTCTGCAGAGACCCATTTTCCTTACAGGGTAACATTTATAGTCTCCAAGGGTTAGGACCTGATATCTCTAGGGGGCCATTATGCCACCCACCACAGCTGGGCACAGCTCATCCCCACCAAACTCTCCCACCTCACCATCACTGCATTTTTTTTCCCTGCTGTTCACAAATGAGTTTATGTCATGCTCTGCTCTATAATTTTCCAAAAGTCAACATCAAGGTTACTGTCTCTACATTTTGGAATCTGCTTGAGACCTGTAATTCACCCAGCCACATCAGTCTGGACATTAAAAAGAGGTCATAATAAACAAAAATAGCATTTCTTAGGTTTGCCATTATTGTTGGCTCTCTAGTCCCTTAGAAATGTCAAGAATTCTCAGAATGTGTTCTTAAGTGGAGGCAGCATAGAGGTTGCAGTCAGCTTCTCAAGTCAGACTGCCTGGGTCTGAATACTGCCTCTGTTACCATGGCCAACTGTGTTTTCCAAAGATGGCCACAAAAATCTCTCCCTTCCCACATGCTCTTCTGCAGCATGGCCTTGCTGCACCCCACCAGGGGGTCCATTTCTTCACCCCGCTCTAAAATGCATATGGCACAAGTGACACTGCCATTTAAAGACAAGGCCCTTAACAGTTTCCTGTTCCTGTCTCTTGGAATGTTTGTTCTTGAGACTCTACACTCAGAACTCAGCCACCATGTTGTGAGGAAGCCCTCACCACATGAAGAGGCCCCTTACAGAAGTTCTGGCAAACTGCCTCAGCTGAGCTTCCTGCCATCAATGGCCAGTGTGCAAGTGAGCCACTGTAGGCCTCCAGACCGGTCAAGCCTTCAGACCCTCCAGCCCCAGCCAACACCTGACTGCAGCCATGGCAGACCCCAAGTGAAAGCCACCCAGCTGAGCCCAGACAATTCACAGAAGCAGAAGTAATTGCAAAGTGTTGTTTTAAGCCACTGGATTTGGGGGCAGTTCATTTTACAGCAATAGAGATTCAGAAGAGCCACTTATTGACTGAGTAACCTGAAGCAAGTGACAAGCTTAAGCTTAGGTTCCTGCCAGAAGCACATACTGAGACCAAGGCTTGGTGCATATAGTTTATTTGGGTGGTGATTCCAGGAAATACAGGTAGGGGATTAAAACTGAAACTGCTGTATGATCCAGCAATCCCATTTCTAGGTATATAACTAAAAGAATTAAAAATAGGATTTTGAAGAGATATTTCCATACCTATGTTCACTGCAGCATTATTCACAATAGTCACGAGGTGAAAGCAAACTAAATATCCATCAACAGGTCAGATGTGGTGGCTCACACCTGTAATCCCAGCACTTTGGGAGACCAAGGCTGGAGGATCACTCTAGCTCAGGAATTGAAGACCAGCCTGGGCAATACAGCGAGACCCCATCTCTATTTAAAAAAATAATAATAATTAAATGTTTAAAAAAATAAATACCGGCCAGGCATGGTGGCTCACACCTGTAATCCCAGCATTTTGAGAGGATGAGGTGGGTGGATCACCTGAGATCAGGAGTTCAAGACCAGTCTGGCCAACATGGTGAAACCCCATCTCTACTAAACATACAAAGAATGGGCTGGGTGTGGTGGCGGGTGCCTGTAATCCCAGCTGCTTGAGAGGCTGAGGCAGGAGAATTGCTTGAACCTGGAGGCGGAGGTTGCAGTGAGCCAATATGGCGCTATTGCACTCCAGCCTGGGCAACAAGAGCAAAACTCCGTCTCAAACAAAAAACAAGAAACAAACAAACAAAAAATAACCATCAACAAAAACTATTAGAATTGATAAATTCAGTAAAGTTGCAGGATACAAAATCAACATACAAAAATCAGTAGCATTTCTATATGCCAACAGCAAACAATCTGTAGAAGAAATCCAGAAAGTAATTCCATTTACAATAGTTACCAATGAAATAAAATACCTAGGAAATAACTTAACCAAAGAAGTAAAAGAGCTCTACGATGAAAACTACAAAATCTTAATGAAAGAAATTGAAGAAGACACCAAAAAATGAAAAGATATTACATGTTCATGAATTGAAATAACCAATATTGTTAAAATGTTCATACTATCCCAAGCAATCTACAGATTCAATACAATCCCTATCAAAATACCAATGACATTCTTTACAGAAATAGAAAAAAAAATCCTAAAATGTATATGGAACCACAAAGACCCAGAGTAGCCAAAGATATCCTGAGCAAAAAGAACAAAACTGGAGGAATCACATAACCTGACTTCCAGTTATATTACAGAGCTATAGTAAACAAAACAGCACAGCACTGGCATAAAAACTGACACATAGACCAACGGAATACAATGGAGAACCCAGGAATAAACCCATACATCTACAGTGAACTCATTTTTTACAAAGGTACCAAGAACATACATTTGAGGAAAGGACAGTCTCTTCAATAAATGGTGCTGGGAAAACTGGATATCCATATGCAGAATGAAACTAGACCCCTATCTCTTGCCATATACAACAATCAAATCAAAACGTATTAAAGACTTAAATCTAAGACCTGAAACTATGACACTATTAAAAGAAAACATTGGGAAAAAATCTCTCCAGGACATTGGACTGAGCAAAGATTTCTTGAATAATACCCCACAATCACAGACAACTAAAGCAAACATGGACATATCATATCAAGTTAAAAAGCTTCTGCACAGCAAAGGAAACAATCAACAAAGTAAAGAAACAACCCACAGAATAGGAGAAAATATCTGCAAACTATCCCTCTGACAAGGAATTAATAGCCTGGACATATAAGGAGCTCAAACCAGTCTATAGAGAAAAATCTAATAATCCAACCAAAAATGGGCAAAAGATCTGAATAGACATTTCTCAAAAGAAAACATACGGAGGGCAAACAGGCATATGAGAAGGTGCTCAACATCATCGGTCATCAGAGAGATGCAAATCAAAACTACAATGAGAGGTCATCTCACCCCAGTTAAAATGGCTTTTGTCTTTTGGACAGGCAATAACAAATGCTGTCAGGGATGTGGAGAAAAGGGAACCCTTGTACACTGTTGGTGGGAATGTAAATTAATACAGCCACTAGGGAGAACAGCTTGGAGGTTCCTCAAAAAACTAAAAATAGAACTACCATATGATCCAGCAATTCCACTGCTAAAAATATACCCCCAAAAAAGGAAATCAGCATAACGAAAGGATATCTGCACTTCCATGTTTGTTGCAGCTCTGTTCACAATAGCCAAGATTTGGAAGCAACCTAAGTGTCCATCAACAGATGAATGGATAAAGAAAATGTGGTACATATACACAATGGAGTACTATTCTGCCATAAAAAAGAATGGGATCCTGTCATTTGCAACACCATGAATGGAACTGGAGGTTCTTGTGTTAAGTGAAATAAGCCATGCACAGAAAGACAAACTTCACATGTCCTCACTTATTTGTGGGAGCTAAATATTACAACAATTGAACTCATGGTGATAGAGAGTAGAAGGATGGTTACCAGAGGCTGGGAAGAATAGTGGGGTGGGGGTAGAGTGGGGATGGTTAATGGGTACAAAAATATAGTTAGATAGAATAAATAAGATCTAATATTTGATAGCACAACAAAGTGACAACAGTCAACAATAGTTTATTATACATTTAAAGACAACTAAGAGTATAATTGGATTGTTTGTAACACAAAGAAAGGATAAATGCTGGCTGGACGTGGTGGCTCATGCCTGTAATCCCAGCACTTTGGGAGGCTGAGGTGGGTGGATCATGAGGTCAGGTGTTCAAGACCAGCCTGGCCAACATAGTGAAACCCCATCTCTACTAAAAATACAAAAAAAAAAAAAAAAATTAGCCGGGCATAGTGGCGCATGCTTGTAATCCCAGCTACTTGGGAGGCTGAGGCAGGAGAATCGCTTGAACCTGGGAGGTAGAGGTTGCAGTGAGCCGACATCGTGCCACAGCACTCCAGCCTGGGCAACAGTGTGAGACTCTGTCTCAAAATAAAAAAAAAAGATAAATGCTTCAAGTGATGGATACCCCATTTACCCTGATGTGATCATTATGCATTGTATGCTAGCATCAAAATATCTCATGTACCCCATAAATATATACACCTACTATGTACCCATGAAAATTAAAAATTAAAAAATATATCCATCAACAGATGATTAAAGAAAATGTGGTATACACATACAATGGAACATTTTTCAGACTTAAAAAGAAGGAACTTGACTGGGTGCAGTGGCTCATGCCTGTAATCCCAACACTTGGGGAGGCCAAGGCAGGTAGATCACCTGAGGTCAAGAGTTCGAGACCAGCCTGGCCAACATGGTGAAACCCCATCTCTACTAAAAAATACAAAAAAAAAAAAAAATAGCCAAGTGTGGTGGCAGACGCCTGTAATCCCAGCTGTCTGGGAAGCTAAGGCAGGAGAATTACTTGAACCTAGGAGGCTGTGGTTGCAGTGAGCCAAGATTGCACCACTGCACTCCAGCCTGGGCAACAGAGTGAGACTCCACCTCAATTAAAAAAAAAAAAAAGGAAAATTCAGACACACGCTACAACATGGATGAACCTTGAGGACATTATGCTCAGTGAAATAAGCCAGTCACAGAAGGACACATACTGCATACAAGGTACCTAAAGTGTCAAATTCACAGACAGAAAGTAGAATGTGGTTGCCAGGGCCTGCAGAGAGAGGGAATGGGGAGTGGTTTATTGGGTATAGAGTTTCAGTTTTGCAAGATGAAAATTTCTATTACACAACAAGGTGCAAACAGTTAATACTACTGTACTATACACTTATAAATGGTTCAGATGGTAAATTTTATGCTATGTGTTTTTTTACCACAATTAAAAATAAAACAGTCTCATCAAGGAGCAAGCACCCTGGGGTTTTCATACGACTCCCATCCCTCGCCCACCAGCTGAGAATCGCTCTTGAGGTGTTAACTCCCCACACTCCAAGGGCCATAGAGCATGCCCTGTAGAGAGACACAGGGAGCCACAGGCACACACGGAATGGTCTGAGGTCACCTCCCAGTGCCCAGGGGACATTGGGGCACTGATCACATCTGCCATATCATTTACCTTTAAGTCCTCTATAAAACAGGGATGATAAATACCTACCTCGATAGACCAGTTGCAAAGGCTACTTTGAACATATGCAGACTTAGACTTAGCACAGTGCCTGGCCCACAGTTAAAATGTTATAATCAGGCTGGGTGGTGTGATGGCTCCCACCTGTAATCCTAACACTTTGGGAGGCTAAGGTAGGAGAGTTACTTGAGCCCAGGAGTTCGAGACCAGCCTGGTCAACATAGCAAGACCCCATCTCTACAAAACTTTTTAAAATTAGCTGGACGTTCATCTGAGATGTGAGGACTTGAAAAAAAAATTAGTCTGATGGGCTGGCCCATGCCTATAGTCCCAGCTGCTTGGGAGGCTGAAGCAGGAGAATCCCTGGAACCCTGGAGGTTGAGGCTGCAGTGAGCTATGATGGTGCCACTGCACTCCAACCTGGGTGACAGAGTGAGATTCTGTCTCTAAATAAATAAATAATTTAAAAATTAGTGGGGCGGCTGGGCACAGTGGCTAACACCTGTAATCCCAGCACTTTGGGAGGCCGAGACAGGCGGATCACCTGAGGTCGGGAGTTCAAGACCAGCCTGACCAACATGGAGAAACCCCGTCTTTGTTAAAAATACAAAATTAGCCAGGAGTGGTGGCACATGCCTGTAATCCCAGCTACTCGGGACGCCGAGAGGCAGGAGAATTGCTTGAACCCGAGAGGCAGAGATTGCGGTGAGCTGAGATCGCGCCATGGCACTCCGGCCTGGGCAACAAGAGCGAAACTCCGTTTCAAAAAAAAAAAAAAAAATTAGGTCATGGTGGCACACACCTGTAGTCCCAGTTACTTCGGAAGCTGAAGTGGGAGGATCCCCTAAGCCCAGGAGTTCGAGGCTGCAGTGAGCTATGAACAAGCCACTGCACTCACTCCAGCCTGGGCAACACAGCAAGGCTGTCTCTTAAAACAAACAAAAAGACTATAATCATTGTACACATCTGCCTTGTCTGTTGGCAGGAACAGCCCCGGGACGGCAGGGGAAGAGCTCCGTTTCCCTCCCTGCTCTGGCTCCCTCTAAAGATGGCTGCCTCTCAGCCTCCCCGGGCTTCAGGGCCACAGGCCTCAAGCCAGCTGGACACCTCACACCAGACAGATCTGCCCTGGGAATCCTGGAACCCCCTGCTAGTAGGCGTCACGACCCAGGCCGAGGAATGCCCCCAGCACGGAGACTGTCCCCTGGGGCAGCTCTCCCTACTGCCTGATAGAAGGGCGGCTCCTTCGCGGCTCCCAGACTGTGGAGCCTGGGGGCTGGGCTGCAATCAAACGCAGACAGACACCCCTCTAATGCCGAGAGCCTGGCCCCCTTACCCTGTAGCTCTCCATCCTCAGGATGCATTTTTCCCCAGAAGCTCCCTGCCCACCCCCACCTGGAAGGCCTCCCTCGTCTGAATCAGGGCGCACACAGCTGAGTCTCCAGGGCGGACACCCCGTCACCCCAACACCCTTCTCCTCCCCCACCAACAACCGCTTACGATTTTTAGAAATCAGTAAAATACGTGCCCAGCTCCAAACTTTTGGAAGCACCTCAGAGTTCTGCAGAGCATAGCAGTGGTTCTGGGCTCCCCAATGCACCCTAGACTTGGCTTCCTCCTGCCCAGCCCACAGCCGCGTCCTGAGAGTGAAGGGGAAGCACAGGCAGCCCTTTCCGCCGCCCCCGCTGGCATGGCATCACCTTCCCCACGCAGAGAAGCTGAAGTCTCTCATTTTGTTTCATGCTCCAAGCGCAGCTTTAAAAACCTTTCCTGGAGGTGGGGAGGGAAAATACCCAAAATATTAGCCGTGGCTACAGCTGGGTGTAGGATTTAGGAAGTTACTATTTCCTTCTTTATACGTTTGTATTTTCCACAATGACCACATTCTATTTTTTATCGTCAGGAAAACAAATGAGTGGGTTTTTTTGTTTTTTTTTTTTTGAGGCGGAGTCTCCCTCTGTAGCCCAGGCTGGAGTGCAGTGACGCGATCTCGGCTCACTGCAAGCTCCGCCTCCTGGGTTCACGCCATTCTCCTGCCTCAGCCTCCCGCGTAGCTGGGGGGACTACAGGCGCCCGCCACCACGCCCGGCTAATTTTTTTTTTGTACTTTTAGTAGCGACGGGGTTTCACCGTGGTGTCGATCTCCTGACCTTGTGATCCACCCGCCTTGGCCTCCCAAAGTGCTGGGATTACAAGCGTGAGCCACCACGCCCGGCCACAAATGAGTGTTTTTTAAGTAAGCAATTTAGAAGCCTGTTTGGTTGCCTTCAGCATTTTTCAGGGCCTCAGCTCGTTTCTGGAGCCCGCTTTTCAGCCGCTCTTCTCTCCGTTCTCTCGCTCTCTGAGTGGGGTTCTCTGCCTTCCACCCTTTGCTTCTGTCCTTTGAAAATGCGAGCGAAGCACAGTTGCTTGTGCAAACCACACTAGCCTCCTTAGGTCCTCTCGATTTTCCTTCTCACTGGGAATATTTTTCATCAGAATTTATTCTCCCAAACTAAGAAAGGGACCTCATGTCCCCGCTGATCTGATGCACTGAGAACACACCCTCATTTTCCCAGTATTCTTGCCAAAAATACACAACCTGAGTCTTATCATGAGGAAACATCAGGCAGACCCAAACTGAGGGACATTCTGCAAGAAAACTGTGTGGACTCTTCAAAAATGTCAATGTCAGGAAAAACAAAGAAAGCCCAAGGAACTGTCGCCAATTGGAGGAGATTAGAGACAGGGCAACTAACTGCAGCACGTGATCTGGGATATTGTGTTGCTATAAAGGACATTACTGGGACAGTTGGTGACATCTAAATCTGAATACGGTCTGTAGATTAGCTAATTGTATTGAATCAGTGTTCATTTCCTGACTTAGTCATTGCACTGTGGCTGTGTAGCAGAATGTCTTTTACTTTTTAGGAATTATACACTGCAGCTTTGGGAGATAGAGGGCATCACATCTGCAATTTACTCTCCTGTGATTCGGAAAATATATATATATTTGTACACATAGACAGAGAAAACAGTAAGGCAAATGTGGTAAAATGTCAATATTTGGGGAATCCTGATGAAGAGTTTAAAAAAAAAAATCCCTTTGTTCTGTTCTTAGAATTTTTCTGTAAGCCCCTTTGCTTCTGACCTCTGGGTTAATGCAGTTGACCCAACAGCCTGACTCCTAGGCTGACTGCTGACTAATTCTTTGCCTGATGCTCTTGACCTTGGACTGTGTCCTCCCCCAATTTAGCCCCTGTAGACACAGTAAGCAGGAAGACCAGTTTGGTGAATAATAAATCCGCTGTCACTGCCACCATCACCACCAGCAGGGGCAGAGGGACTTTTGCTGAGCCCTCGCTATGTAAGTCAATACTCCCATACCCTGAGTGCTGTACGCAGTACTTCACTCAGTCCTCACAGTAGTCTTCTGAGGTTGACATTACAATCCCCAATCTACAGATGAAGAAACTGAGGCTCAGAGAGATAAACTCACCTACTTAACATCACAGCAGCTATTAAGTGGCAAGGCCAGAATTGACCCACAAATCTCTAGAACTCCACAGTCTTATACTAATCTGCCCTGACACTGGTAAGGAGACTGACTGGCTGTACTCTGTTCTGACATTTTCTCTCCTGATTCTCCTTTGCTGAAATAATAGAAACAAAATGATTGTATCAGCCATAAAAAAATGAAATCCTGTCATTTTCAGCAACATGGATGAACTTGGAGGACATAATATTAAGTGAAATAAGCCAGACACAGAGAGACAGATACTGCATGATCTCACTCATATGTGGGATCTAAAAAAAAAAAAAAATTGACCTCATAGAAGAAGAGTCGGAGAGTCCAACAGTGGTTACCAGAGCCTGGCAAGGGCAGGGGAGAGGGGAGGATGGGGAGAGGTCGGTCGACAGGTACAAATTACAATTAGATGGGAGGCATAAATTCTGGGGTTCTGTTACACAGTAGGGTGGCTATGGTTAACGGTAAGATATTGTATATTACAAAATAGCTAGAAGAGAGGCTTTTGAATGTTCTCACCACAAGGAAATGATAAATGCATAAGGTGATTGATATGCTAGCTACCCTGATTTGACCATTACACAATATATGTATTAAAATATCAAACTGCACCCCATACCTATGTACAATGATAATGTGTCAATTATTTAAACTAATTAATTTTTAAAAATTATTATAAAGCTATGCTGCTCCATAGAGTGACCACATGTAGCTGTTTAAATTTAATACAGCTGGGCATGATGGCTCATGCCTGTTACACCAGCACTTTGGGAAATCAAAGCAGAGAATTGCCTGAGGCCATGTGTTCAAGACCAGCCTGGGCAACACAGTGAGATCCATCCCTAGAAAAAATTATTTTAAAATTAGCTGGGCGTGGTAATGCTTGCCTATAGTCCTAGCTTGACTGGGAGTTTGAGGCTGCAGTGAGCTATGGCGTGCCACTGCACTCCAGCCTGGGCAACCAAGCTGAGCTCTGTCTCTAAAAGTTAATCAGTTAATTAATTAATTAGAATTAAGTAAAATCTGGAATTCAGTTCCTCAGTCTCACTAGCCACATTTCAACTGCTGGTTAGCTCCATGTGGCTTGTGGCTACAATTATTGGACAGAGCAGATTGTAAAACATTTCTAACACAGCAAAAAGTTCTATTGGACCATGCCGTTCCAAAAACTTTTACACGTGTTCATGAAGATACAAAAAATGAAAAATAAACAAAAAAAATTTACATACCCTTCACTGACCAAGACAACTTTTTATTCAAAGTTAACTTATTTTTAAGATAAAACTTCAAACACAAATTTGACTTTAACATTGTTCTCACTTGTCACACAGAAACCAATTTTTCAGCCGCGGCAGCATCAGGTGTTAGAGAGAGACACCTCCTGGCAGCACATGGAATTACAACCTAGCACAATCAGACACTGGAACCAGCCAGGGACTGGGTTTCAGCAGCCATTGGTGGAATACCAGGGGATTCACAAGAGTGGGAGAAAAATCCCATACCAAGAAACAATCATGGATAAGGCACCAGGAAGACATACTAGGTTACAAAAGCCCATCCAAGGCCGAGCGCAGTGGCTCACGCCTGTAATCCTAGCACTTTTGGAGGCCGAGGTGAGCAGATCACTTGAGGTCAGGAGTTCGAGACAAAAGCCCGTCCACCACCAGACATAAACCTCTAGTGTCACATCCCTCAAGCCATGCATGGCTGCACGGAGATACATAATAATAAGTGTCAGTCATTTGAATAAATAAATGATTGATTGATTAATTCTGATTATTTCAGAACTCTGCCATTGAGCATTTTATTGTCTTCTTTAACATTCTTTTTCAGTTGGACATATATTATGAAGGTAATGTAGAGCTGGGATTTACTGCTTCAAACAACTTAGCTGACACAGAAGTGTTCAATGATCAAGGAACGTCTGGACTTTAACAAAATCATCAAGAACAAGAAAACATCAAGATGTTTGAGTTTCTGGTAAAGCATAAAAAGATGTTCCTGGCTGGGCACGGTGGCTCACGCCTGTAATCCCAGAACTTTGGGAGGCCAAGGAGGACAGATCGCTTGAGTCCAGGAGCTTGAGACCAGCCTGACCAACATGGTGAAACCCCGTCTCTACTCAAAATACAAAAAAGTAGCCAGGCATTGTGGTGTACATCTGTGATCTCAGCTACTCGAGAGGCTGACACACGAGAATCGCTTGAACCTGGGATGCAGAGGTTGCAGTGAGCTGAGATCATCCCACTGCACTCCAGCCTGGGCGACAGAGTGAGACTCTGTCTAAAAAAAAAGAAAAACAAGAAAGAAAGATGTTCCCATTTTTTTTTCCTTTGGCCCAAGATGGTAGAAATGAAAGATGGCTTACTGGATTGGGAAATGGATTGGACCCTAAATCATTCTTTATCCACTCATTCCACAGATACTGATTGGGCCTCTTGGTAGCCAGATGGCGGGATGATGAGTAGCGCTGGAGGCCGCTTAGCTGAATTGTGTACACAAAATAACACAATGCACACAAGGTTTATCTCCAGGAACTCATCCTGGGTAGAACAAGTGCTCAGCAGAGATCTGGGCTGGTGAGGGCAGCTTGTGGTCCCTTACTCTTCTGAGAACCTGGGGATCCAGGTTCAGGGAGACCAATGCTATTGGATACAAATCTTGAATTTAAAGAAATTGGGATGTAAATAATGATGCACTCTCTGGGGCTCATGGAGTACTCCAGTGACTGGAAAGGTTTTCCATGGGATTCAAGCAGGCTAGTCAGCAAGACTGAATCTGGGCTGTCTCAGTGAGCCGTGGCCTGAGGCTACTTATGGGCCACCTGCCCAGAATTGGAGGGGTCCCAGGGTCTGGTGTAGCTTCAGAGAGATGGAATAGTAAAGAGGATCATGCATTGCAAAGTCCACAACAGCCCCCCAAAACAAGGACGGTCCCCTTATTTGATGAACTTTTGTTGGGTTCCTGTCTTGTGCCGAGCTGTGTGCTAGGTTCTGGGGAGACAGAGAACAATAAGCTTCAGAGACCTGAGAGGTAGGGTCCTTCTCTCCCTCATCACTTTCTTCACAAACCCACTTCAGTTTCCTCTTAACTCCTGGCATGAGTAAGGTGCTATTTCATAACCCTTTTACCTTTATTAAAGGTGTCGGGTACCCAATAGGAAAAAAAATGCGCGAATGAATTTAAAAGGCATTCACACAAAAGGATATCAAAATGGCCAGTAAGCTTATAAAAAGATGTTCAGCATCAGCCAGGCGCGGTGGCTCATGCCTGTAATTCCAGAACTTTGGGAGGTCGAGGTGAGTGGATCACTTGAGGTCAGGAGCTTAAGACCAGCTTGGCCAACGTAGTGAAACCCTGTCTCTACTAAGAACACAAAAAATTAGCCAGACATGGTAGCACATGCCTGCAATCCCAGCTACTTGGGAGGCTGAGGCAGGAGAATCACTTGAACCCAGGAAGCGAAGGATGCAGAGAGCCGAGATTGCGCCAGCGCACTCCAGCCTAGGCAACAGAGCGAGACTCCGTCTCAAAAAAAAAAAAAAAAAAAAAAAAAGATCCTCAACCTCAATGGTTACAGGGAAATGCAAATTAGACCCACAATATGCTGTGACTATACACTCACTAGAATGGCTAAAATTAAATCTCTGAAAATATCAAGCATTGGTGAGGATGTGGAGGAAGTGAACTCTTAACACGCTGCTGGTGGAAGTATAAACCAGTACAAGCACTTTGGAGAACCATTTGGCAGTTTCTTCTAAAATTAAACATACACTCACCATGTGACCAAGCAGTTCCACTCCTGGGTATATACCCTGAAAGAAATGAGTGCATATGCACACCAAAAAACATGTACAAAAATACACATTGCCGCTAAATTGATAACAGCCAAAAACTAAATACAACCCAAATGCCCATCAATAGAAGAATAAATAAATACATTGTGGTGTACAGCACAGCAAGAAAAATGAATGAGTTGCTCTTACATGAAATATGAGTGAATCTCAAAAACACAATATTGATTACAAGATATCAAATAAGCCAGGCACAGTGGCTCACACCTGTAATCCCAGAACCTTGAGAGGCTGAGGCCAGAGGATCCCTTGAGTCTAGGAATTTAAGACCAGCCTGGGCAACATAGGGTAACCCCATCTTTACAACAAATTTTTTAAAAATTAGCTGGGTGTGGTAGTGTGCACCTGTAGTCCCAGTTCCTCGGGAGGCTGGAGTGGGGGCACTGCTTGAGCCCAGGAGTTCAAGGCTGCAGTGAGCTATGGTCACACCAATGCACTCCAGCCTGAGTGACAGAAGAGCAAGACCCCTTTTTAAAAAATAAAAATTAAACATTAAAAAAAAAGGCAAAACTTATCTACATATGATGAAAGAAGTCAGAATAGTGTCTACTTGTTTAGGGCAGTGGGAGACGGGGATTGAGTGAGAAAGGGCCTGAAGGAACTTACTAGAATCCTGATCTTGGTGGTGGTTACATGGGTGTACACATAGGTAAAAATTCACTGAGCATCCAGTTAAGATTTGTGCATTTTACTATATGCAAATTATGCATCAATAAAAGAGTAAAAACAATCAAAACTCTTAGGTGACCACACCTGATATAAGCATGGCTGATACATAAAAAGCTTGCATATATTACAATGAATACAGTCACTTGGGAATTTAATATAATTTTGTAACAGCCTCAGAAGCAGTCATATTCCAGAGGCCCTTGGCAACAGCTTTGTTGCTTACCGCTCACCAGCACCAAAAGGGACGTGTCCCTTTCCAACCAAGGGGGCTGTGGCCCTGCCCAGAGCTCTCAAGGGATCCACCTTTCTGGGTCAAACTCTCACGGCTCCCAGGGCACCTGGGGCCAAGCACGTGAGCTGCCAGCAGGCCCCAGCACGCTGGGATGCCAGACCCGCTCAAACTTGGAGAGGGTCCTACAGGTCCTTGGAGGAAAATTACAAGCCCCAAGTACACTGGACACACACAGTTTGCCTGTGATGAAAACTTAGATGAAGGAAGAAGCCCTTTAGGAGGGTCTTTCTTGTCTCCTGCAGATGTGCAGCTCTAGCCATGCTGCAACGCAGACCACGGACCAGGAGCTCCCAACCTCAGCTGCACAGCACGGGGGAGCAGTGGAACGTGGGATGCCCGGACCCTCTGACCCACACCGACTGAATCAGAATCTTTAATGCAGTGTTTCTCAGAGGGCCCCCTGGAGCCACAGCAAAGTCGTCACCTGGGAACCTGTTAGAAACGCACATTCTCAGGCCCCACTTCAGACCCACTGAATTCTGTGGCCAGCCCCAGCAATCTTTGTTCTGACTGTTCTAACAGTCCCTGCCAGGGGTTCTGATGCATGTGGAAGTGTGGGACCTAATTAGAAACTGCATTTCTAGAAAGTTTCCAGGCAGTGCAGATGTGGCTGCTCTGGGGACTACACTCTGAAAACCACCAGAGTCTAACCGTCTAATGGGTAGAGCCAAGCTCTGGGAGAGAGTGGGGGAAACTAAAAGCTACCCAGGTGAGTGGCTCTGATGCAGGTGAGAGTAATTAGCATTGCCATAGACTCATCATCTCATCTGACAAGAGGTACACACCTGGAGAGGGAGCTCACACAGGTGAGAGTGTTACAGGAGAACAATTTGACCTGTCTGGGGTCTCTTTTCATTTCTATAACACTGCAATTTGGGGTTCCTGGTACGGCAGAATTTAGGTTCTAGGTGCCTAGCTGTGAGAATTTGTTCTGGCAATATTGAAGCTGGAGATTGTTTTTGTTAGAACACTTTGCATAAAAGCCTCTATGGGGAGGGGGACCTGATTTTACCTTAAAAAGTTAATTTTTTGCCCAAGATAGATGAGATTTAGAAGGGGAGAGGAAGTAAAGGAGGAGTAAAGAGAATGAAAAGAAGAGATGATGTGCCAGGCTGGGGAGGAGAGAGCAAATGGGGAGGAAGAGAAAGAACTGTGAGAGGAGGACTGAAAGATGGTCTCTCCTTTCCAAGGAGCATCCACCCCCTCTCTTTTTTTTTAAATTGAGCACTGAGAAGGGTTTTATGCAAGACTGGGTGCAAGAGCTGGGCAAGCTGATGTGCAAAGCAGGAAAGCAAAGGACTGAAAGGAGTCAAAGTGCTCTCTTTGGCAGCACATGTATAAAATTGGAATGAAGGCCGGGCACCGTGGCTCAGGTCTGTAATCCCAGCACTTTGGGAGGCTGAAGTGGGCGGATCATTTGAGGCCAGGAGTTCGAGACCAGTCTGGCCAACATGATGAAACCCGTTTCTACTAAAACTATGAAAACTAGCCGGGCGTGGTGGTACATGCCTGTAATTCCAGCTACTCAGGAGGCTGAAGCAGGAACCCAGGAGGCACAGGTTTCAATGAGCCGAGATCACGCCACTGTACTCCAGCCTGGGTAACAGAGTGACATTCTGTCTCTAAATAAATAAATAAAACTGGAACAATACAGAGAAGATTAGCATGGCCCCTGAAAGGATGACATGCAAATTCATTAAAAGTTCCATATCAATAAAAATTATTTTAAATTTTTTTTAAAAGAATGAGTTAAAGGAGACCCAAAGGAGTGAGCGGGGCTGGAGTCCAGGCCCACCATGGCAGAGAGTCAGACTTCATCAGGGTGAAAACTTCCTGCTCTGAAAAGCCACACTACAGACTGGGAGAAAATGTTCACAGCACCTGTATCTGAAAGAGGATTTGCATTCTAAATACATAAAGAACCCATACAACTCACTAATAGGAAGGCAAACAGTGAAAACTGAGCAAAAGACATGAACAGACACTTCACAAAGGACATGCAAATGGCCAGCACGCACAGGAAGAGATGCTCATCCTCAGTAGTCTTCAAGGAGATGCAGAATGAAACCACAGTAAGATGCTACCTCACACCCACAAGCATGGCTGAAATTAAAAAGATGTGTAATACCAGTGTTGGTTAGAATGTAGGGCAGCTGAAACTCTCCTAGCTCACTGGCAAGAACTTAAAATAGTACAGGCTGGATGCGGTGGCTCACGTCTGTAATCCCAGCACTTTGGGAGGCCAAGCCGGGCAGACTGCTTGAGCCCAGGAGTTTGAGACCAGCCTGGGCAACGTGGCAAAACCCCATCTCTACTAAAAATACAAAAAATTAGCTGGGTGTGGTGGCACGCATCTATAATACCAACTACCCCAGGAGGCTGAGGTGGGAGAATCACCTGATCCAGGGAGGTTGAGGCTGCAGTGAGCCATGATCACGCTACTGCTCTCCAGCCTGGGTGACAGAGTGAGACCCTGTCTCAAAAAATAAAAATACAAATAAAATAAAATAGTACAACTGCTTGGGAGAACTACTGGAGTTTATTTTAAATCTAAACAAACACCCATCATTTGACCCAGCAATTCTACTGTTATATATTTACTGAAGTGCTGTAAAAACAGGCCCACAAAAAGACTTGTACACAAATGTGAATAGGCATAAGTAGCTAGTGGCCGCCATAGTGCTGTTTGATTTGATTGCCTAAAAGCTTGTGGAAGTCTACATTGGAATAATAGGTTGTCTTTTTAAAAGGCTTGTATCCAAATGTGCATAACAGCTTTATTCACGATTGCTAAAAATTGGAAACAATTCAAGTAATCCATCAACTAGGAAATGGGTAAACAAAATTTGGTCTCTTCATAGAAAGGGATAGTAATAAAAAGATTGAAATTACTAATAGATGCAACAACATGGATGAGTCTTAAAATTACTGTGTAAAATAAAAGCTGGATGCAAGAGTGACTACCATATGATTCATTTATATAAAATTTTTAAAGAAAGAGAACTAATTTATAGTTACAGAAAGCAGATCAATGACGAACTGGGACTGAGGGGACTGCAAGTGGGGGACTAAAACACTTTCTGGGGTGATGGACAGGTGTTATATCTTGTTTAGGTGCATGCATTTGTCAAAAGTCATCTGACTGAATACTTAAAATGTATGAATGAGTTTTATTGCATGTAAATAATACCTCAATAACATTTATTTAAAATGAATTGGCCGGCACGGGCTTACGTCTGCAGCCCCAGAACAGCACTTTGCGAGGCTGAGGCGGGTGGATCACCTGAGGTCAGGAGTTCGAGACCAGCCTGGCCAACATGGTGAAACCCTGTCTCTACTAAAAATACAAAAAAAAAAAAAAAAATTAGCCGGGCGTGGTGGCAGGCACCTGTAATCCCAGCTACTCGGGAGGCTGAGGAAGGAGAATCGCTTGAACCCAGGAGGCAGAGGTTACAGTGAGCCGAGATCGTGCCATTGCACTCCAGCCTGAGCAACAGGGCAAGATTCTGTCTCAAAAATAAATAAATAAAATGAATCAAAAGTAAAAATATAAAAAAATAGCAAAAAGGAAAAAAAGGACAAGAATAAAATAAAAATAAAGAAAAAATAAGAGACTTTGTGGTAAAAATAATAAAACAATAAAATAGGAAGAGCACACAGAATGGGAAGAGAACTGGACCAAGGTGAAAACCATGAAGAGCTGTCGAACTTGAAGAATAGAAAAGGAAGAATGAGTAGAGAGGCATAGGCAGAGGTCAGAATGAAGTCCCCTGGGAATCAAAGAAGTAAGAAGCTTGGCGGCCACAGACAGCAGAGAGTCAAAAGAGCCAAGGGGGCCAGCCAGTAAGATTAACGCCTGGAGAGGGCTGCAGAATGGGGTCCGAGTGGAGAAGTCACTCCTGAGAGGCCAGTTCTGAAGGTGGGTTGAGGGATGATAACTTGGGCTGAGGGAGCAGAGAGGAAGCCTTCGGCAGCTTTGTCAGGGAGCTTGGGGAAGGAGAGTGGGCTCCAACAGGAGGCTGCTAGGAGAACCCCCGGGAAAACCCACCTAGTGGCCTGAATCTCCTGACGCTGTCTTTCACGTCTTCATTCCTACACAGGGATAGATATTGCTATTTGACCACTGCCCCTGCACAAGGTGTGCCAAAAGTCCCAATGCCCCCTTCCCATAAGAAGTTTATTGTATGTTTGCACTGAGGAAAGCTAAATAAGCTAGGTGAATTCCCCACCCCAAATTCCTAGGGATGCCGCTGGCTTGCCCCACCAAATCGGTCTTTCCCACCTGCCTGCATCGCTGGTGGGAATGTACTTTGGTTCAACTTCCATAGGAGTCGGTTTGGCAAAAACTATCAAAACTACAAATGCACACTGGAGGTACAAATACAACAGGAGATATTTATTCTACAGATAAACTTGCACACGGATGAAACCATGTATGTACTTGGTTATTTGTTGCCTCTTTGTGACGCTGTTTGATCAAAATAGACCCAAATGCCCCTCAACAAGGCCATTAGATAAATACTAACATGTTTTGTTTTGTTTTGTTTTGTTTTGTTTTGTTTTGTTTTGTTTTGTTTGAAGTGGGGTTTCAGTCTTTTTGCCCAGGCTGGAGGGCAATGGTGTGATCTCGGCTCACTGCAACCTCTGCCTCCTAAGTTCAAGTGGTTCTCCTGCCTCAGCCTCTCGAGTAGCTGGGATTACAGGCGCCCATCACAACACCCAGCTAATTTTTGTATTTTTAATAGAGACAGGGTTTTGCCATGTTGGCCAGGCTGATCTTGAGCTCTTCACCTCAGGTGATCCACCACCCACCTTGGCCTCCCGAAGTGCTGAAATTACAGGCGTGAGCCACCTCACCTGGCCATATTTTTTTTTTTTTTTTTGAGACAGAGTCTTGTTCTGTCACCCAAGTTGAAGTGCAGTGGCACAATCTCGGCCCACTGTGACCTCCACCTCCCGGGTTCAAGCAATTCTCGTGTCTCAGCCTCCCAAGTAGCTGGGATTACAGACGTGCACCACTGTGCCCAGCTAATTTTTGTATTTCCAGTAGAGATGGGGCTTCACCATGTTGGCCAGGCTGGTCTCGAACTCCCGACCTCAGGTGATCGTCCTCAGCATCCCAAAGTGCTGGGAGTACAGGCATAAGCCACCATGCCCGGCCTTAATATGTATTAAGTATGTATATTCATCCTAGTCCATTTGTGTTGCTATAAGAAAATACCTTAGACTGGGTATTTTGAAATTTATTTATTTATTTAGAGACAGGGTCTCACTGCTACCTTCATCTTCCAGGCTGAGGCAATCCTCCCACCTCGGCCTCCCAAATAGCTGGGACCACAGGCGAGCACCACCACACCCAGCTAATTTTTTGTGTTTTTGGTAGAGAGGGTTTCACCATGTTGCCCAGGTTGGTCTCAAACTGCTGAGCTCAGGTGATCTGCCTGCCTCGGCCTCCCAAAGTGCTGGGGTTACAGGCATGAGCCACCGGGCCCAGCCTTGAAACTCACTGTATTTATTACAGCTCTGTTGACTGGGAAGTCCAAGATTGAGGCTCCATCATTGCTGCCTGGTGAGGGATGCTCTTTGCTTCCAAGATGGCACCTTGCCACCGTGTGCTCACATGGCAGAAGGTGCAAGGATGAGAGACTGCTCCCTTCAACCTCCAGCCCTTTCACAAGGCTGTTAATCCCAGTCATAAGAGCAGAGCTCTCATGACTTAATCAACTCCCAAAGGCTATACCTCTTACTACTGGTACATTGGGGATTTCATTTCAACAGGAATTTTGGAGGGGATTGCATATTTATTGTACTTTATTCATAATTTATATTTATTTTAAAAATTATAGCCACATGCATGCAATGGATACTATTCAGGCACAAAAAACAGGATTCTCTCTATATATAGACATCAAAAGTCTTCCAAGTTATATTATCAAGTGAAAAGAAAAGAAACATGCATAACAGTTATATAGTATGAAATCTTCTTCCTTTTTCTTTTTTTTTTTTTTTTTGAGACAGAGTCTCGCTCTGTCACCCAGGCTGGAGTACAGCGACACAATCTTGGCTCACTGCAATCTCTGCCTCCCAGGTTTAAGTGATTCTCGTGCCTCAGCCTCCCAAGCAGCTGGGACTATAGGCACGCACCACCACACCCGGCTAATTTTTGTATTTTTAGTAGAGACAGGGTTTTGCCATGTTGGCCAGGCTGGTCTCAAACTCCTGACCTCAAGTGATCTTCCTGCCTTGGCCTCCCAAAGTGCTGGGATTACAGGTGTTAGCCACCGCACCTGGCCTACAGTACAAAATCATTTGTGGGGTTTTTTTTCAAGGTACGTGTATGGAAGCTAGATGTGGGAGGCTTACACCTCCCAGCACTTTGGGGGGCCGAGGCAGGAGTATTGCTTGAGCTCAGGAGTTTGAGACCAGCCTGGCCAACATGGCGAAATCCCATCTCTACGAAAAATACAAAAACAAGTCGGGTGTGGTGGTGCATGCCTGCAGTTCCAGCTACTCAGGAGGCCGAGGTGTAAAGGTCGCTTGAGCCCAGGAGGTTGAGGCTGCAGTGAGCTGTCATTGTGCCACTGTGTTCCAGCACAGGCGACAGAGCAATATCTTGTCTCAAAATTTTTAAAAAGGTGTATGGGGTAGGGTGTAAAAGAATATATTTGTTTATATACACCCTCCCCCATAAAGTCTTTGCAGGTGTTGGGGAGTGAACCCAGGAGGCAGAGCTTGCAGTGAGCCGAGATGACGCCACTGCATTCCAGCCTGGGCAACAGAGCGAGACTCCGTCTCAAAATAAATAAATAAATAAATAAATAAATAAATAATTTAAAAAACTTTACTCTCAGGTTCAATACTGGGGGACTGCAAATTAAACTGAGAAAAGACAGATTAGCAAGAAAAAAGAGTTTAATTACCCAGGCAATGCACAGACACATAGAAGTGCTCAATGACGGAGTCGTTAGAACTGGGGGCTTATATGCCTTAGAAGGAGAATAGGAGGGCTACCATGGGAAGAACAAATAGGTTTACAAATGGGTTTTTAGGAGAAGAAACAGGATATTTTAGAAGTTTGTGATGAGGTTTATTTATGCAGGTGCAAATAGTCTCTGTGTCTTCTTCATGGACATGAAACTCCCCTGAACAGAAGATTTGTGGTAGGTTTATTCTTGGTCCCTCTCCTGGAAGTGGAAGCTGCCCCAAAGTCAGAATGTATGGCAGTCTTCAGTTCCAAGTGGGCCGCACACAAGGATACACGAGAAACTGATAATAGTGGTTACACATTTGGAGGGCAGGGGATAGAGGTGAATGAAAACCGAGTTGTGAACAGGGACTTGGGAAGATGTTTTTAGAAATGTTTTTATCTTTATTTTTTAAATTTTAGAAAGATATGAATATATTGCCCATTCAAAAACAAACAAACAAAAAACCCTAGGTTCTAAGAGTGATTCTAATTTATTTAAGGAGTGGTTCCCCCTATTTAGGAAAAGATGGATCATGCCTCATTAGCAAGGCCTAGTGGGATTCAGCGCTGAGGGAGGTGCAGGAGATTTTATCATCATCTTTGTCAGCATCACTGCACTTTTTACAGAGAAGGTTACAGAACAGGGTCAGGTTGCCCTTTCTACTTTGCTTGGAGGGACGCTTACAGTGTGTCAGCTGTCAGTCCCAAGACCTCTGTCTCCCCAAACTTCTCCAGCCTCCAGAAAAACAAAGGCAGCTGTGGAGGGTAGAGGATGGGCTGGGGGTGGGACCCAAGACTCACTGGACAATGGAAACCTTTCCCCTTCAAGCAGACGTCAGGATTATTATTTGCACTTTGCATGTGGAAAAGAAGGACTATAAAACTCTGACAAATGCCTGCATCTTGTTCTAAAATTCCTGACTTGTTTCCAATAAAAGAATCAAAGTGCTTTCTAGCTCAGAGAAAAAGCTGCTGCTAATTTGAAGAAGATTCCAGAATAGAAATTCAAGGTCAACCAAAGGTTTTTCAGAGTTGGTGAGCAGGTCTTAGATGGCCTGAAATTCAAAGATACAAACCAGAGAAAGAAGACATCAAAGCTCTTGTCCTGGGGACACATTAAAAACTAGATCTGGACACATCTCAGTTCTGGAGCCAAGCAATTCCTCCCTCAGCGTGTCGAAACTAGCTTCCCCTCAGCCTAGAGCCCTCCTCTCTAAACCTGCTTATTCTGGCCCTGTCTTCTCATCTTGGTCTCATCTTGGTCTCTTTGAGGTAGAAAATCAGTAGGACTTATTTTCTGAGCACCTGTAAGGCCCCTGCTGATCAAAACCAGGATGCAGGGCCAGGCGTGGTGGCTCTCATCTGTGATCCCAGCACTTTGGGAGGCCAAGGCGGGTGGATCACTTGAGGTCAGGAGTTCAAGACCAGCCCGGCCAACATAGCGAAACCCCATCTCTACTAAAAATACAAAAATTAGCCAGGTGCAATGCGCATGCCTGTAATCCCAGCTACTCAGGAGGCTGAGGCTGGAGAATTGCTTGAACCCAGGAGGAGGAGTTTGCAGTGAGCCTGAGTGAGAGAAAGAGACTCCGTCATACGTGCACACACTCGCACACACAAAAACAGGATGCAGTAAAGAAGCCAGCTGAAACCAGTACATGGCCGCCAAAGTGACCTCTGGCTGCCCTCATTTTTCATTACTAAATAGACTCCCACCAGTGGCATGACAGTTTACAAATACCACAGCAATGTACCGTGGCAATGACCCAGAAGTTACCTTATATGGTTCCAGGAACTCTCCACCCTTTTTCTAGAAAATTCTCACCCCTTAATTCACATATAATTAAGAGTGGGTATAAATAGAACTCCAGCAATCCAAGCAGCAGCTCCTGCTCTGACTCCTCCTCCACATTGCTACGGCTGCCTCACACTGCTGCTGTTGCTCAGGACTGCTCTGTGGAGCAGCCACTTTGCTGTACACTGCTCCGCTGGGCTCCTCTGGGCTACTCTGTCTATGGGATAGCCCTGCCCTGTCTATGGAGCCACCATTTTGCTATACACTATTGCTCTAATAAACTTGCTTTCTTTCACTGTCAGCTAACTCTTGAATTCTTTCTTGAGCAAAGCCAATAACCCCCCTAGGCTAAGCCCCAATTTTGGGGTTCACCTGCATCAGGCTCAGAGAGGCCTTCTCTGATCATCCAAAATATACTGTCCATCCAGTGTATCTAACATATTTCCTATTTTATTCTCTTCATAGCACTGACCACAAACGAATTCTTACTTATTTGCTTATCATCCTTCTCTTCCAGCTGGAATGTGTTCTCACGGTACAGTCATATTGTTTTTTTCTCCCTATGTCCCCAGTGTTTAGAACAGTTACTTAGTACACAGCAGGTGCTCAATCAATATAGGCTCAGTTAATGAAAAAATGACTAAAAGTTAAACCTGAGATGTCTGTGAAATATCCAAGGAGTGGTGTCAAGAAGAGAGTTGTCAAGTAGTCAAGTGTGGGAAAGATCCAACCTAGAGGTACATATTTGGGTATTACTGGAACAAACTCAGTTTTTTTATAATTGATAAAAATTGATGACATTAGCAAAGGAGAATTTAAAGAAGGAAGAGTCTGAGTTCCGAGGAGCCCAAAATTTACAGGTTGGGTGGAGAAAAGGGAACAAGCAAAGAGTGAAAGAGATCAGTGAGTTAGAAGGAAATCCAAGAGATAAGTTATCCCAGAGGCTAAGAGACAAGACTGTTTCAAGAATGAGGAAGCAGCCACCTATGTGGAACACCACCATTGGAATTGCCAGCATGGAGATTGTCTGGGCCCTGATAAGAGCAGTTTCAAGGCAGCGGTGGGGGCAGAAACCACTGGTGGATGGGAGGTGAGGCAGTGGGAGCATTGAGTGTCAATGACTTCAGAAGTTTAACTGAGAAGACCAGCAGATAAATTGGATGTAGCTATAGGCAGATATAGGTCAAAGAAAAGTTCTTAGCCAGGCGCAGTGGCTCACACCTGTAATCCTAACACTTTGGAAGGCCGAGGGGAGCAGATTACCTGAGGTCAGGAGTTTGAGACCATCCTGGCCAACGTGGTGAAACCCTGTCTCTACTAAAAATACAAAATTGCTTGAACCTGGGAGGCGGAGCTTGCAGTAAGCCGAGATCGTGCCACTGCACTCCAGCCCGGGTGACAGAACGAGACTCCATCTTAAAAAAAAAGAAGAAAGAAAAGAAACGTTCTTTTTCTGCTCAACTTTTTATTTTGAAAAATGAAAAACCTGCAGAAAAGTTGAAAGGATAGAACAATGAACACTTCTGTACCCTTCACTTTAACTAATCATTTGTCAACCCTTTGTCACATTTAATTCCCATGCACATACATGTACTCACTTTGGGGTAAATCATTGGAAATAAAGTTGCAGACCCCCCTGTATATCAGCATGCTTTTCTTAAGAACGAGCTCATTCTTCCACATGACCTCATGATATATCCCACTAAAGAAATTTAGCATCAAAGTTATCTAATAAACAAACAGACCATATTCACATTTCCCCAACTGTTTAAAAATGTCCTTTGTAGCTTTTTTTCTGGTCCAGGATCTGATCGAGAGTCATGCATTCCATTTGGTTGCCACATCTCTGTAGTCTCCTTTAATCAGAAACAGTCCCCTGTATTTTTCTGTCTTTCATGCCACTGACATTGGAGAGTTTGGGCTGGTTGTCACGTAGCATGTCCCACATTCTGGATTGTCCTGATTTTTTTGTCATGATTGGATTCAGGTTAAACATTCTTGGCAAGAATATCACAGAGGTGATGTGAACTCTTAAGGGTGAATCTCTGTTAAAGGTGGACAACACTCAGCCTACTTAAATGCTGACAAAAATGATCCAGTAGATGGGTGATAGAAATTGGAAGGAAATTTGGATGACGGGGAAGGAAATTAGAAAAATGAATGAAGTAATGAAGTCTTGAGTTGGCAAGAGAGGTGGAGTCAGAGCACAGGCAAAGAGATTTGCCCTGACAGGGAGCAGACGCATTTCGTTGGTCATAACAGACAAGAAGGAGAAGATGGTGACAATGAATATGGTCTGAAATCGGGAGAAGGAGTGTGTTTGGATTTGATGGCTTCTTTTTGGATTTGATGGTCTTCTCAGTAAAATAGGGCATCATCTGCAGGTGAAACTGACTGTAAGAGTAGAAGAGTGGAGGGGAGTTTAGAGGAAGAGAAAGTATGACAAAGTCATTGGTGGCAGTGGCAAAGTAGGCTTCCTGGAGAAATATAAAAAGCTAGGCACACTGTTAGTGGGAATGTAAACTGTGGAAAACAGTATTGTGGTTCCTCAAAAAATTAAAATAGAATTACCATATGATCCACCAAGTTCACTTCTGGGTTTATACTCAAAAGAATTGAAATCAGAACTTTTAAGAGACATTCATACACCCTGGTTCACAGCAGCACTATTCACAATAGCCAAGAGCTGGAAGCAACTCAATTGTCTGTTGATGGACGAATAAACAAAATATAGAATACACAATGGAATATTATTCAGCCTTAAAAAGGAAGGACGGTCGGGCGTGGTGGCTCACGCCTGTTATCCCAGCACTTTGCAAGGCTGAGGCAGGCAGATCACCTGAGGTCAGGAGTTCAAGACCAGCCTAGCCAACATGGTAAAACCCTGTCTCTACTAAAAATACAAAAATTAGCCAGGCGTGGTGGTGCATGCCTTTAATCCCAGCTACTCAGGAGGTTAAGACAGGAGAATCACTTGAACCTGGGAGGTGGAGGTTGCAGTGAGCCGAGATTGTGCCAACACACTCCAGCCTAGATGACAGATGAGACCCCATCTCAAAAAAAAAAAAAAAAAAAGAAACAAAGAAAAAGGAAAAAAAGGAAAGACATTCTGACACATGCTCTATCATGAATGGACTTTGAGGACATTATGCTAAGTGATATTAGCCAGCCACAAAAAGACAAATACTGTATGGTTCCATGTATGTGACATCTCTAGAGTAATAAAATTCACAGAAGAAGAAAGTAGAATGGTGATTAGCAGGGGCTTTGTGGAGGAGTGGGCAATGGGGAGTTTTTTAATGGGAATAGAGTTTCGGCTTGGAAAGATGAAAAAATTCTGCAGCTTGGTCGACCAACAATGTGAATGTACTTAACACTACTGAATTGTACACTTAGAACTGGCTCAGGTAAAATTTGTGTTGTATGTTTTCTTACCACCATAAACAAACAAACACACACAAATATACATACACCCATGGAGGGAAAAGAAGTTAGGCAGGCCATGTTTAGTATCCAGTTGATGCTTGAGATAATTCATTTATAGAGAAATTAGCCGATTAGCTAAGTTGCAAACTTTTCTCCTGCAATATTCTGCTGCTCAGGTATGTAGGTAGAGAAGGGAAATATTTGTGTTCATTCAGGATTGGGCTCTACAAAGAGAGAGGGGCTAGGGAGCTGAAGGAGTTTGTGAAGAAGTGTGGTAGATTGTCTTACTGTCCAATAAGTATTTTCTCCTCCTGCCTTCCCTGACCCCAACCCAGGGTATGGAAAAGAGTTCCCTGCCCACGTTGCCCTTGGGCTTGACCATGTGACTTGTTTTGACCAATAGGCTGGCAGAAGTGTCAGGGTGCCTGTCCCAAAGCTGGGCCTTAGGAAGTCTTGCATGTTCCCCTCCTTCTCTCATGCTCCTGCCATCTGCCATGGAAAGAGTTTGCCCCAGCCAGCCACGGCTCCTTCACTGCAGTCCTAGAATAACAGACCTCCGAGCACCAAGCCCAGTTGTTGAGCACCAGACCAGTGGGACTCTTGGTAAGAAGGACGCTGTGCTGGGTAAGCCACTGAGATTTGGGGGCTTCGTCAGGTGGATTTCACTGTGTATGGAGTTTTGTACCCTGTTTCTCTCCCTCGACAAGAGATCTTGAGCATTCGGCCAGGCGCAGTGCCTCACACCTGTAATCCCAGCACTCTGGGAGGCCGAGGCTGGCAGGTCACTTGAGGTCAGGAGTTTCAGACCAGCCTGGCCAACATGGTGAAACCCCATCTCTACTAAAAATATAAAAAATTAGCCGGGTGTGGTGGCGGGCGCCTGTAATTCCAGCTACTTGGGAGGCTGAGGCAGGAGAATCACTTCAACCAGGAGGCAGAGGTTGCAGTGAACTGAGATCGTGCCATTGCACTCCAGCCTGGGCAACAGAGCAAGACTCCATCTCAAAAAAAAAAAAAAAAGGCAGAGAGAGAGAGAGAGCTTAAGCATTTAGAACTTCAAGGATATTATTCTCGATGGCTGAATATTCTATTTAATAAATAACATAATTTACTGAATGGTTCTTTCATTATTGGGACACTTAGAATTTTCCATGTTTTCATTGTATTGCAGGAAATAAAATGAAATAACATTGTAGGAAATATTGTATATAAATTCCAAATACAAGGTATAAATACTTTTAAATTTATATTTTGACCCCAGTACAATATGCATATGGATTTTAAAAATCAAACAAAAAATGACAAAAGATTAGTGGCTGTTTGAACAAAGCTTCTAAAAATCAAGGACAGAAACTGTGAGGTATTGCTAAGATAACCCCAGTTTCTTCTACCAGCAGGTTGAATTAATAATTTCACCACAGCCGGGTAGAGTGGCTGATGCCTGTAATCCCAGCACTTTGGGAGGTCGAGGCAGGCAGATCACTTGAGGTCAAGAGTTCAAGACCAGCCTGGCCAACATGGCAAAACCCCGTCTCTACTAAAAAAAAAAAAAAATACAAAATTTAGCCGGGCGTGGTGGCGTGCACCTGTAATCCCAGCTACTTGGTGAGGCTGAAGCACGAGAATCCCTTGAACATGGGAGGCAGAGGTTGTAGTGAGCAGCTGAGATCACGCCACTGCACTCCAGCCTGGGTGACAAAGTGAGACTCTGTCTCAAAATAATAATAATAATTTCACCACCACTGAGATGATCTTGTGACATGCTTTGTCCAACAAAATGAGGCAGAAGTGACATGATACAGTTCTGATCCTGGGTCTCAGGAGGCCTGGGGTTTCTGCTGTGTTGCAGAACCCTGCCCAGCCATCCTGAGAACAGCCCAATCTGGCCTGCCTGATGGAGGGTAAGAGACCACATGAAGCAGAGCCAAGTAATACCAGCTGAGTCCTAAAAGCTCCGCCAGCCCAAACTAACCACCAGCTGCCTTTCTACAAGTGACTGATCCCAGGCAAAGTCAGCAGAGCCCAATATAAATCAGCAGAACAAATCAACCAACCAACCAACTGGTAGACTTGTGACTAAAAACAGATGATACTTTTATGTCACTAAGACTTTGTAGTTGTGTATTAGGCAGCGTCATTGTGCCAGTAGATAACCAATACAGGAACCAAAACTTTAAAAACAGGAAAAGAAACTTCCTTCCAGTTTTCAGTCCAACATATGAGGAACTTGGAAGTCATGCCTCCATCTTAATAAGTTAAAAAAACTGAACAAACTAAAAATCAACAACTCTTGGCCGGTTGCAGTGGTTCATGCCTGTAATCCCAGCACTTTGAGAGGCTGAGGTGGGAAGATTGCTTGAGCCCAGGAGTTCGAGACCAGCCTGGGAAATATAGGGAGACCCCCGTCTCTACAAAAATAAAAAATAAAAATAAGCTGGGTGTGGTGACGTCTGCCTGTAGTCCCAGCTACTCAGGAGGCTGAAGTGGGAAGATTGCTTGAGTCTGAGGGGGTCAAACCTGCAATAAGCCGAGATTGACTGGGTGACAGAGTGAGACTGTCTCAAAAAAAAAAAAAAACTTCTTAGATCTGTCACAGAATTGAGGTCACAGGGCAAACCACTGCCTCCAAAATTGGAGAGACAGACAGATCGTACAGAGAATCACAACTTATCACTGCAGAGTCACAGGTGCAGAGACCTCGCCAGGAACAAGTACAGGGAAAGCAAAGCCTGAACTGCAATTTACAAATTGCTGGAGGCTCAGTGTGGACAAGTCTAAGAGTTTAAAACTCCAGGGATGGGGCCAGTCTTGAAGGGCATGCCCATACTTGGGGTTTCTTGGGGTTTTGTTTGTTTGTTTGTTTTGAGACAGGGTCTCCCCCTGTTACCCAGGCTGGAGTGCAGTGGCACAATCTCGGCTCACTGCAACCTCCACCTCCCAGGTTCAAGCGATCCTCTCATCTCAACCTCCTGAGTAGCTGGGATAACAGGCGTGTGCCACCACGCCCAGCCAATTTTTGTATGTTTAGTAGAGATGGGGTTTCACCATGTTGATCAGGCTGGTTTCAAACTCCTGACCTCAAGTGATCCACCCACCTCGGCCTCCCAAAGTGCCAGGATTACAGGCATGAGCCACCATGCCCAGCCACATGCCATACTTTCGTGAGTTTTACCTTCAGGAGTTCTACTGGTTTCTCACAGTAAAGACTGGAGAAAAACCCCCTTATGCGGTTTCTTACAAAGCTAACCATTCTCCTACCATACCATTTTCATCAATCACACTCCTTAGTATTTACTCAAAGGAGTTGAAAATATGTCCGTGCAAAAACCTGCATATTGACGTTTATAGCAGCTTTATTTGTAATTGCCAAAAGTTGGAAGCAACCAAGATGTTCTTCAGTAGGTGAATGGGTAAATCAACCGGTACATCCAGAGAATGGAATATTATTCAGGACTAAAAAGGAATGTACTCTCAAGCTCTGAAAATACATAGGGGAATCTTCAATGCTTATTATTTAGTGAAATAAGCCAACCCGAAAAGGCCACATACTATATGATTCTAACTATATGGCATTCAGGAAAAGGCCAAACTATGGAGACACTAGAAAGTTCAATGGTCTCCAGGGTTTGGGAAGGGTAGGGAGGGGGAAACAGGCAGAGCATAGAGGATTTTTAGGGCAGTGAAGCTATTCTGTGTGATACTATAATGATGAATGTATGTCATTATACATTTGTCAAAGCCCAAAGAATGTATAATACCAACAGTGAGCCCTAATGTAAACTTGGACTTTGGGTGATAATGATGTGTCAATGTAGGTTCAACAATTGTCACAAATCTACCACCCTGGTACAGGGTATTGCTGATGCAGGAGACTGTGTGTTGCGGGTTGGAGGAGGGAGGTATATATATAGTAGCTGTACTTTCCCTTCAGTTTTGTCTAAACTGTTAAAAAAAAAAAAAGTGTTCTTAAAAAAAGATCATGATGGGCGCGGTGGCTCACGCCTGTAATCCCAGCACTTTGGGAGGCCGAGGCAGGCGGATTACGAGGTCAAGAGATCGAGACTACCCTGGCTAACATGGTGAAACCTGTCTCTACTAAAAATACAAAAAATTAGCCGGGCGTGGTGGCGGGCGCCTGTAGTCCCAGCTACTCAGGAGGCTGAGGCAGGAGAATGGCGTGAACCTGGGAGGCGGAGCTTGCAGTGAGCCGAGATCGCACCACTGCACTCCAGCCTGGGCGGCAGAGCGAGACTCTGTCCAAAAAAAAAAAAAAAAAAAAAAAATCAAAAGTCTCAAAGGAACAATGTAAGCTCCCACCTCAAGAACTTAAAAAAAAGAAGAGCAAAATAAACTCAAAGCAAATAGAAGAAAGAAAATAATAAAAGCAGAACTTAATGGAAACAAAAACAAAAAAAATAAAGCCGATAAAACAAGGAATTGATTCTTGGAGAAAATCAACAAAATTGTCAAAACTTTACCAAGACTGAGAAAGAAAAAAGGAAAACACAAATTACCAATATCGGGAATAAAACAGAGGCTATCAGTAGACATTGCAGACATCGAAAGAATAACAAGAAAATATTACAAACAGCTCTACACATATAAACTTGATAACACAGATCGCACAAAAAGAAAGTAAAATACTCAGATGTGCATCTATCAAAACTTTCTGGCTGCCACGGTGGCTCCGTGAGCCGTGTTCGTGCCACTGCACTCCGGCCTAGGCAACAGAGCAAGACCCTGTCTCAAAAGTAGAAATTTTAAAAAACTTGCACAGGATCTGTATGCTGAAACTACAAAATGCCAGTGAAAGAAATCAAAGATCTAAATAAATGGAGAGTCATCACATGTTCATGAATTGGAAGACTCATCACAGAAAAGATGTCAAGTCTCCATAAAAATTGCATGGGTTTAAAGAAATACCCATCAAAATCCCAGCAGAGTTTTTTGTAGATATAGACAATATTATTTTAAAATGTATCCAGAAAGGCAAAAGAACTAGAATAGCTAATACAATTTTGAGAAAGAGAAATAAAATGGGAGTAATCAGCCGACCCAATTTCAAGATTTACAATACAGCCACAGTAATCAAGACTGTGTTGTGCTGGTGGAGGATGAGACACATAGATCAATGGAACAGAGTAGAGTATCCAGAATTAGATGCACAAAAATATGCACGACTGATTTTTGACAAAGTCACAAAAACAATTCAATGAAGAAAAATTGGCCTTTTCATCAAGTGATACTGGGACAACTGGATAGCCAGAGGCAAAAAATGACCCACCTAAACCCCACACCTTCTACAAAAATTAACTCAAAATGAATTGCAGACCTAAATGAAAAATGTAAAACTATAATACTTTTAGAAGTAAACAAAGAACATCTCTAGAGTTTAGGGCTTACACTTGATAGCAAAAGCACTATCTGTAAAAGGAAAAACACTGTAGATTGAACTTTATCAAAATTTAAACTTTTTGCTCCGGGCTGGGTGCAGTGGCTTATACCTGTGTCCCAGCACTTTGGGAGGCCAAAGCAGGTGGATCACTTGAGGCTAGGAGTTCAAGACCAGCCTGGGCAACATGGCAAAATCCCATCTCTACAAAAAATTTTAAAATTAACCAGGCATGTTGGCATGTGCCTGTAGCCCCAACTACATGGAAAGCCGAGGTGAGTGGATCGCTTGAGCCCAGGAGTCTGAGGCTGCAGTGAGCGGTGATCACACCACTGCACTCCAGTCTGGGTGGTAAAGTGAGACCCTGTCTCAGAAAACTATTATTATTATTATTATTATTATTATTATTATTTTGCCCTGTGAAAGACACTGTTGAGAGGGTGAAAGGCCAAACTATAAACTAGGAGATAATATTTGTGAATCACTTGTTCAACAAAGGACAAGTATTTAGAAAACATAAGGAATCCCTAAAACTCAACGGTATGAAAATAAGCAATCCAGTTAGAATAAAATGGGCAAAAAATATGAAGAGCTATTTCTCTGAAGAGGATGTACAGATAACAAATAAATATATGAAAAGATGCTCAACACTGTCAGCCATCAGGGAGATGCAAATTGAAACCACTATGCGATATTATACACATCTATCAGAATGGCTAAAATACAAACTAGAATAGGGACAACATCAAATACTGGTGAGGATGTGGAAAAAACGGATCCCTCATACATTGCAGGTGGGAACGTAAAATGAAATAGCCCCCTGGAAAACAGTTTGACAGTTTCTTAAAAAAAAAAAAAAATCTAAACATGCAACTCCAATATGACCCAACAATTTCACTCTTGGGTAATTATCCCAGAGAATAAAAACTTAAGTTCAGATATGAACTTATACATGAATGATTATAGCAGCCTTATTCTCAACAGCCCAAACTAGAAAGAAACCTAATTCCTTTAATGGGAAATGGTTCTAAAAAAGATAGTACTTTTATATCATGGACTACTATTCAGCACTAAAAAGGAATAAACTGGCCAGGCACAGTGGCTCACACCTGTAATCCCAGCACTTTGGGAGGCTGAAGCAGGAGGATCACTGAACCCAGGAGTTCGAGACCAGCCTAGGCAACATAGTGAGACCCTGTCTCTATTTAAAAAAAAAAAAAAAAATTAGCTGGGCATGGTAATGCAGCCTACAGTTCCAGCTACTCCAGAGGCTGAGGTGGGAGGGTCGCTTGAGCTTGGGAGGTTGAGGCTGTAGTGAGGCTGCATGATCGCACCACTGCACTCCAGCCTGGGTGACAGAGTGAGACACTGTCTCAAAAATAAATAAATAAATAAATAAATAAATAAATGGAATAAACTATTGATACAAATAACAACCTGGTAGAACTGGCAGAAAATTATGCTAAGTGAAAGAAAGCCAGTTATAAAAGGTTGTATATTACATGATTCCATTCTTGAAATGGGAAAGTTAGAGAAATGGGTTAAGGAGGGAGTGGCTGCAGGAGGCAAGTGGGTGTGGCTATAAGACAGCAACATGCAAGATCCTGGTAGGGACAGAAATATGTGTATCTGATGTGTTATGTCAATGTCCACATCCTGGTTGTAATATTGTACTGTAGTTTTGCAAGATGTTACCATAGCAGCCAAGGATACACAGGACCTCTAGATTATTTTGTACAGTTACATGTGAATCTAGTATATTTATCTCAAAATAGGAAGTTTAATGGAAAACAATCAAACAGATACATTAAAAGGTAGAGTCAGTGACATTTTCCAAAAGTAGAACAGCAATAAAAAATAAGATGGAAAGTAGGAAACAAACCACAAGAAAGAGACGGCATTCATTCAGGTGGTCTGAAATTGTGAAGGCTAATTGTATGTCAACTTGACTGGGCTGAGGGATGCCCATGGCTAAACATTATTTCTGAGCATGTCTGTGAGGCTGTTCCAGAGGAGATCCACATTGGAATTGGTGAAGTGAATAAAGCGAATGGCCTCCCTCATGTGGGTGGCCATCCTCCAATTCATTGAGAACCTGAATAAAACAAAACAGCAAAAAAGAACAAATTTGCTCTGTTTGAGCTGAAACATCCATCTTCTCCTGCTGTTGGACATCAGCACCCCTGGTTCTCATGCTTTTATACTCAAGCTAGGATGCCACCAGCCTCCTGATTCTCAGGCCTTCTGACTTCCACTGATCTCCACCACCAGCTGTCCTGGGTCTCAGCTTGCAGATGGCAGGTCATGGGATTCCTCAGCTTCCATAACCACACAAGTGAATTCCATAAGAAATCTCAGCCGGGCACGGTGGCTCATGCCTGTAATCTCAGCACTTTGGGAGGCTGAGGCGGATGGATCACCTGAGGTCAGGAGTTCAAGATCAGCCTGGCCAACATGGTGAAACCCTGTCTCTACTAAAAATACAACAATTAGCCGGGTGTGGTGGCACACGCCTATAATCCCAGCTACTTGGGAGGCTGAGGCAGGAGAATTGCTTGAACCTGGGAGGCAGAAGTTGTAGTGAGCCGAGATCGTGCCACTGCACTCCAGCCCTGGCAACAGGGCGAGACTCCGTCTCAAAAAAAGAAACACAACAACAAAAGAAACCTTAATCTTTCTCTCTCTCAGAGAGCAAGAGAGCATGAATGTCACGTTGGTTCTTTTTCTCTGGAGAACCCTGACTAATACAATACAGACATCCAACTAAGAAGAGTTCCAAGAAAGAACAGAGAAAACAGTGGGGAAGGAGATTAACAAGGAACTAATACAAAAAAACCACCAGAATGAAAGCAACTTATTTCCCACATTGCAAGATCCATATAAAGGTAAATCATCACAAAATGTCAGAACTCTAGGGTCAAAGAACACAGAGAGGAAAAAGGAAAAGCGTCTTCTGGGGGTTCTGTGGTATAAGCCATATCACTTTTCGCTCCCCCGCCCGCCCCCGCCCCCGCCCCCCACCGCTGACTGAGGATGCAGTAGCCTCCCATCTGTGAAGTCAATGACCACTCCTCCATCTGCCTCCCAGCTCCAGTCTCTGGGGGGCTTGCCTCATCTTACTGTCAGTTTAGCCAAGATTCAGGAGAGAGCTGAGCCTAATACCTGGGCTCAGTCTACCCTCTCAACTCAGAAGTCGGGCGCTAGAATGTTACCCTACGTTAGATTCTGAAATCCAAATTTTTGCTTCTGCCTCTGGCCACCTCACAAGGGACTCACGTGCAACCAAGCATCGGCGATGCCTCCCCTGCCTCTCAGGCTGCAACCTGGCCAGGGCGGCTCTTTTCACATGACTTTGCCCTTGATGCACATTGTTCATCTAAGTCCATATGTCACCTGTTTAGCAAGTGGGTGATGGTGTCCCTCTGTTAGGAGATAGATGGATGCTGAGAAAATTAGTTCCTAGTGCAACTCGAGGGGTGGGGAGAGGCTTTTGCCTGCCTTAGATCAACCTTGCTAAGATGTTATTTTTTTAATTACACAAATAATATTTGAATAATATCACAAAAATTAAACCATTACAAAAGATTCCTCCTATACTTGCCATTTCCAATACCAGAGGCATAAATTTCCAGTCCTTTTTGTATACATTTTCCTAGATGTTTATGTATCCATAAGAAATATATTGTGCTGCTTTAGTGTGGATTTTTTTTTCCTTTAACACATGAGAAAACTGTATGTCATATTGCAGTTTGCTTTTTTTTTCTTTTTCACTCAATAATGTATGTCAGCCACCTTCCCACGTCAGGACTTACAAATCTCCCATCTTTGTATTTTACTATTACATGGCGTTTATAGTAAGGATGACACATTTTATAGCCATTCTGCTTGTGATAGATGTTTCTGTTTTTTCCAGGATTTTTGCAAGAGATGGGGCTGCACAGTGCTACTCACAGTCTGTGGTCCAAAGCCCCGTGCTGACCCATAGGTGCAGTTTATTAGCCGTCTACCACAAGATAAGAACAGAAATTTGGGATGGGTGTTGAGAAACTTTTATAGCAACTTGGCAAGGTAATGTTATATTGAATCTCCCAGTAAAAATTGGAGGCTTATATTTTCTAAGTCTTTATTTTTTTAATTTTCACTTCTCTAGTAATTCATTTTTACTACAAAAGTAAAAATGTATGTGTTTATGACAGATCGGAAATAAAAACTAGACCACAGTCTGAGCACAGTGGCTCAAGCCTATAATCCCAGCATTTTAGGAGGCCAAGGCGGGTGATCACTTGAGGTTAGGAGTTCAAGACCAGCGTGGCCAACATGGTGAAACCCCATCTCTACAAAAAATACAAAAATTAGCCAGGCGTGGTGGCATACACCTGTAGTCCCAGCTACTTGGGAAGCTGAGGTACGAGAATCGCTTGAACCCGGGAGGCGGAGGTTGCAGTGAGCCGAGATCACACCACTGCACTCCAGCCTGGGTGACAGAGCGAGACTCCATCTCAAGAAAAACATAACAAACCAAACCAAAACAAAACAATAGACCTTGCCCCCAGATTCCCAGATTATTGAGAAGAGCTGCTTTTGTGGACAGCTTAATGCATGCCTACCTTCTTATTCTCACGTCAGCATCTCTCTGCCATAAATCTAAAGAAGTGATTCTCTGGGGCACAGGATTTAGACGTCATTTATTGTAATCGAGAGCGGCAACTTGCCCCTCAAAAGGCTAGATCCCCGTCACCATTGGTATCTTGTTGTAACTCACATGTTCCTGAATACCAGTGAGACGGAGCTTCTTTTTACATGTGTATTATCCATATATATGTCTTTTGAAGCCAGCCTCAAGTCCAGGAAGTCAGCCAAATCCTGGGTTGTGATAATCCTCCTGCAGCCTCATCTGGTTTGAACTTCCCAGAAGTCCTAGGAGGTGGACCAGGCAGGGATAATTTGCTCTTTAAACATTCCAGTTCCTCCTGTGGGACATTGAGGCTGAGGCTGCACCCAGGCCACATGCATATGTATTTATTGGCAAGGCTGGGCCGGAGACTAGGTCTCCTAGCCTAGAATTCCCTCCAAAGATTCATGAGAGTCCAAAGACTAACACCCATGGCCCGAGTCCAAAAGTTCACCAGGAGGACAGGCTGAGGCTACATGATGGGGGAAGGGGGGAGTCAGAATTAGGGCCAGGAACTAGATCTGGGAGATCAGGGAGGGAAAGGAGAAACAGTGAGAAACTGGGACACAGCACAGCGTATATCTCAGTGCTGGGAATGTCTATCTTCTGGCGCTGTGCGAGGAGATAAGTAGATTATCTGTCAGCCCAACAGTCTAAGCAAAGAAGAAGCCAGGAGTTCTTTCCGTCAATTCACCTAATCTTTTAACACTGCTTATCGGTGGGGTCGATGTAACTCAAACCTCCTAAAACAACACGGGGCTTATCCTGTCCAACTCAAGCAATGAACTCGCAACTACTAAGACATCAGGCCAAACCATCACTCATTTTGCTCAGGCGTGACTTTGTGCAAATACTCACCCTGCCAAGTCTGGGAGGCCATTTCCAGAAACCACGGGTGGCGGGTTATAATGGCCGGTCTGCCTCATGGCAGGCGAGCAGGTAGCAGAGAAGGAACATGCCATGAGAAGTGGGTGCAAAGAGAGAAGATCTCAGAGTTGGGTGGAGACTTAGAACCATCTAACCTAATCCTTACCCACATTCATAGGTTCAAGTATCAGGTCTCTGCACCATTTCTAGACATTACTTAGCTTCCCTGAACCTCAGTTTACTCATCTGTAAAATGGGGCTCTGCCTGCAGTGGGTGACGTTGGGGCTGCACCTGTATCCCACAGACCCTGGTCATCCCTGTGTACAACTTTGCCTATGTGCTTAGAAGTGTTAGAGAATTCACACTCCCAGGAGCAACCCCCCAAAATAGCCTAACACCCCAACTCCTGAGGGGCAGAATCATTCTTAGGTATGAGTTCTACACTGTCTCCCAGGGATCCCCCATGAGATCAAGCTCCAGCTACCCGTAGCAATGAGGTGCTTGACAGTATACCCCAAATCAGTCGTCCTCTCTCCCTCTTTCACTTCCCTACACCCCCTTAGGATCACTCTCCATATAAAACACTTGCACAGGAATCCATGCAACAGAGTCAGCTTCTGGGGGAACCCAAATTAAGAAACTTTCCAACTTTCTCACAGTGTTGTTGGTAAGATCAGGTGCAGCTCTCGGACAAAGATCAAGGTTATTAGCGTGAAACCGTGGCACTATTCTGTGTGCCAGGCAAAGGGAGCCACAGGTTAGTCTGAGTTGGGTATTCTGGGGCTTTTGAACTCTAGCTGGTCACATGGAGACTTTAAGGTAGAATGAACACAAGCCGTAAAAGACAGCAGAGTTGGAGCCTACTGGGCTCCGCCTGGTTTTAACCGCTCCCAACACAACAATCACAACTGCCAATCTCCAAGTTCCAAAGAACTGGCTCTGCCAACGACTCAGAAATATGTTTTGAGCATAATCTGGCCCGTAGTTGATTATCAAGCAGAAGATGTGATCTGTGGTTCTCATAGCTCACAATCTATGCAGAACCCAAAGAGAATATGTAACAATTAACTGAGCAAAACCAGCATCAAATCCTGGAACATCGTGTGGAACTAGAAGAAGATGGTGGTTTGTTGAAAGAATACAGGAGCCCTGAAGGAGCTCTAAATGGTCAAGGTTGGAAGAATTTAAACAATAAGAAAAATAATGACAGTTTAGGACAATAACCCATAGAGTTAAATAAATGTCCACGAGTCCACACTGATATAAATATTTGATTAAATAAATCAATAGAGAAGTGACAGCTCTTCCTTGCAATGAAAATCCAGTCAATCCATGCGGAAGGAAGGAGCAAAGGAGAAATCAGCATTAGGTCAACACCACAGTGGCGACTGTTGCAGACAAGAGCTGCTAATAGATAACAGAAGAGGTGGAAGGTTGGAGGAAAAAAGGGGTTTGCAAAGCCTTAAGTATCTCTTCCAGGAGGTTTGTTGACAAGGGTGGGGTTTGGGGACAGAAAAAACATTACTGAGGAAAAGCCCACCAGAGACCACTTGACCAGGTGATCAGGGCCATCATCACAGACGTAAGCCGTCAACGCCACGCCCCCGTGACACGTGCACTGAGCAGGATGCAGCCCCAGGCCTCTGGCGCTCTTGCCTGGGATGCACAACCTGAGCCCAAGTTCAGACAGGCCTGAACTAAGAGACTTCTGCAAAGTAACTTATCAATACTCTTCATGGGTATCTAGGTCCTGAAAGACAAGGAATGACCAAGGAACTGTTGTAGAGTCCAGAAGACTGGAGAGAAAAAAACAACTATATGCAAATACGGGATCCTGAATGGGATTCTGGAGCAAGAAAAAGATGTTAATGGGAAAACCAGTGAAGTTCACACGGGATCTTTGGTTCGATTAAGGCTGTTGTACTGAGGTTAATTTCCTGGTTCTTATTACTGTGCTATGGCTTTGCAAATTGTGCTATGGTTTTGCAAGATTGGGGTCAACTGCTGGAGGGACATATAGAAGTTCCCTGTACCAGGCTTGCAAATTTTCTGCTACTTTTACTACTCGTTTTCTAAAGTAGGTCAAAATACAAAGGTTTTTTAAAAAAGCATCAAATGTCCAGTTTTTCAGCAGTATCTTTATTAGAAAAGGAACAATCCCCACATTGTGTTGATGTGAGCAGTACTCAAAACTGAGGCAACAAGGCCGGGCGCGGTGGCTCACGCTTGTAATCCCAGCACTTTGGGAGGCCAAGGTGGGCGGATCACGAGGTCAGGAGATCGAGACCACGGTGAAACCCCGTCTCTACTAAAAAATACAAAAAATTAGCCGGGCGTGGTGGCGGGCGCCTGTAGTCCCAGCTACTCCGAGAGGCTGAGGCAGGAGAATGGCGTGAACCCGGGAGGCGGAGCTTGCAGTGAGCCGAGATCGTGCCACTGCACTCCAGCCTAGGCGACAGAGCGAGACTCCGTCTCAAAAAAAAAAAAAAAAAACTGAGGCAACAGATCTCAAAACATTTTGACATGTGGGAGTGGGGAGGTAAAGGCTGAAGCCTCCTCTGAAGCATGCCCCCGAGGCTGGGAGGAGGCAAAAATGACAAATCACATCTGAATCTGTTTGGCAGAAAAACGTCCAATGACCTGTCCGAGGGCCAGTCACACATTTACCAGGAGTATTAGCAGCTCCGCATTCCCTGTGCAGGTCTCCCAGGCCCACGCCCTAGCCTCAGCCAAGGACAGAATCTGATTTCTCAGAAAATGATGCGCACATCTGTTTCAAACCACATGACCTTTTGCCACAACCTCTTTGTGGCTTGTTCTATTGGATCAGAAGCCAGGAGTATTTTCGGAACATTGCTAATGCTCTGAGCATCTCACTTCTACGCCTGTAGGCCACATATGATGTGCGTTGGGCCAGAGGCCCAGGTCAAGGTGTCTCGAGGGAAATTGGAGTCGGTGGTGAAGTGAGAAAGCTCTTGTGAGGCCTTTGGCCCCAGTGGCAGGGCCAGGGACAGAGGTGGGCCTGCCTGGTGAGCCCACCTGCAGGGAAGAGGCAGCCCTGGGGAGGTGCCAGGAAGCAGGGCGCAAGGCAAGGAGGCAGGAACAGCCACGTCTGCTCCTGCCCTTTAAACAAATACCAGGCTGTTCGAGGCCAGAGAAGAAATAAATATTGACAAAGGTGCAGAGCGGCAGGAGGGCCAGGTGGCCGAGGCCCCAGAGGGAGCATGGCCTAGATAGGGTCTCCTGGGATGACTGCGAGGAAGCCTCAGCCCCGAGCCCCCCTACCCAGGGGACCTTGGTGAGGCTGCCTCTACAGAGGTCCTTCCCGTGTCTCGGCAGATGCTGCGGCACCTTGAGTGCTTGGACTCAGGCTGTCAGGATGAGGAGCCAAGCCACGGGCTCAGTTGCTCGTGTTTGCCAAAGGTGTGTCCCAGAGGAGCCACCCGTAGCCTCTGACGGTACCACGGCTGGAAGGCCCTGGCCAAACACCTGTCCCACTTCAACAGTGCGCTCAGTGGATCCCCCAAACCAAAGGGCCTGCTGGCGTTCTTCAGTGAGCCTCTCAAAGTGTGGGTGCGGGGCTCTCAATAGAGGCCCCTGGGCACTGGGTAAGAGGCACATTCCTGAGCCCACACCTACCCCTCCAGGACACTGCAGGTCGAAGCTCAGGAATGTGCATTTTCACCACCTTCCCTAGTGATTTTAGGCAGAGGGCTCATTAGAGCCACCTAACAGAAGAGGAAGCGAAGTCTCAGAGAGGGAGCAGCACTCTTTGGCAGCACAGAGAGTGAGGGGCAGCAAGGGAGGAGGGTCCAGGGCAGAGTGAAGTGGTCACAGCTGCTCTGTCCCTTGGCTGGAAACGGCCTAATTGTCCAGATGACCCCCTGGGCCATGGGAGCTCAAATCACTTCCCGCCAGAAGGCTTGTCTGACCCCTCACCTCCAGCCCAGGGAGGTGCCCCTGCCTGTCCCCTGGGCTCCTCAGCCCCTGGGCTTCCTGCTCCCCTGGCACTGGGCACACTGGAATGCAAATGACCACCGACCCTTGAATGCCCCCACCAGCATGGTGCCTGGCATGTAGTGGATGCGGCGGGGACACAGGTGCTTGAGCCATGCCATCAGGAATCTCTCCCATCATCTCAGTCCTGCCTTCCCTTCTATGGCCCCCTGCAGTCCCCACTAACCCCAGCTTGCCCTGCAGCTCCAACAGAATGGGAGTGCATTCCCAACTATCAGCCCAGCCACAGTCCCGGGACTCCCTGTCCTTGGCCTGCCAGGGGTCGGGTGCCAGTGCGTGAGCCAGTCTCTGTGGCTGGAGGCAGGGAGATGAGGCCCCAGTGCTCTGGCCACAGCTGCATGCAGGGTGGGGGCAGCCCACCAGAAAGGGCAAGACTGGGAAGTGGGGAGGCGCCCCACAGGAAAACCGGGGCTCTACCAAGGGCAGGAGGCTGGGCAGGCGGAAACCAGCACCATCCACTCCAGCCCACCTGCCCTCCTGACCTCCCACAATGGCTGCTCTGATGACCAGAAGGTTCTTCAGAAGCCAGTTAAATCTGTTTCTCCTACCCCACACACCTGGCTCTGCCTCTTCCTTTGTTCCCTTAGTGGCCCTGAAAGGCTGGCTGGCTGCTGTCACGTTCCCCACCAACCACCCCAAACCCTACTCCCCTGCCCTCGGGGTATCCCTGGTTCCCCCTCACCTTCTCATCTATGCTCAGTCTTCATGTCGTGGATTCCAGACCCCGGCCCTGCTGGCTGCCTGCCCAGCCAAGAACACCTGCCGTGGGTACCTCCCCACACCTGGGCCACCACCTGCCCAATCCTCATCACCCGCCATCCAAAAAGTCACTCTGGTGTTGAAGACTCATCTAAACCTGGACCCCAAAATGCTACTGGCATTTAGGCACTATTCCATAAGCCTGTTCTGATTATTTGTTATTTTATTTTATTTGAGACAGGGTCTTGCTCTGTCACCCAGGCTGGAGTGCAATGGTGCAATCACAGCTCACTGCAGCCTTGATTTTCTGGGCTCAGATGATCCTCCCACCTCAGCCTCCCAAGTAGCTGGGACCACAGGCACACACCACCATGCCCAGCTAATTTTTTTATTTTTTGGTAGAGACAGGGTCTCCCTATGTTGCCCAGGCTGCGTGATTTTAAAAACGTAAATATCTCCAAATTCTCTGACCCTCCTAGAGATGAAATCTCCCTGTGGCTGCTGTTCTTTTTTTTTTTTTGAGATGGAGTCTCTCCATGCTGCCCAGGCTGAGCTTGAACTCCTGGCCTCAAGCTATCCTCCTGCCTTGGCCTCCCAAAATGCTGTGACTACAGGTGTGAGACATGGCACCAAGCCTGTGGCCACTCTTACTTTATTTTCACATGAGATAAAGACACCACCTGAGAAAGTATTTGAGTGTGTGTGTGTGTGTGTGTGTGTGTAGCTGGAGTATGGAGTCACACATGCGTGTGGGAAACAAGCCTGGAGGGTTGCTTTGGCACCTCACCTCTGGGTCTTGCCATTGCAGTGATTTATTTGCTTTTCTGTATTTTCTACCTTAACATGTAATTTGGGGGAAATTAAAAAATCAATTTAAGAAACTTAATGGATAAACAAAAGACAGTCGATATTGGAAAAGGCACAAATCATGAAGGTAAACCCATAGGCATGGATGTGAATCTCAGCAGTGTGTGGTCTTGGGCAAGTGGCTTGTGCCTTTGCCTCTCTGAGCCCTGGTTTCTCACCCCCCAAAATGGGGGATTATATAGTAAATCGCAAAAGTGGCTGTAATCTTTGCCACTTCTCCCATCAAAAGATAGTTTGTTTTCCCTCCCCCTGAATCTAGGCTGCCCTTGTAAGTTGTTTTGGTTAGTGAAATGCAGGAGAAGGGATGGTGTGCTTGTTCCAAGCGGACCTCAAGGGCCTTGCAGCTTCTACTAACTCTCTCGGAACCCCACCCAGCTGCCATGAGAACAGCCTGGGCTAGCCCACTGGAGGATGACAGCCCACACCGAACTGAGACAAGCTATCTCAGTTGACCCCATTCTGAGCCAGCCAGCTGGCCCCAGCAGACCTGGAAGTTGACCTCTGACAACTGAGTGAGCCCAGCTACCAGAAGAACTGCCCAGCTGAGCACAGCCATTAAAAATAAACAGTTTGGGCCGGGTGTGGTGGCTCATGCCTGTAATCTCAGCACTTTGGGAGGCGAGGCAGGCGGATCACAAGGTCAGGAGACCAAGACCATCCTGTGAATGGTGAAACCCCATCTCTACTAAAAAAAAAAAAAAAATACAAAAAAAAAAAAATTAGCCGGGCGTGGAGTGGGCACCTGTAGTCCCAGCTACTCGGGAGGCTGAGGTGAGAATGGTGTGAACCCAGAAGGCGGAGCTTGCAGTGAGCCAAGATCATGCCACTGCACTGCAGCCTGGGAACAGAGCGAGACTCCTTCTCAAAAATAAATAAATAAATAAAATAAACAGTTTGGGGGTAGTTTGTTATGTAGCTAACAACAGCTAACTGACAAACACACTGAACATGCCCCTAACTTATGACCTTTGCCCTTGCTCTTTCCTCTGCCTGAAACCCCACTCCCTGCAAATTCCATGGGCCTTTTCTCTCTCACTGCCTTCAGGTCTCTGCTCAGTGAGGTCTCCCCTGGCCAGTCCATATAAAGTAACAGCCTCTCTCCCATCACTCTCCCTCATATATATCTTGCCATAGCACTTACCACCTCGCTTCTTTATGCATTTATTGTCTCTCTTCCCCCAACCACACACCATGGAATATGAGTGCCATGGGGGCAAGGAGATTCTCTATTTTGTCTACTACTATTAGCACCCAGCACCTGGTAGGGGTTCAGATATTTGTGGAATAAACAAGTTCATCTTTTGCCTTAGGGGGTCCCATCCAGCTGGCCACGGCACTCTCACTAAGAAGACGTATTCTGGGCACCTCCCAGCTGCCGGCCTGGCTCTGGGCCCTCGATCCCTGAATGACAGTGGTCACTGCACTTGAATAACCCTCTAGAGTGTAAAGGGACTTCCACCCTTACCTACTTGGTCCTCCTTTCCTGCAACCCACTAGTGGGGTCTGCAGACCCCTCTCCAGCCCTATTTTTCAGGTGAGATAACTGAGACAGAGAGACTAGTGCAGGTGTAGGGACACAGGTATCTGGTGGCACATCTTGCCTGGTGCTCCCTCAGGCCACTGGACAGAGGCACCTCCTCCCGCCACCAAGAGCTGGGCCAGGCATCAGGGACCCCTGGTCTGAGCCTTTTCTTCTCCTAACTTGCGTTGAGACCTGAACGGCCCCTAACAGGGAGACAAAAAAACTTCTCTACAGTGAGAAGCCTCTGACAATCCCAGCACCTCATTAAATAGACTTTCATCATTTCATGTAAAGCTACCAAAGGAAAGAAAACATCAGGGGCTGTTAGACCTTGGCCAGGGGTCCCCTCAACTCTCAGAGTGTCGGGAAGGCTGAGGAAGAGGGGTGAGGGGGAGGGTCCCCGGCAGCCTCTGGCTAGCCTCACCCAGCCGTCTCCCACGGCACCTCCTGTCCTGGTCAGAAGCCCTCCCGCCCTCCTGGGCACTCAGGGGAAATCCTCTGCAACTTGGGATGAAAACCACAGAGCGAGAGTCTCTGGAATTCACATGTGACTGCTTGGAATTGTTGCCTTAGCCCAGCTTTCCCCAAGAGCTGACCCAAAAGGAAGATTCAAGCAGAAGCATTTTGTGGAGAGGTGGCCCCAGGAAGCTCCAGTAGGAGCCTGTGCTAACTCTGGGCATTCCCAGCTTGGTGGAGTGTGCCCCTGCCATCAGGGGTGCCCTTGAGCAGACAGGCAGGCAGGTCCTGAGGCAGGACGCCACTGGGTGTGCAGGAAGGAACTGCAGGTGACTTTGGGGGTCCAGGGCCCTGGGGAAAACTGAGAACAGCATTGCTGATCCCAGGGGAGGGGAAGGAGAGCAAAGGGTGACTCTACGGAGGCATTTCAGCAGAGGAGACCAATGAGAAGGGGAGGACCCTCCATCTTCAGGCTGGGTATTGAATTTTCCAAGCCCACCTGGCTAAGGGCTTTGCCCCCAGAGGCACTTGAGCAAAGGGCCAGCCCCAGCCAGAGCCAGGAGAGCAGGCTCTGCACTGCCGCAGGAGAGCTGCTAGCCCGGCCTGGAGCTCTTTTACAGAAATGAAACCCCTAGAATTAGTCCCCAGACCAATGGCTCTGCATGCAAAGGCACAGAGAGCACAGACTGAAAGCCTACTGTGTGCATAGCTGCAGCCAGGAGATGGGCAGGGGCCCATAAGAGAACACCAAGGTCACGTTCATCGAGCATTGACTGAGGCTATGCATGGCCTCTCTCAGCGCTCACAGCCCCTCCTCCTAGTGGCAACTATGACTCTCCTCTGAGGTAGGACTGGTATTCCAAACACCTCTCCAGGGCAGGCAGGGGTGGCAGCCCCTTCACTAACTGGACTCTCCTTTTGTGCTCAGAGTAACCCCCCTCCCATTTTACTAATGTGGAAAGGGATGGGCTTCAGGAGCTTGGCCATGGTCACCGGTGCCAGGGAGTGAGACAGAGGCAGAACCCTGGGAGGCCTGGGTGATTCAAACACATCACAGAGTCCTTACCCTAAGGGAGCCGCAATCCAGCTGGGGAAATAAGATCCCGAGGAAAATGAGCAAGAGAAGTTAAACCGCAACACAAGGCAATAATACAAGGAGGCTACCACCCAGAGCCGGACATTCCACACCCAGCCGTCGGCCTCACCGCCTCCCAGCCGCTTCTTCTCATAAGGGCCTTTCTCAAGAAGTTGCTAAAAAGGGACTTAGGATAGCACTTGGTGGACAAAAGGGGTTGTTGGCCCCTGCTCTAAAACATTTGCCAACACATCTTCCCATCCCCTAGGGCTTTGTGAATGACCCCCACCCTTAGCCAGTCAGTGGCTGCAAAGCAGCCCCTTTCATTAAGCCAGGGAGGGGCTTCCAGTGGAAACTGAGCCCTTGATCCTTGGGAAACTGCTGAGGAGGCAATAAAATTAGAGAGAAGGACGAGCAAATTACAGAGAGGGAGTGGGCGGGCAGCAGAGCCTTTCATCAGCCTGATCAGCTAAGGAAAGAGGCCCAGCCACGGGGAAGGAAGGCCGGGGGAGGTCGCCGGCTACCTCCTGGGGGATTGCCCCTCCAAAGTTCAGGGGCCTCAGCCCAGGCTTCTGCCTTCAGGTCAAACCTGTCCTTGCACAATAGGGGGAGGACCCAACATTTTACCAGGATGCACCATTTCTAACCCTTTGACTCTGGGGCCTGGCTGAATCTCCTGGAGTCTCATTCTCCTCATCTGTAAAACAGCCCCGGCTCACAGGATGCAACTGTGACTGAATTAAACAAGTAGTTGGTTCTCAACCCTAGCTGTACATCAGGACCACCAGGTGAAGACGTGTTAAACCTCCAATATTTAGGCTGTACCCTGTACTATTGATATCAGAATCTTTGGTGGGGGGTGGGGAGGGTTGGGTGGGAACATCCCAAGCACAGGGACAATTGGAACAGAGGGCCTGCACAGGAGAGCCTGGGGTGTCCTGGAACAGGTGTGTCTGGACAGGGATGAAGGAGAGGGATGGCACAGGAGGGAAGTTCACAGAGGTTAGCGGAGCTCAGCTACACTTGCAGATCACAAACCACCCCACATTTCATGCAGGAAACAACCACAATAAACTCACCACCATTTTATTGTGCTTGGGCTTCTGGGGGGCTAGAGTCTGGACAGGACTTAGTAGGAATGACTCGTCTCTGTTACATAACATCTGGGGCTTCAGCTAGGAAGACGTGAATGTCTTGCAGGGACAACTGTCTAATACAGTAGCCTCTAGGCTCATGTGACTATTTAAACAGAAATTAATTAAAATTAAACAAAATTAAAAACTTAGCTTCCTCAATTGCACCAGCCACATTCCAGGTGCTTAACAGAGAAATGCCAGACTTGGCTGGGCGCAGTGGCTCATGCCTGCGATCCCAGCACTTTGGGAGGCCGAGGTGAGAGGATCCCTTGAGCTCAGGAGTTCGAGACCAGCCTGGGCAATATAGGTAGACCCCGTCTCTGTAAAAAATAAAAAATTAAAATAATTTTTCCAAAAGAGAGAATTGCCATACTTGGCAGATAAAAATACAGGACACCCAGTGAAATTTGAATTTTAAATAATCAATAAATTTTTTTTTAGAATAACTATGTCCCAAACATTGCATGGTATGTATTACACTATGTTATTTGTTGTCTGGAATTCAAATTTGGCAGTGTTCCATGTTTTATCTAAATCCCAGCTAACATGTGGCTAACGACCACTAGGCTGGACAGCACAGATACCGAACATTCCCGTCACACAGAAAGTCCTTATGGACACTGCTGCTCTGGAGAGGTCTTCACTCACCCATCTGCTTCCTGGACTGGGAGGATGTGAAGACGGGGCTTCACTGGGATGTGGGACCTCTGTATCTGGCATGGGTCCTCACAGATGGCAACCACATTCCAGGAGAGTGGCCCAAGAGCAAGGCTTCCTCCGCTCTGTACCTGGAGGTTACCCGCCAGCGTCACTTCTGTCCTGTTCTGTGGGTTACACATGTGCCATTCCAGCCAACCCAGGTTCGAGAGGAGGGGTATCCGATTCCTTCTGCTGGGAAAGCTGCAAGATCACATTACAGAAGAGTATACGGGACTGGAAATATTGTTGGAAAATACGATGTTGGAGTTGGGGACATCAAATCATGTCGGGCTTTGTAGTTGTTGGAAGGACTGGGGCTTTGAGTCAAACAGGGAGTCATGAAGGGTATTTGCAGAGCAGGGTCACAATGACTCATGTGCTAGGAAGATCCCTTTGGCTGTTGCAAGTGAATAAAACGTAGGGGGTGAAGGCAGAGTCTGGGAGTTTCCTTAGGTTGTACCTAGCCCTAAACTAAACTGAAATCAGACCGCAGCCCAGTACTTGGTGGTGGGGTTGGCATGACAATCCCAGCTTCTGGACCCTACTTCCCTCTTCCCTGCAACAAGGACCCTTGCAAGCAGCCCCTCCCCTCACACCAGCTTCACCTCTTGCCCCTAATTCTGAGGCAAGTCACATCTGGTCAGTTTCACTCCCCCGCCCCCTCCTATGGCGACAAGTGCTTTAACAGAGTGCAAAAGGGGTCAGAAGCACTGCAGACACGAACCAGACTTTAGAAAAACACATAGTGCGAGCCCTGTTGGGATTCGCAGCAGGCGTTTCCAATGTTTTTCTCCAGACTGCAAGCTAGGGATTTCCTGTCTTCTGAGGCATTCGCTGAGCAGGCCAAGATCAGCTTCACAGGAAGGCAGGAATGGGGCTTCCTACATTGCTGTCTGCGGGCGCTCTCTGGCTCCTTTCCTCTCCTCCCCTTGGGGTCTTTTTTGTGTATTCTTTCTCCTATGTCTGACACTTTTTCTGCCCCCAGATAAATGTCCGGCCACCTGCCTCCCAACAGGACTGAATCATGGTATCATGATACAATCAACAAATCCAAGGAGCTGAGAGGCCCCAGGAGCTGCAGCTGGATCCAGCTGGAATCTTGAAGGCTGGCTCTAGCTACAGGTTTCCACTCTCATGCGAAGTGCACCAACTGCTTCACAGAAACCTCCTAACTTCAGCAGGGCAGAGCAATGGGAAGCTATGTCAAGAATTGCTGTGGGTATCCGGCCTGATTTAGGGGTAACTGATACACAGCCTAACACCCACACAGCACTGTTCTTATTAACTGTTCCTTGGCTTTGCCCTGTCTTAGGTTGACCGTCCAGAGCATGGGTCATCCCTTCCCTGTCTTTTTGCAACGTAGAGAGGATGGGGTAAACAACAAACACACGACCTCCATTCCCTCTCCAAACCCCATCAGAATGACTGGAAAGGATCTGCAATGTAACAGTTAAAAAGTAAGGCCATTCATAAACAGTTCCTGAAACCTAAGCAGCTGGCCAGTCTCCTGCTACATTATCCTTGCAGCAAGTTTCAGTGGAAACTCTATACCCCAAACCCCCAAATCCCTACCCTTTGACTGATGCTAAAAATCTCCCCAAATAGGCCTTTGTTCCTTTAGCTGAGGACACACCAAATGAATGAATGAATGTGGATAAGAGCTGGAAGGCAACTATCAGAAGTGGCTGTGGACTAGGATTACAGGCTGTTATTTTCCTGACCTGAATATTACAGGTCCCACAACTTAAGAAGCTTTAAAGGGAGTTTTGTAAAGCATGTATTAAAAAATAAGGCAGGCCCAGTTGGGCAGTGGCTCATGCCTGTAATCCCGTTTTGGGAGGCTGAGGTAGGAGGACAGTTTGAGGCCCGGAGTTCAAGACCAGCCAGGGCAATATAACAAGACCCATCTCTACAAAGATTTTTTAAAAAAATTACTCAGGCATGGTGGTGTGTGCCTGTAATCCCAGCTACTTGGGAGGCTGAGGTGGGAGGATGGCTTCAGCCCAGGAGCTGGAGGCTGTCATGAGCCATGACTGCACCACTGCACTCCAGCCTGGGCAACAGTGAGACCCTGTCTCAGAAACAACCAATCAAAAAAAAAGAAAGGCTCAATTAAAAAATTAAAATCCTCCTAAACAGCTACCTAAACCATTCACGCCTTCTAGCTAATGAAGACTTTGGTTGGGTGGAGTGGTTGCTGAAGGCAGGGAAGAGGCTGGGAGGGTCAGGGCCTCCGTGCTTGTCTGCAGGGGGCCCTCACCTCTTCCTCATGGGAAGCAGGCAGTGGAAGGACAAAGATGAAAAAGAGCTGTTTTGGGGCCTCAGGAAAACTCCCCCATGGATCTCCATGGAGAGAACCAACAGCAGAAAACCTCCAGAATCCAACCCCAATGCTGATATCCTGAATCGTTTTTTATAAACAATTCCTATTCAGATAGGAAAAAAATCTAGAAACATTTAATAACTTATTCATGAGATGTGGTATTTTACTGTTATTTTTAGTTTTACAAGATGTGGGGACTTCATTAAATCCCTACATGTAGTAAAGTTAGAAATAAAGATTAAAACCAAAAGAGTCAATGGTTTTAAATGGTGACAAACCAAACCTCCAATAAGAAATCACTGTGGGCACCTCACCCAGGCAAGGGGCACCTCGTGTGTGTGTGAGGAGTGGATGGGGAAGGGGGTCCCCTGGACCTTGCAGACCAGCTGTGTCTAAAGGACATAACTGGTCACTGCCCAAATGTTGTCCACCACCCCCAACAACTTCCTTCCAGGCACATCACGTGGCCCGGCTGTGAACCCCCATCAACGTCAGAACTGTTTTGACACCAGGCTCAGATGGGGAGTTCCTGGAACAGAACGGCCTCAGGAATGGAGGTTGTGTCTTGGGTAACCAGAAACCTGAAAGCCCGCAGGAATCCTGGAGGGGACTGCTGGTCTGGGAAGACACCATCCAGAACTACTTAACTCTCAGGTAGCCTGACATTTCTCTTCCTGCTACCTTAGCTATAAACTGATAATCTGAGCAGCTCTGCAGGGATGCCAGGCTCCTGCTCAGCTGCGGGTGGGCAGGTGGCTGTGCTAGGTCGCCCCTGCCGCCTACAGGCAGAAAGCGGATGGTGCAAGGTTTCCTTCCAAACGGAAATCGCCCTTCACAGAGCGGAGCCTGGGAATTACCACAAAGAAAGCTCACAGCTGTAAATAAAAGGCGCGCAAGGCAAACGTTCAGAAAAACAGACCCCTAAACCCTGAGATGGCACAAGTGAATGTGTTGGGTGGTGAACTGGCCAAATGCTTGTGCTGTCACCACAAACGACCCCAGTGGTCTGACATGACCTCAACGGCTTCACAGACCAGGGGTGTGCTTTCCTTCCTGGTGACTATCTCATTTTGTTTTTCAGAGTGGGGGAGGGTGGGGAGAGGGGAGGTGGATGGCAGTTGTCCCTGTTGTCTAGTCTGGAGTACAGTGGTGCGATCATAACTTACTACAGCCTTGAACTCCTGGGCACAAGCAGTCCTCCCACCTCAGCCCTCCAGGTGTAATGCCACCACTCTAGGTTAACATTTTTTATAGACAGGGTTGCGGTTTCATTAATCATACAATTAATGAAATCGTATAAAAAACTGTGAACTGTGCAGTTTTGGGTGTGCCACAAGGCAAATTTTTTTTTTTTTTTTTTTTTAAACGGAGTCTCGCGTTCTCACCCAGGCTGGAGTGCAGTGGCACGATCTCAGCTCACTGCAAGCTCCGCCTCCCAGATTCACGCCATTCTCCTGCCTCAGCCTCTCCGAGTAGCTGGGACTACAGGAGCCCGCCACCACGCCCGGCTGATTTTTTGTATTTTTAGTAGAGATGGGGTTTCACCATGTAGCCAGGATAGTCTCCATCTCCTGACCTCGTGATCCGCCCGCCTCGGCCTCCCAAAGTGCTGGGATTACAAGCGTGAGCCACCGCGCCCGGCCCACAAGTCAACTTTCTCAGCTGTGACTTGGGCAAGTCACAGCCTTTTCGGCCTGGATGCCTTAGGGCAGCCCATCTGAAACCACTTCCCATTCCCATCATTCCTAGAAACCCTCAAGGGCTCAATATGAATTGTGCACCCACATGGGTTTTCCTGGAGGATCACTAGTTCTCAAAACAAACCATACAAGCACAGCAAAAGCCTCTCCACACATCACCCTGAAGTGACCCAAATTCCCATTTCTCAATGTGGGACCTACGCTCTCCTGCACTCCAGCAAGATAGCTGTGGATTCTGATCTGGTGCTGTTCCTCTTGCTGACAAGTGCCTGCCTGCCTTTCCAGGTCTCAGCACATCACATAGGTTGCAGTCAGCATCTAAACCCATCCCCCCACCCCAGACCACTATGAATGCACCCTCACATACAGGTAAAGGTAGCAACTCATCAGGTGACTGACAGAAGGGGAAAGGTCACTACATCCCTGACCCAGAGTGCCTCAAATTTCCTAAGTGACTGTCAGGTGCAATTTAATGAAAAGCCTTGAAACAAATACAGCAGGTAAAAACATCTACAATCATGCCATCGATTAAGGCTGTATTAGAGATTGCTGGCATGAAACTAATTTGAGGGGCCTCTTAAGTGCTGACTCCAGCTCACAGATCAGTCAGCTGAGAGAGGAAGCCCAGATCACTTGGTGAGCAGCAGACCCAGGACTCAGATTCACGCCTCCACTGTCCATTTCACAAGGTTTAGTCTGAAGAAAATGCACCAAGGCCCCAAGGCCAACAGCCAGAGCTCCTCCAATCAGGGCTGATCACACTGGTGCTCAAGCACTGCGGCCCAGGAACCTGACTGCAGAGTGCTGGCTCTACACTAACAGAATGCTGGGCATGTGTGGGTGGCTGCTGTGGACATTATGGGGGAGATGGGTAGGAAGGACAGATGTGGTTAGGAGCCCAGACTGAAGTTACATTACAACTGCCAAGTTTAAATTCACTCATTTTGTGCACCGTTTCCCAAGTATGTACTGTGAAGGCAGAAGGCACTGTGGCCACCTGTAAACAGCTGGGGAGGCAAGACATTAAGACCAGATAAATGTCAAGAAACATGCTCCCTGTATGTATTGAAATCAGTTCTGCAACCCTCATACCAGTTGGTTGTAACAGATGCTAAATGTGGTGGGTAAAATGTTTTTAGCCTCATGGTCTTTCCATGAATTACTTATTAGAAAGGTAAAGCAGATTACCACCCTAAGTGCTCAGTCATCAACAAAGGAATAGACACACACCTCCTGAAGACATGGCATTGGCACCAGGGAGTGGTTTTGTGGAAGACAATTTTTCCATGGACAAGGTGGGGTGTGGAAAACGATGGCTTCCAGATGAAACCATCCCACATCAGATCATCAGGCATTTGATTCTCCTGAAGAGCGCACAACCTAGACCTGTTGCATGCCCAGTTCACAATACTGGTTTGCACTCCTATGAGAATCTAATGCTGCTGCTAATCTGACAGGAGGTGAAGCTCAGACAGCGACGCTAGCTCACCTCTTCCTAACAAGCCATGGACCTAAGGTTGGGGACCACTGCCCTATGGTAAAGCCCCTAGCCAAAATGCAAACCTCCATCAGGTCAGGAGCAAACAGACAAACCCAGATTTTGAGACCATCTAAAAAAAAAGGCCTGGAGTATTTAAGAATGTTAAGACTAGGACAGGCCGGGTGCAGTGGCTCACCCTTGTAATCCCAGCACTTTGGGAGGCCGAGGTGGGCGAATCATGAGGTCAGGAGATTGAGACCACGGTGAAACCCCGTCTCTACTAAAAATATAAAAAATGAGCTGGGTGCCTGTAGTCCCAGCTACTCGGAGAGGCTGAGGCAGGAGAATGGCGTGAACCCGGGAGGCGGAGCTTGTAGTGAGCCGAGATTGCGCCACTGCACTCCAGCCTGGGCGACAGAGCGAGACTCTGTCTTAAAAAAAAAAAAAAAAGACTAGAACAAATTTCCCCTGACCACCCCCAGGACTCTGGGCAGACCCTGAAAACCCTGTAACCACAGGCAAAGCCTAGCACCACCTGCATTCCTGGGACACACCCTGGCTTTGGTTTCCACAAAAACAGGCCGTACATTAGTAGCACGATTATTTTATTATATGCTTTATAAAAAACAAATGCCCAAAGACATACAACACAACCCCCTCGCCCCCCAACGGCCACTAGGGAGGGGGCTCATACTTTTCCTAATGTAGACCTGGCCATCTTATAAAGCAGACCACATTATTTGTTTCCATATATACCCGTAGATATTTCTCTCCCCTCAAATATTTATATCTCAACTAAAAAAAGGAGGTGCAAAGAGTATATAAAGATAAATGAGATTTTCTTGCTGTTGTTATAGTACAAACACCAGATGACTACCAGTGGAGTAATCAAGCAAAACAAAAACACAAACCCCACCTTCAGCGAGGAATGGAAGGTCTGTTACCGGCCTCAAATAGCTGAATCACCTGCTGTAACTGGCACCTCCCTGACAATCATGGGTTTGTAGGGACATGGGCCAGGTGATTGCTTCTACTTGTTTCCAGAAGGCAAATGTCTCCTACACCCTTTCTTAGTAACTGAAGACAAACTACGGGAGAATCCAGTATTTAGATTCTGCCCAGAGGTATTAAATGCGCAAGGAAAAATTAGTTATGTCCAAGTAGCAAGCAATATTTTTAAACCAACATGGTTAAATGTTAAGATTTGTAGAAATCAAAATATTTATTCACATAATTTTAAACTAAGGTTGAAGCTAATATATCTTCCGTGGTAATGATTTAAGTGCAAGTGATGCTTGGCTTTCTTTCACATTCTTTTCTTTTCTTCTGAGTGAAGGCATATCAGTTATTCTTGAACAAGTCAATACAGCTCTGCAAAAGGGAGACATTGTTCTGTGGGGAAAAAAGTCAAGGCAGACCAATGAATTATTAAAACTTGCCATATACCTGTAATGACTCAAGTCCACCAACATAGCTTCTCACGGGAGATTTAAAGTCAGCCAGAGCAAGCTGGCCCTTCTCTTCATTAAATCCCAGGTGAACTGCAACGTACCATACATCCCAATTTCATGTTTCAGCTCCTCTCCCTCAGTGGGCAAGGCTACCAGCCGAAGAGCTGACGTTCACCCCAGCACCTCTGCCCTCACCTGCTTGCTCCTAAATGTGATCCTGCTTACTGTAACTTCTTAGACACTATCGGTGCATTATTCTATGAAGGCGAGGGCCTTGGAAAGATTGAATAAAAGCTGCTAGAAATTAGGGCTGGGAGCCATAGCTCACACCTGTAATCCCAGCACTTTGGGAGGCCAAGGCAGGTGGATCGCCTGAGGTCAGGAGTTCAAGTCCAGCCTGGCCAAAATGGTGAAACCCCATCTCTATTTAAAAAAAAAAAAAAAAAAAAGTTGCTAAAAATTAGTCATGGGTGACATTATAAACAAGACTACAAATAAACAATGAGTGGCTCCCATCAACTAAGTACTACAGAGGATTAATACCACAAGGCCACTCCAACTGCCTGATGACAATGGGTTAGTAAATTGGGAAATAACTTTGAAAAAAACCATAAAAGATGTTGGCTTCATTTGTAGAAAACACTTACCCTGGCATGTTTTATTTCCAGTTCAGACATTTCAATTAGATTCTTTCTAAATGCTGCCACTCTCTTCCGTTTGAAATTTATCAGTTCTACAGGAAGAAAAAATGTTTATGAAACCAAGAAAAACTAAACAATTTTCATGTTCACTTTAACTACCAAATGGCATTCTTACAAATGGTCTCCAATGCTTTCATGCACCAGCATTATTTCCTCACATTTGTATTATCGCTGTGACTGGGACACACCAGACATCTATTAACTGTGGTGATACAGCTATCACTGTCTTTAAGTGGAAAACATCACTGAATCACCAAGCATTGTGAGTGGGAGAGCAGCAGCTTATGACTTGGAGAACATGTGATGAGCAGCCTCACTCTCACCCTCTAGGTACCAGTGACTGGGAACAGGGCTGGAGTATGGGTGGTGGTGAGCCACATACTTCACCAATGGCTTGTGAAAATGCTTCTCAAAAGAAGACATACCAGGTTCGTGCAAACAATGTTCAGCATCACTAACCATTAGGGAAATGCAAACTAAAACCACAATGAGATTACCTCACACCTGCTAGAATGGATTTTCTCAAATAGGTGAAAGATCAGTGTTGGCAACAATGCAGAGAAAAGGGAACTCTTCTACACCGTTGCTGGGAATGTAAATTAGTACAGCCACCACGGAAAATGGTATAGAGGTTCCTCAAAAAACTAAAAATAGAATTACCATACGATCCAGCAAACCCACTTCTGGGAATAGAACAAAAGGAACTGAAATCAGTATCTCAATGGGATATCTGTACTTCCATGTTCACTGCAGCATTATTTACAAGAGCCAAAATACAAAATCAGTTGAGAAGTATCCATCGGTGGATGAAGACAATGTAGTATAGACACATAATACTATCTGGCCTTTAAAAAGAACCAAATTCTGTCATATGGGACAAGGTGGATGGATCCTAGAGGACATTATGCCAAATAAAATAAACCAGGCACAGAAAGACAAACATTACATGATCTCACTTATAGGTAAAATCTTAAGTTGAACTCCTAGAAGTAGAGAACAGAATGATGGTTATCAGAGGATGACGGTGGGGTGCTGGGGAAGGTGGGAGTAAGAATGGGTAGAAGGCTGCAGCTAAACTCAAGGAAGAAATTTTGAGATCTACTGTGCAACAGGGTGACTACAGTCAATAATATATATTGAAACAGCAAATTTCAAATGTATTACCACTGAAAAAAATGAAAGATGTTAATTAGCTTGATCTAATAATTTCACATTATATACCTGTATCAAAGCATCACACTGTATTCCATAAATGCAATACAATGACTTGTCGATTAAAAATAAAACTTAAAACATTTTTAAATCCAAAACAGTGAAAACTGCTACACGCATTCAAGACAGGTTTACTTGATGATCTTTAGGGCATGCTTCCTTTTCATCTGCTGCTTTTTCTTTTTTTTTTTCTTGAGACGGAGTCTTGCTCTGTTGCCCAGGCTAGAGTGCAGTGGCGGGATCTCAGCTCACTGCAAGCTCCGACTCCTGGGTTCACGCCATTCTCCTGCCTCAGCCTCCCGAGTAACTGGGACCACAGGCGCCCACCACCACGCCCGGCTAATTTTTTGTATTTTTAGTAGAGACAGGGTTTCCCCGTGTTAGCCAGGATGGTCTCGATCTCCTGACCTCATCATGATCCACCCGCCTCAGCCTCCCAAAGTGCTGGGATTACAGGCGTGAGCCACCATGCCCGGCCCTTTTTCATCTACTCCTATTGCCATCAGAATTCAGCATTAATGACCCATTGGAAATTGGGTCATCAAACCAAGAATATGCATCTCTCGCCCTAATTCCTTCATTGAATTTGTGACATCAAGTTCTGTCTTGCAGTTTTACTTGGGTAAAACTTTGACCATCACCCAACCTTCTGCTGGTGCTCAAGTGTTCAGAGCAGACTCACCCTCCCTCCTGTCTCTACAGTGCTGTCCAAAAGAACAATACAAGCAGCCACATCCAAGTTAAAAAGTCACAAATTTCATAGTGGTATGTCAAGTCTATAGTGCTTGCACTACAAGGTGATATTTATCAGTCCCTTGGATATCCTGGGTGAAGATAAGCTCTCTGCCTTCCTCTGGACCTACACACAGTACCAGGGCTCCATATGCTAACTATTCACCTCCTGTGAAATCAGCCCTTACCCACTGACTCAACTCTAGTTGTCAGCTCAGCTGCAAGTCTCAGAAAGCACTTAGACCAAAGGCAAACAGGTTAAGACCCACCAATCTCACCATTCCACAGAATACTGTATTTTTAGATAGTGTACCTGTCTTGCATTTTGAATATAGGATATAATCAATGTGGGCGAAAACTTCAGGCAGTAAAGGTAGACCTGAATTGGCATCATTTTTTAAAGTTTTGTTTTTTCTTCAATCTCCTCTAAAATTTCCAGAGCCATGAAACTGGCCTATAAGATTTCAACTCAGTAGTTTTGAAGTGTGTACGTTTCCTTGAAAATTTTAGTTTAAAAAAAAAAAAAAAGCTGTTTCAGGAACAGGGTAGCATGAAGGTTATTTTGATAGAACCCAGGACAGCCTCAGAGTCTGTCTACATGACATTTGCCAGGAAGCTCTGTGCCTTTGTGCCTTACAGTTAAGGCATTGTATTATAATCCTGAATAGACAAAGAGACAAATGATTAGAAATCTATAAAGTTTAGGTTTCCCCCAGGTAGCTTCAAGTATGATGATGAACAGATCATTTCCCTATGTCTAGATTACACTACCACTGGGAAACATGAATTTTTCATGGAAACATGCGTTAGGGGGTTGGAATTGAGTCCAACAGTGCCCCACTACAACCACTCACATTCTGGGTAATCCATTCCAACATTTGCTCTGGCATGTTCCATGGCCCCTGAGAACCCCAGAGAAGATCCACATAATCCTCTTAGGTAAGGACTACATATTAACACTCATGTTCAATGGAAATGGTGAAAGTCCTCTGCTCTAAGAGGTGAAATAGATAAGGCAAGAAAGAACCCTGTGGACGTGGACATGGACCGGACTTGTGATCCCTGAAAACTGCATGTGTGTCCAACGGCATGCTTGTGCATACACACATACATTTCCTAGCTCAGTCCACTGAAGTGCACAGAAGCAGAGATACCCCGAAACAATGAGCATACTCAGATGCTGGTAACTGTTCCCAAAGAGAAAGAACCCTGGCTCCTTGAAGAAATGGCCAGTTTCAAGGCTGGAGTAGAGAGTAAGATTAGCATGGCCTGTTGCTCTAAAAAAGAGGGGTTAGGGTGTTACAACCACATGCCAGCTTAAAGGTGCTCCTATTGGCAAAGTCTGGACAAGCATCAAAAATAACTTGTTAATACAATAATGAATTCTAAACCATTTTAAAAACTGGGAGTCCATGACTCTAATAAAGATAAAGGAAATTTCTGAGAAAATGGAAGGCTTTTTTGTAGTAGGATGACAAGTGCCAACTTGGGTAGGAAAGCTAGAGCTGGAGATGAGGGAAATCGTCTTTCTGCAATCATCAGATTAACAGCTGGTTTAGGCAAGAATCATTAATACATGCTAAACCTAGGGAGGAAGTTTGATGAAGACCAAGGTATTTGCGTGGTCTTAAATAGCCTCACCACAGATTGATGGGGGTTAAAATAGTAACTACACAGTGGAGAAATTGGATTTGGATACTATCTAATTGAGTAATCAAAATTACCACCACAAATGAAGGAGAGACACACACTGTCCAATCAGAAGTGACACCCCAATAAGGGCATATTACTTCTATTCTGCCAGGAGCCCATAACCAGATCTAAACATGAGGAAACCTACCAAAAGTCAGAAATACAGGATTTGTAAAGAGATTCTCTAAAAAGACTGATACCGTTAAAAACTAAGAACTATTCCAGAGTAAAGGAGACTAACAGCTAAGACAACCAGATGCAATCCTAGACTGGATCTTGTAGAGGACATCAAGACAAACATGAGAATACAGACAGCAGATTGTAGTCCCAAAGTTTATCACAGCAAACAACCATATTGTAACCATACAAGAGAATGTCTTCAGTCTTAGGAAACAAAGCACAACATTTTTAGGGCTAAAAGGAGCATGACGTATGCAACTTAATCTCCAATGGTACACAAAAACCAGGTGTGTAACGTTTGTAAGCACACAAAGCCATGAGGGTGACTGTGTATGTGCAAGTGATAAGGCAGAGGGGGTGAAGTGCTGACACTGGGTGAAGGATACATGGGTGTTTTTTGCACTATTTGTGGAACTTTTCTAAGTTTGAAATTATTTTCAAATTACAGAAAGAAGAATGTCCCTGCTCAACCTTCTTTTGCAGATTCAGAAAGTTGTTCAAATTTCTGGCAGCACTCCTGCTGGTGTGCCTCAGCCAACTTGACGTCTCTGCTCTTTAACCGGGCCTTATCCAGAGCTTTGTTTGAGTTCTCATAGTCAATGAGGGCTTTGGTGCGTCTGTATAAGAGATCCTGGGAAAAAAATTAACAGGTATACATACTAAATATCTAAACCAGTCTAAAAAATAGCCCAAGTGCCAATGTACCACCTGAGATGTTAGTGGCAATAATTTACCTCTACACCTTCCCTCTCCCAGAGTATTTTTAAATCTCCAGCTTCAGCAGGGATGAGCAGTGCTGATAGCTTTGTTGAGAGCTTTTTTTAGAATTCCTTATATGAATCAAGTGATTACTCAAGAGTGAAAACAGGACTTTTTTCCCCAGTAATTCAGTAAATAAAGTTAACTTTAAAAATTAACTATTGTGTTATCAGAGATAACTTGAAATATACAGTCACTGCTGGGTAAGTCCAGTGCTGCTAAAATACAACAGGGCAATGAAGTAGTAAGAAACATAACCCTACCCTGCAAATCCTGCTTCTGGTAATCTACCCTGGAGATTCACTTAGTCAGATATAAAGGTTCTTTGCAATCTTACAACAGAGTAGAAGTTACTTTAGTATCTGAAATCAGCAGTTATGATGTATAGATTACACATTTAAAACTAGGTGAAATAATAACTGATGGGTGAAACTACTAGGCCTATTTTTGTATATACTCAAATAATCATTAAGTGAGCTCTTAATTACATGAAAGCAGAAAATAGGCTATTAAAAAAGTATGTTTTTAAAAACTCCCAAGATTCAGAAAACATGCCAAAGGGCAAATTAACTAAAATAAAATTACATGATGGGGGAAAAATTTTTTACCCTTTTACTTTCTGGTGACATTTCAGCCTTAGAGGGCATACAATCCTATCTATTTTGCCCGATTTAATACATTTCACATAAAATTAAAACATATTTGTTCAGGGCAATGCAGACAACGCATGTTTCATTCCCAAAGGAATGAAATATGCTTACCATTTTGTCCACATATACATATAATGCTTTATGGCTCAAAGGCTGCAGGGATACTTGCAATTCAATAAAAACTCCCAAATCTTCTCTGCCCCTGAAACAGCCCTTTCTGCATGTTATGTCCCACATCAATGACCTATAATCCCCCAAACTATTACCTGTCTACTTCACACAACCCCTACAGTGCTGTCAGATACACAAGCTTTATGGATACAATGCCAGAAAGGCATGTCATTTATAAAAACAAGTCTGATAAATTCTTATTCTGCCCCTTTGTATAAAGAAACTTTTTAAACAGACTTCTGGTCCTGCACTGCTCTGAGAAGCTGAGCAACTCTCTTCCTACCTTAGCAGCTTCAATGTTGAGCATGTAGTATCGGAGGAGCTCTGTTAGCTTCAAATCTTCATCTGATGAAACTCGACCCTCTACTTTCTATATAGAAAAGGAAAGGTCACCATCAAGGCAGAAAGCTACAGATTATGAAATATATATTATGAAGACCAACACAAAAATCCTTACCCTTAGTTTTTCAAATAGCTCAGCAACCTTCAATAGGTACCTGGAAATGTACATGTAATTTTGGTTTAAGGTCTTAAATCATCTATAAAACATGATCTTACCAGTGTGCAAGACAGGAATGGGTCAACTCAGGAGTCCTAGCCTTTGGTGATTTAGCATTAATTTAAAAGTAGTGCTCTCACTTCAACTGACCCCAAATAGTAGAGAAAATGGTCACAAAATTACACACATGTACAGCACCACACTCAGCCTCTTGGTGACCCTTCGGTCATCCTGCCATGCGCCCAAATATTCTTATTAAATGCCAATGCTCTGTTAACCAAGGTCGGGTTCTAATGAGCTCTGCTATGGGCATCACAAAGCAGTAAATATGCTACTTAATTCGTCATGGTTCTGCCATTAGCCTTTCAATTTCAAGTCAAAAGTAGAATCACCTGTTTTGCCAAGCCTGGATGTTAAGTAAAATATTGTCTTACACCAGAAATGCCCAGGATGGAGAAATTGAAACACATACATAAGTGCAGAGTGAAAATGGAAGGGTTTTTAATTCAACGAATGAAGGTAATTTCAGAAAACCGTACATCAAAACAGCTGTCTGTCAGACTGGGGTCATTAAATTATTCTCATGACCACTATAACCAAATCTCTTCAAGGTCCAGGGCAGGGGCACATGTTCTTAGGATCTCCTGGGGCTGCATCACAGGCCAAAAAAAAAGAAGGTCTAGGGCATTACCAGGCAAAATGGCAAGCACCAATTGCCAGGGGAAGATTCAAGATAAACTCTCACAAACTCCAAAACTAAAGAAAATAGGCTTTTAAGTGTGACAGAAACTATTGCTTTGACATTTACTGTATTTGTTTACATATAGAAGAGCCCCAGTCCCCTACAATTGTCTTACAAGTGTCTTATGTCCAGAGAACATGTAAGATGAGTGCTGGAGACTTGTCTTACTGAGCTTGTAACTCCAGAGCAGGACCATGTAGTCACCACTCATTTATGCTTTTAATTATACCACTCAGCACTCTTCAATTGGGTTAGGGGAAATGCTTTTCCAAAAAAACCTTACTTTTTGATGACTGTGGGCTCTTCTAAAGCCAGGCTATGTAAGCAGGCTGCAGTGTGGATATAGTCATCGGCAACATCTGCAGAAACAAGGACAAGTCTTTTTATCCAAACACAGCCAGGCTCATCAGCAAAACTGTAAGTGACTAGTGGTAAAAGATATTTACTTTTATGAGATCTGGTCATTTTGTCAGCTTTCACACAAGAATCTTTGATCCTATTGTAATAGTTAATAAGGAAGTTCTTCTCTTGCTCAAAGAAGTCATCTACCTCCTAGAAGGAAGAAAAAAAGAACCAGACATTTCATGAATGTGAAAATATACTATCCCTGCAGCCTTTTGTATTTATCAATATAAAAATATATTGCTTAGAACATGGCAAATAAATATGAGTAAAGTTTAACCTCTTCACATCAGGGAATTACAAATTTACGATACTATTTCTTAACCAAGGCTGGCAAAAATCAAGGGCTGGCAGAAAATTTCTACAGAAGAATCACTTAACTACCACCAGTAAAACTGGCATCCGAAGACCCAGCAATTTTACACTAGTACAATGGTTTGGATACCTATCTGTGTGTCAATGAGGTTTTTTTTCTCTCTTGATTGGTTTCAGACTAGGAGGAAATCCTGGTTATCTGGTAGGCATTGGCCAAGGATGCCAATGCCAAATATCCCATAATGCGTGGATACAGGACAGTCCCATACACTTTAAACAGGACCAAGTCCAAGTTTCCTAATTTCTGATGATGCCCTCTCTACTTAGCACCTGTATTCTGGGCTCCCTGGAGCGGCAAAGCCAGATACCAGAGAGTAACTGTAAGGTTAACTCAGTTACAAAGGAATGAGGCCTGAGAAGTAGGAAAGTAAATTATACCTCTAAGGGTAATGGAAATGTTATTTTGTATTCTTATCTTTGTGCTAACGCCTGGAAATCCAGTATGTAAATAAAATCTAAAGTTTGGTTCCTTAGTTGTGCCAGCTAGGTTACATGTCAAGTGCTTCTCTATCACCTGTAGTTGGTGACCAAACTGCACAGTGTAGTTCTGAGAATGGGATAAAATACTGATCTTGTACTTTATTTTAGAAATTAACCAAGTAATCTCCCTCCTTACAGAAAAGGAGAAAATGAAGCCAAGTGTGGAAAGGTTCAAGTTGCTTCTCCTGGGAAAGAACAAGGTGCTTTGGGAAATAAGTGAAAATTGAGTAAGTAGATGAAAATTACCAAAATTTGAAGAAAACTTACATTTCTTAAAAGTTAACCATTTGTTTCACAAGTATCTCTTTCAAAGAAACAAAAGGTCACCTATTCCCGACGAAATCAAAAATTTTCTCCAACAGCCAAAGGTCACTTACCTTAACTCCAGTAAAAAGGACTTCATCAGCACTTTTCACCACACTTTTGAAGAAGCCACCAAACATCTCTTTAGTATTTTTCCGCCTAACACTTAGCTAAAAGAAGTAAATTCCAAAGAACAGTTTATATGGTATGTATTTTTCTAGATTTTCTTAAAGAAGTTCTGAGTAACATTATAAGTAATCCTTTATCAGTACAGGCAAATGCATAAAGTATCTTTAATTCTGCCTTAACCTCCAAGCTTAAAACACCTAATGGCTAAACCCAAACATAGGTAGGTCATCTCATTCTAAAAAGCTTAAGAGATTTTGAAAGACGGACTAGAAGCTAAGTCTTAGTGGCTCTGAAATCCTTGGGAAAATTACTGTTCTCTTCTATCCATATTAAGTAGCAAAAACCAAAACATGTTAAAAAGAAAAATAGCATAAAAGTCATAATTCGCGGCCAGGCGCAGTGGCTCACGCCTGTAATCCCAGCACTTTGGGAGGCCAAGGCAGGCGGATCACGAGGTCAGGAGATCGAGACCATCTTGGCTAACGCAGTGAAACCCCGTCTCTACGAAAAATACAAAAAATAAGCCGGGTGTCGTGGTGGGCGCCTGTAATCCCAGCTACTCAGGAGGCTGAGGCAGAATGGTGTGAACCCAGAAGGTGGAGCTTGCAGTGAGCCGAGATGCGCCACTGCACTCCAGCCTGGGCGACAGAGCAAGGCTCCGCCTCAAAAAGGGAAAGAAAAAAGTCATAATTCAACAAAAAGGGTAGCTGGGAAGAAAATAAATTACACAAATTTTAATTTCCTTAAAATGAACTTAGTTAAGTTTGGAATTGTTAATAAATTAACTAAGGGATGTTTGGGACTGTTAGTTTCTTAAAAAGAAACCTAGGTTTTGGAAGGGGAAAGAGTCAAAATTTTCTTTAAGCAGAGTTTTACAAAAAATGACTTACACAATGAAGGAAAAGCAGCATCTAAAAAGGTTTCCACTGTGTAAGAAATTCAAAATTTTAAAGCAGTAGAAACTATCAAGTACATTTTGAAAGTATAAACATTTGAAGTGGATTATCAAAACGGAATAAAAATGCCTTACATCCTGATCATATTCCAGGAAAACATGAAAGTTGCGATCTTTACTGAGAACAGGGTGAGAAGAAAGCCGCTGAAGGAAGACTTCATGGGAGGACACAGTCTTCTTAAAAACAGCGAGATACTCACTGAAAAGAGATGCACACATGGCATTCAGTTGACACAGCTCAACTACCTGACCAGTACCACTCCTGATTAATTCTATGGCTCTGCTCATGCCACCACACAAAACACTGCAACTGGACCGATGTTTCAGTATAAACTGGTGTCTAGTTAGATAATAAGGCAGTTGCCATTTTTGAATCTGTGGAATAAGCCCATGGAGGAAAGCAATGTTGTAATTGGATTTGATGGATCAAGTCCATGAGCTCCTAAATCTACATGCAATTACTGTTACTTAGTAGCCACAGAACATTTGTTTCTTTAAAGCAATGAGAACCTTTAACTCCGCAGCCCGAGTATACAGCATGAGTCCAATGAAGCTAAAAGTTAACAAAAATTACAAAGCAGCTTTATCTCAACCTAGACATTAAAGGTCACCTTAAAATTCCTAATGGTAGAAACTTGGGTCTGTTGTGTTCAGTGCCTCATTCCCCAGAGCTGGTCCCGAGAGCCACTCAAGTGTGTGCTAAATGCTTTCAGGGCCTGGAGGTTTGAGTGCTGCCCTAGATGACACAGGGGTTTGGAGAGGGGGAGCTGATGGTGGAAGAGGGGAGGAATGAGTACTTTTCAGCTAAGATGAGGAAGTGCAAGGATGGATTCGTAAGAAACTTTCCAAAAATCTATTTTTGTTTGAAAAAATTAAATGACAACCAGATTAAAATATACTTGCTGCCTGTAGACCTGGACTTCCTCTTTCAAATCATCAATGTGATGGTTACTGAGAATGCTACTCTATAACAGCACTCATTATTTGGCCTGGCCCCGGGGCGGCTCACTATAATCTCAGCACTATGGGAGGCAAAGGTGAGCTGATCACTTGAGATCAGGAGTTCGAGACCAGCCTGGGCAACATGACGAAACCCCATCTCTCTAGTTTCTTCTCAACATCTAGTAACCAAGCTTCCGAAAGAAAAGCTTTGTACATTATGAGCAATTTATAAAGGCACAAAAGTTTATTTCCTCACTGTGCCAGACCAGCATCCCTAATAAGTATGCTCTACATATGGGGAAAAACAACTAGTCTATCGGGTATTGGTGTCAATGGCCTCCAGTGAATCAACGTGTGAAGTACAAAGACCATGTCCCACACTGTGTATTACTAGTTTTAGAAAACGACGCGAGGGACCTAATTAAACAGCTGCACTTCAAACAAAATTAAGTCAGGTTCTTCCACTTATTTTTGTACACAGCACCACTTTTCTACTTCTCAAAAGACAGAGCCCACCAGGAAAATCCACTTACGCTTCCAGTTCTTGTTTCATCTTGGCAAATTCTTCTTTGGTCATAGACCCTTCACCTTCTCCCAGTTTCTGCATCTTCTCTCGAGGACCATCAAAGTCGGGCTTCGTAGGAGCAGGTGGAATCTGCAGCAGAGGCAGGAACTCATGAGCCTCTTGTCCCAGCAGCGATGTTTTCTAGTTGGTGCCTCATTCTACTCTTGCTGGTCCACAGGAGACAACCACTCCACTCCTGTGGGGCTATTTAAAAGTCAACTCCTGTTTTTTCTTAACCTTCCTTAACTCTTCTGGACATTTAAAATGAGGTGTCTTCCTGAGAGTTGCATATTCACTTTGATGGCAATCATTTGTTCAGTTTATCCATTACAGGCAATTGTTCAGAGCACAACGGTGTCTATACTTCTTCAATGTTGGCCTAAAACTAGTACAACGAATGCTAAACACCAACGATTAGCCATCAATATTATAAAGCGTCCAGTATTCCAAAGGAATTTTTTCCTAATCCCAAAGGATAATCAAGGACTCTAATTTTGAATGAACAGACCTATCTAAATATAAGCTTCGGTACTAATTTTGTTTAATGATTAAGAAATCATCATTTGGAGAGCTTCTTCAGTCTGCCTGGCAGGACAAAATGCATGGAAGTCTCCTTTAAAATCAGTTAAGTCTATTCCTGCAGCCAAGAAATAACAATCAAGGGCTGAAAACTGCGTCCTTGAGCATTTTGTTTTTGGGAGAAAGAGTCTCGCTCTGTCATCCAGGCTGGAGTGACGTGGCATGGCCTCAGCTTACCGCAACCTCTGCCTCCCAAGTTCAAGCGATTCTCATGCCTCAGCCTCCCCAGTGGCTGGGACTACAGGTACGCACCACCACACCCAGCAAATTTTTTGTATTTTTAGTAGAGACAGGGTCTCATCATGTTGCCCAGGCACGTCTTAAAATTCTAAGCTTGGATGATCCACCCACCTCCCAAAGTGCTAGGATTACAGGCATGGCCTCCTTCAGCAACTTTTGAGAAATCTTATCACAAACTATTACCAATACTAATGTTTCCTAGAAATCAATTCTACTGACATTGGAAAAAACATACCAGAGAAAAAACAAATCTAAAGGTAGGTAAGACTAAAGTCATTACACTGTTCACACCCCTTTACAATGTAAATAATGTAAGCCTGTATGCACCACCTCAAAGCTGTAACACTATTCCTTCACATACTTTCCACTTGACAGTTAGCAAATACTCCAGTAGGTAGATGAAATCTAACTTTTCACAATCCATTACAAAAAGTGGATATAAGTCTCTTTTAAACTAATGCATAGCAAGGCAGAAAGAACTAGCTTATTTGATTTTCTAAAAGACTCACAATAAGCCCAGCATAGTCTGTTGTTTCAATAAGAGTATCATGTAGCCACACAAAGTCTTCATGTTGCCTTGTAACAGAAAACTCTGGGCTCTGAAACGTGGGCAGTGTGGTCTGTAAAGAAAGAAAGAAGTTAACTGGTAACCACGACTTTTAGATAAGTGATTTGGGTTTCCTAGGCTACGCAGTGGGAAAATTCTGCATAATACATCATAATATGATCCACTAAAGAACAAAGCAGTAACACATGATCTCCTGTCATGAAAGTCATAGCTAAGATTCAACCTGAACTCTAAAGATTTCTCCCCAAACTCCACCTTTCTGAAGCCTGTAATGAATACCCAATCAGAATCTACTGGTAGAAGTTCAGTTCCAAGAAGTAAGCCACAACCCTAATTCTATTTTTTTTGTTTCTGTGTACTTTTTTTTGTTTACATACGTTTTTGGGACAGGATCTGGCTGTCACCCAGGCTGGAGTGCAGTGGGCTGATCTTGACTTCTTGGCTCACTGCAACCTCTGCCTTCCAGGCTTTTAAGCCATCCTCCCACCTCAGCCTCCTGAGTAGCTGGAACTACAGGTGTGTGCTACCACATCTGGCTAATTTTTATATTTTTGGAAGAGACAGGTTTTTGCCATGTTGCCCAGGCTCAAGCGATCTGCCCATCTTGTCCTCCCGAAGTGCTAGGATTACAGATGTGAGCCACCCAATCCAACCCCAAATTCTACCTTTGTAAGTCTGAATTTACCCCCCACCCCAACTTATGACAAAAAAGAAAAATAAATTTTAAAAAAACCTCTTAGCTGTAACTTACTATGGTTCTAAAAATTGTCCCTGGCTTCCTTCCTTTTCACTCCAGTGAATGCTGATTTTACCTCCTTTGATCTGGTAAGCTCAGGCAGAGAATTATGTCACCAGTCTTTTTACACTGCCTCCGGAATAACTGAAGTGTGCTATTCAAGCCGCCCAGGCATTAAGAAAAAACCACATGGGAAAGGTCTTTCCCAATTTAGTAAATGCTGAAAAAAAGCAAGCTACAGAGAGAAACTTCCCTTGGATGCAAATTAAAAACAAAGGTGGGGTCCGGTGTGATGGCTCTGGCTCACGCCTTGAATCCCAGCACTTTGGGAAGCTGAGGCATGTGCATCACCTGAAGTCAAGAGTTAGAGACCAGCCTGGCTAACACAGTGAAACTCTATCTCTACTAAAAATATAAAAATTAGCCGGGTGTGGTGGCTCAGGCCCGTAATCCCAGATACTCTGGTGGCTGAGGTACTAGAATTGCTTGAACCCGGGAGGCGGGGGTTGCAGTGAGCCAAGATGGCACCACTTCATTCCAGCCTGGGCAACACAATGAGACTGTCTCAAAAAAAAAAAAAAAATGCCCCACAGCCCAGGGCTCTGCCACAGCAGAATGCTGCTGCCACAATGGCACTCACCTGATGCTTACTGTGAGATAGATTGGGGAGGTTCTCACTTAATAGTGCTACCCTATGAATAGCAACTGTTTGAAGCCCAGGGAATCTCTTCTCACATCCACTGTGAATAACAAGGCTGCAGCCTAGCACTGTATGTATTACCCCTGCATGTTACTTACCTTTGTGTGCACGGTAAATTTGACTTTATCTCTCTCACTGAGCGCATCAGGTATGTCAATCTGAAGCGAGGGATCAACATTCAGGTCCACAGATACAGATCTCAGCTGAAATACATTTTTTGCATATTAATTTCAAACTCATTTGGCCCTAAAAAATTATTCCAAAAATGAGTAGTTACTAAAAAGCAGTTTATACATAGATCATTTAGAAATGTCAGTTGAGCCGGGTGCGGCGGCTCACCCCTGTAATCCCAGCACTTTGGGAGGCCGAGGCAGGTGGTTCACAGGGTCAGGAGATGGAGACCATCCTGGCTAACACGGTGAAACCCCGTCTCTACTAAAAATACAAAAAATTAGCTGGGCGTGGTGGCGGGCACCTGTAGTCCCAGCTACTCGGGAGGCTGAGGCAGGAGAATGGCGTGAACCCAGGAGGCAGTACTTGCAGTGAGCTGAGATCACGCCACTGCACTCTAGCCTGGGTGACAGAGCGAAACTGTCTCAAAAAAAAAAAAAAAAAAATTAAAATTAAAAAAAAAAAAAGAAAAAGAAATGTCAGTTGAGACATTTCTAAGTTTATTTGAAACTGAGGGGAAACCCATTCTTCACATGCATGTGAATATATCCAAAGTATTCCTGTAATACAAACAAAACAACTGCTACAATGTCATGTACATTACATATGTCATGTACAATACATTTGGCCAAATACCTGACTGTACACTAAGGCCTGAACTAAACAGAACAAAATCTTGAATTCTTACATAAATGCCAAAGTACAATGAACATTCAAGAGGCACAGAGAACAGTCATGTGGAATAGGATCCTGGGTGGAGAGTTCAGAGTAAACCTGGGACTGTTTCAAATAGCCAAGGAATCTAGACAGGAGGGGTGAATTAGAAAAACCAACCAAGGCCTTACTTAATTAGCACAATCCCACTGTGGTTACACATGAGCAGCAAGTGTGAGCACCACTCTGAATACTCAATTAACTGATTTTGTGAGCTGGAAATTGAGAGGAAAAAACTAACTCCATTTCTGCCCGTCAAAAAAAAAAAAAAGAGGAGAGAACAGTGGCAGCACTAATAGGAACTGGGCTATTAGGGAAAAGTGACTTAAATAAAGGTAAATTAAAGTAGACAAGGTGGTGGTCAATCTGAAAACCTGACACACAAGGCACGAGGAACTCATAGAGTAAGCATCTCATTGCCCCATTCCTTTTACTGTAAGGAGTGCTACAGTAAAGTTGTCATAACACTGGATTACCCAAAGCAGGGAATGCCAAGTGAAGACTAGAATTAAGAAGATGAGGTATTTCGCTCCAAATTTCCCTTTGGGTCCCTTTCTTCAAAATAAAAAGTTCAAGACTAAAAACTTATGTACTTAACCTCTAAAACGTGAAAAGCTGGTCAATCAGCTACAAAAAGACTAAATATATTCACTAAAAGCACATGGATTACTTAAAAGTTTCAAGTACTTCCCTTTTTCCTTAAGCACTGTATATTTATAATTCTGAAAGCCAGAGGGAGCCTATTACAATGGCTTTCCTCCAAGAAATTAAGCTCAAGTAGTCACCAGAAGTTGATTTTAACATCAACTATTAGTAAGATCAAAACAGATACTTTTGAGTCCTCACATCTCAACCTAAGTACTTTTCTTCCAAATGAATTCTTGATAACTCCTATGAAATACCTGCTTGTGTCTGGCTTAATTTTCACATGTCCATTTGTGAGATCTCTGCAAAGAAAGATAAAGCTTCAAGGTCAGCGACTTCATTTGATCATAACTGTGACTCCAGCTCTGGCATATTTTCTGATAAGAGCTTGCTTCCTTCTGCTAAGTTAACACTGGGCAAATACAGCCTTTAAAAATACCTCAAACCATTAACTGAGATGTGATTGCAGAGGAATACCAATGACTCTACTGATCTTAGGCTTATCTGTCAAGGTCAGGCAGGCCCAAGAACAGGAATAAACAGAGCCAGGCATAAGTAGTAGCCATGATCTCTGGAGGAGACATAGGACAGCTGACAGGACAGGTCTAAGGTGCTTTTCCCAGAGCTCAAAAACTGCCACATTTCCTAAGATTCCATTTCCTAAAGTCACAAACCCTGACTTCTAGCACTGCTCAAATGAATATGCTGACAGTTCCATTTTCGCTCACAAGCCCAGCAAACTCAGTGAGCCTGTGAACTCCACATGGGATACCCTTGGAATTAGAATAGGAGGACCCAAGGGGGATGTAATCAAGTAAATGGAGCTCATTTATGCACCACAGTTAAAGCTACAATGGATGCTACCAGCTGCTTTCGCTGCTTTTCGTTCCACTGAGTAATTATCTTCTGTTTTCGTCCCTTTTCCCATGTAGAGGTAATACCCCCGACTATACCTGTCTTCCTTTCTGGTTAGTATAGAAACGTATCTTTTGTTTCAGAACGTGATGAAGACAAAAAGAAGAAAACCACTAGGTTATAAGTGACTGCAACCATAGCATATCAAACATCCAAGCTTCACTAGCAGCCATTTTTGCCCAGACATTTCGCCCTAGGAAGGGATTCAAGCAAAAATCCAATCACTTGACATGATAGCCCTAACCACCAAATAAGCAAATAATGCAATGTTGTATTTGGGCCTTAAAGAACTGTCAAAAAGAGAGTATTGGCAAAATCCCTCAGCATCCAGGCCATCACTAACTCAATGTCCCCCAGGCACAAGTTAAATGAACTTTCTCATATTATAGCATATAACCCTCCAGATGAGACAAACATGGGTAGAAACTTGTGAAATGACTAGAGCTTCCAAGTCAGCATTTGTACTCTCACTCGGGAAGCATCAAGTGTGACTAAAAGTTCAGCACTCCTTCTGCTTAGTCAACAAACCCACTCCACAGTGCTACAGAACTTGCTAAATAATTGCCAGGCTCCACTCTTCCCCTCTCTCTTGCCTCTGCCTCCATCCCCCTAAGCTTGAAGCGCTCAGAGTACTCCTTAGCCTACAGATGTTACAATGCTTACAGTGGCCATTTACAACAGCTGACAAAGCAGGCTTCAGAACCAAGTCCGGCCTTGGGCATGCCGGACCTTTACCATGCAAAGTTTTACCTCTTTTCCAGATCCCTTAGGTCACTTACAAGAATCAAATTGAAAACATACCTACTCTCAAATAATTTAAGTTTTAAAACTGACTTCTGGCTGGGTGTGGTGGCTCATGCCTGTAATCCCAGCACTTTGGGAGGCCAAGACAGGCAGATCACTTGAGGTCAGGAGATCGAGACCGGCCTGACCAACATGGTGAAACCCCATCTCTACTAAAAATACAAAAAGCGGCCAGGCACGGTGGCTCACGCCTGTAATGCCAGCACTTTGGGAGGTGGAGGCAGGTGGATCACAAGGTCAGGAGATCGAGAACATCTTGGCCAACATGGTGAAACCCCGTCTCTACCAAAAATACAAAAATTAGCTGGGCGTGGTAGCACGCATCTGTAATCCCAGTTACTCAGGAGGCTGAGGTAGGAGAATCGCTTGAACCCAGGAGGCAGAGGTTGCAGTGAGCCGACATCACACCATTGCACTCCAGCCTGGGCAATGAGAGCAAAACTCTGTCTTAAAAAACAAACAAACAAAACAAACACACACAAATTAGCCTGGCATGGTGGCGTGCGCCTGTAATCCCAGCTACTCAGGAGGCTGAGGCAGAAGAACTGCTTGAACCTGGGAGGCACAGGTTGCAGTGAGCCGAGATTGCACCACTGCACTTCAGCCTGGACAACAGAGCGAGTCTTCAAAAAAAAAAACACAAACACACACACACACACACACACACACACACACACACACACACACACACAAAACAAACCCAACAACCCAGCCTGAGCAATATGGTGAGACCTCATCTCTATTTCAGAATTTTTAAAAACCTTATTTTTGTAGATTTCCCTTGAAACTAATGGCTCACGTATTCAAAGTTTTAGGTGAAGTTTCAGTTCATGATGTACTTCCCTACCAGGTCAATCCTTACAATACGGATTATAATCAGCCTTCATGGTAAACAAGCACAGCTTCATTTGGAAAGCACATTTTCAACTGTTTTAAAAAATTGCAATGCTTTTGGTAAGAGAACCAAGGCACTTTTCTAAAAGGAGAAAAGTAGTTACGGAATCCCTGTGCATTTCCTCACCTATTCATCAGCTTCCCAGCTGGGGCACATCAGACGCTGGCTGCAGGACAACCCTGCAGCTCTTGGGCTCCTGCCACCAGTCTTCATAGACTACTCACTTTGGGTCCAAATTTCACTTATGACTCTACCAGCAAAGCTGCCTCTTCAAAAGGTTTAATGGCTTACAGAGGGCAAAGGGCACCTGGATGACTGAACAACACAAAAGGCAGGATTCTAAAACTCAGAACCCACGAGGAGAACAGAAAAAATACAGTTTTTTCTAAGTGGTTATGGTGAGTGCAGACTCAGCGCCAAAATGAAAAAGACACAGTCCAAAGAAGTGAAACTCCACAATCCCTGATCTGTTAGATTGGGGCTAGTTGAACAGTCATTTAAATCTAATTAGTCATCTAAATCTAATAGTCATTTGTATACAATGTAAGACATGGATACAATATGCAGTGCTAGCCCATATCTTCCTATTTGAATATCCCACATAAATTACTACAGATAGAATAAAAAAGACACATATCTATTTAAATGACTTCCTAGTTTCCATTCCAAAAGCAGAAGATACGTACTTAAGCAGCACATGCTACAGTGTCTTCTCTTTCAAACTATCTGTTCCTAGCCTCTAGGGATTTTGTTTTGTTATGCTTCATTCCACTGCCTAAGAAACTAAGATTTTGCCAGGAAGAGGGCCAATGTGACAAATCCATGATTCTTAGCATGGACCCAAGAAGCCTGCCTCCTTGATCAGATTTTCAGCTGGAAAGGTATCCACGCCTTGCCTAGTCCAATATTCGTTAAGTGAGAACATAAAATTCGAAGATGTTCTGTCACACTCTAGATTTGTATTAATATCCACAAACATTAAAGATTCACATGATACATATTTAGGAAACAGTGTTCTCATTGGTGCTCCAAATTGTTACTATTCTTTTCCATCCTGAAGATAACTAATACCTACCTATCTGTGTTCAATCTCAGCTTTAGATTATGGCACTGGTGTGTGAAAAACAACTGGTTCAACTATATAAGCAATATATTATATAATATATAAGCAATATATTAACTTTGCTTCTTTTTTTTTTTTTTTTGAGACGGAGTCTCACTCTGTTGCCCAGGCTGGAGTGCAGTGGCACAGTCTCAGCTCACCGCAACCTCCGCCCCCCCAGGTTAAATTCTCCCAGATACTCCTGCCTCAGCCTTCTGAGTAGCTGGGATTACAGGCGCACGCCACCCCACCCGGCTAATTTTTGTATTTTTAGTAGAGACGGGGTTTCACCATGTTAGTCAGGGCTGGTCTCTAACTCCTGACCTCGTGATCTGCCCGCCTCAGCCTCCCAAAGTCATGGGATTACAGGTGTGAGCCACCGCGCCCAGCCCAACTCTGCTTTCACAGGTATTGGCTCTCATTCCCTAGCCACCGGTTCTCCCCTTCCTGTAATTCAGGCCTGCAATATAATTTCTTAGTCCCCCAAGGAAAACAGAACTAAAGACTTCTAACAGAAGATCTCAGTCTACTAACATAGCTAATAGCTATTAAAGCTACTCAGGCATCGGCTTAATAAAAAACTAAAGGGCTGCAGCAAGTGATCAGATTTTCACCACTCATCTTTGTGAGATGGGTCTCAGAGGGCCCCCATCCCTGCTGACACCAACCATTCTTACCGGTAGCCTGCCAACACACAAGCAGTTCACAGTAGAACACTGCAGACTGCAGGGCATTTGCAGGCTACATAGCCTCAAGTTCCTAGAACAGGAACTGAGGCTTGGAAGGAGGTCAGTGCAGCGCACTCAGCGAATGGATAAACTGAATCATCATTTCACAAGGCTGCAAGCCCATGTACTAATGGAATCAACATGGAACCAGAGTTAAATTACTGCCTTAAATATCTAATGCATGTCAAGAAATCCGTCTAATTACTAAGTACCAAAATTATAATACTTCCAAATGAATTCACAAAGCAAAACGGTTGAACTACATGATCTGTAAGATCTCCTGGCAGATAAATCCTACTGGGAATCAATACACCACTGCTACCAAGAAAACAGTTCCAACAAATGAATAACAGAAACCCAGCCAGGCAGAGAGGTTCTTGTCTGTAATCCCAGCACTTTGGGAGGCTGAGGCAGGAGGATCGCCCATGGCCAGGAGTTTGAGACAAGCCTGGGCAACACAGCAAAGCCTTAAAAAAAAAAAAAAAAAAATCAGCTAGGCTCAGGGGCCTATGCCTGTACTCCCAACACTCTGGGAGGCTGAGGTGGGAAGATCACTTGAGCTCAGGATTTTGAGTCTACAGTGAACTATGATCAGACCACTGAATTGCAGCCTGGGAGCAGGCTGAGACCCTGAGACCCTGTCTCAAAATGTAAAAAACAGAAATGCCAATTTTCTTTATTCAGAGCTAAAGGCCTTCACCTACTACCCAGTCCCATCAAGGCTCCCTCCCAAAAGTTCACTGGCATACCATATCAAGTCAGTAAGCCCCCTTTTTTTTGTAGCAGGGTCTCACTCTGTTGCCAAGGCTGGAACAAGCCCTCTTCAACAAAGCTAAGATGGTCCATATTACTCATGTGGATGAGGGTGTTGAAGGACATTTACTGCCTTCCTTCATGGTCTCACTTCATGATCAAACCAAGATGCACAGGAAATAGGTTTGACAATTTACCTTTACCAAGAAAGACGATTCAGCAACAGTGGTAGAGCTGCCTGTTTGAACTTAAACTTGGTCATCTCAGTTTGAAACACAAATGGCAGCATGGAGAGCAGGCTGCCCGCTTTTTGGTTGGACATTTCTTTCACTCTGAGTTTGAGGTACAGCGAATTTCCCAAATCATTCAGATGTAAATATTCCAATACTCAAGCCAGGGGCCCATTCAGGAGGCTGAGTGCGGGAAGATGGCCTGAGCCCAGGAGTTCGATACCAGCTTGGGCAACACAGCAAGACTGTCTTGAGAAAAAGAATTCTAAGCAAAATAAAAACAAGAATTCAAAACAAAATTCATGAAAGATATAGGAAGGGTGAGGGAAGAAGTCCAACATTTTATCACCCACCAGCTACCAAGTATCTAACAGCACGATGTCCTAGCTTTGCAGTGCTCTTGGAAGAAAACGTGAAAACCCTGCAAAGGGAGCCGTCTGGATTTGTATTCCTCATCATTTACCATGACTAGAATGCTTAGGAGTGTGCCCTTCAGAAACTGAGCTTTTCAGGCAGAAAATTATACTTTTCTCTCCAGACCATATAGGAGTGCCTTAAAAAGTTATGCCAAAATGTAAAAAGGAGAAGAGTCAAGCCAAGGACCCCCATTTCTAAACTGAAGTCTTGGCTGCCCCTCAAACTGCAACTTACACACTCCTCCTGGGGTACTATGGTTTGCCTTTAGGCAGCATGTGAAGGTGTGAGGATCTCTTTTAGGAGATCTTGTCAGAGTACCTCAATGGCCAATCAGAAAGCAGATATTAAGGGTGAAGAAGCCACTTTTTGGAAAGTTAGATCATGCAGAGAAACTTAATTTACACTTTAAAAAATCAAATTTACCACATTCATGTGAGATGAGAGCTATCCTATGGCCATCTTCCTTTACAATTTCAGTAAGACAAGACAGAACTTACCAAGCTCTGAAATAGTCATTTCTCACTATTGGGATCATTAAAAGTTAGATTGTTTCCTTAAATACTATTTAACTTCACTACACACTGTTGTGACCACGGGCTAAGACATTCAGGGTACTAACCTATAGATCTGTTCTCACCTAATTTGCTCAAGCATCAAGACCCTGATAATAAAGACAGCAAATGTTGAAACAGCAGGATTTTAAACCAAGTTCCCCTCTGCAGCACAAGAAACTCAGGTAAGTTTCCAGTGTCCAAAGCCTGCACTCACAAACACAAACACGAAGCCCTCCCTTTGTAACCCTCAAGTACCCAGAACCTGCTGAAGAAAACCATCTTTCACCACCTTTTGATAAGGTGCCTCAGTATTAGTGGAAAAGCTTAATTCTCACAAAGATATCCAACAATGCTAATTTTTACATGGCATGTTATTCCCTTAGGCAAGATTAATAGAAAACCTGAAAAATTCGCAACAAGCACACAAAGACTAGTTTCTGTAACACAACCTGACCCCACTCATATCACACCATTTTAGAAGGAAGTCCGTTTAAACCAGTGATTCTCAAACAGGCAATTTTGACTTCTTACTATCACCATGGGAGGGAGGAGGCCGCGTCCTAGCAGAGGCCAAGAACAGTTGCTTAACATCCCATAACACAGAGGGCACTCTTCAACAAAAGTGATCAGGCTAAAATGTCAACAGTGCTCCCCAGGTTGAGAAACTGAATTTTAAACTAAACCTCTAGTTTAGATGACCACTAGGTCTCACCGAATGAGTTTACAGCTCAGAAACAAATCTAGAAAACTTACAGCCTTGGCCAGGCACAATGGCTCATGCCTGTAATCCTGGCATGTTGAACTGGATGGTGAAACCCCGTCTACCAAACAATACAAAAATTAAGCGGGCATGGTGGTGCATGCCTGTAGCCCCAGCTACTCAGGAGGCTGAAGTGGGGGCGATCACCTGAGCTCCCCAGGTCGAGGCTGCAGTGAGTTGTGATGGTGCCACTGCACTCCCCGCCTGGGTGACAGAGCCAGACCCTGTTTCAAAAAAAAAAAAAAAGCCTCTTGGCCATTTCTACCTATGGCCAAAATAATGTGAACAGATAATGACCTTTTAGAGTATTCACAAATGGGGATCTTAAGACACCGAGTACAAGTTACTGAACTAGAACTAAGGCGTGGGCAGCTTGATATGTTATACTTCCTCAACTTAGAAAATAGTTGCAAGGGTAGCATAAAGCTTCAGTCCACGAAGTTTGTAAGTTTGGATTTGCTATGGTATTGGTCAAAGTTCAGGATTGTTCCTAAACTAACAAACTGCACTCCATCCTAGCTAATGGAGAAAAAAAATATCCCTAGAGGCAGCTTCCATACCAGTTAAACACGAAACCAGAGCAGCAGTACTTAGTCTACACTCGTGACTAGGTAAGAGAACAGATATCATTCACCAACGTCCCTGTAACCAAGCAGTAAGTTAAGGCCAAGTTGTTACTGTCGAGAACCCCCTAGTTAAAAATAGCACTAGGCTGGGAAGGCCGAGTTCAAATACCAGCCTGGCCAACATGGTGAAACCCGGTCTCCACAAAAATACAAAAATTAGCCGGGCATGGTGGTGAGCGACTGTAATCTCAGCTACTCGAGAGGCTGAGGCAGCAGAATCACTTGAACCCAGAAAGCGGAGGTTGCAGTGAGCTGAGATCGCGCCATTGCGCTCCAGCCTGGACAACAGAGCGAGACTCCGTCTCAAAAAAAAAAAAAGAAAATCAAAAACCAATAATTAGTAGAGGACCAGTTAGGAAACCAAATTAACCATGCATCTCTTCCCCTGAACTATTTTCTGAGGAAGAAGGCAAACCCCAACACCCTCGGCTAAAGAATGTAACAAAATGCCAGTGTCTGGCTACCAGACACGACTGACACAGTATTCCCTTTCAGTTTTGCTGAATTGGCCAAAATGAGTATTAGGCTAGAATTCAAAATCCTGAAGAATCAAGTATGTTCCCCTACCTTAGTGGGTCTTAACTCCATCCTCAGGGGAATTCCAAACCAAAGTAAATTATCAGGGGGGCATTTTAAACATTTTAAGTAACACACAATTTAGGTAACACACAAAACATTTCAGTTGATTACTGAAATTGTATTATGGCAAGAAGTTGCCCAAGACTTAGTTTCTCATTATTTCATACTTGCCCCAAACTCCCTTTCAGTTAACCATAACACCATCTAGGCCAGACCACAGCAGGTTATCAGTATCAGCAGAGATCAGAAAACAAAAATAAAGCCACGCGTTAGGGTAATTATTTAGTTTTATTGTCTCTTTATTCCTGTAATGTAAAAAGGAAAACAATGTCATGTAACTCTCTTCACAGATACGACAGTTTCTGTAGCCTCTAAAACAGGCAGGAAATGGCCTTCATAACCATTCTCCAATTTTGCTGGAGGATCAGGGTGGTGGAAAAGTCATTGTAAAAACCAGTTGCAATATACTGTACTATCAGAGAGTAGGGTGAAGCAACGGAGTCCTTTTAACTAGCTGACTGAATCAACACAGCTAAAAGAATGCACCAGAAAGAAAGAAAAAATAAAATGCTACCAAAATCCCAATCCAGTATCTACCCTTTATGGAGAAAAGTTACCTTTATAATGTTTTACAAAGAATCGTGGTCTCAAGTTTCCACTGCTTTAGTAATAAAGAACTTTCAAAAAAAAAGAACACTCTAAACAACACCCTCCTGTATACAAAGCTCTATTTCAATAATTAATGCAATGATACCCTTGTTGAAACAATCCAGCCGCTTTGAAACTCTGGTATTTACTTACTAGATGAGCAAGTTTCTCTATGGAGGTGCCTTTAACTTCTCAAGAGATGTGTAAGTTAAGACGGCTCCAAGTTACATTTTAAGAGAGCCTTGTATTTTTAGAGGTTCTTTTTCATCGGTCAGAAAAACTTACGTTGACGATTCTGCATGCAAGGTTGCTCACAAACCATGCATCGCAAAGCTAACGAGGCAAATTTAAAGAACCAATGAAAAAGAGTGGAGGCTCGTCTGCATCTTTAATTGGCTATGGGAATCTCAATTTATTGCATTAATAATCTTTTAGACCTCAAGATACACGTGACCTAGGAACAGTTTACATCAATGGACAAGACTTAAAAATAGACACCAAGTTCATCAAGTATTTGAGCACCTACTAAAAATTACACAACTCCCACAACAACGCATTTTGCGTTTCTAAAGTTGTAAGAAGCATGTTCGGACGCTTGATGGAATTTCCCAAGTTGTTTGGGCCCCCCCCCCAAAAAAAACAGGTCTTCTCAGAAAAAGCGGGGGAGGAAAAGGGGGGCATTTTAGGGGCACAAACCAAACTGGTCTGTCGCATGTTAAGTCAATTTCACGTTCACCTACTGGTCACCACGAAGCCCAGGAAAGGTTTAAAAAGAACATTCCGGGGTCTCCAGAGATCATCTCTCCAAGTCCGCTCGGCACCGGCGCCTGAGCCGGGGCTAAGATCCCGCGTCTCTGGTTCTGTTCTGATAAAATCCGGGATATCCACAGGGATTCCCCGGGGCAGCCTTCAGGGAAGACGAGGGAGAGGGGCTGCCCGGGTCTCACGGGTGCTTCCCGCGCTGGGGATGGCGGCGAGCAGCCAGGGCCTATGGACGCGCAAAGGAAAGAATGCAGCAACCCCAGAACTCGCAGGGCCGCCCGCCCAGGAGTCTGAGGCGGGAAGGACCTCACCTTGCTGCGGTCCTCCTCCTGCTGCTGCAGCAACTCGGGAACCGCGGCCATGGCGACGCGGGACTCGAGCAGGGGCCGCCTGGCTGTGCGAGGAAAGAAGAGACTGGGCCGCCGCCGCCTGGGCGCCTCTCGGGGGCGGCCACGGCCCCGCCTCCGCCGGCCTCCCTGCCCGACAGCGGCAGGAGGCCTCCGGAGTCCGCCACCATCCCAGCTGCCCCGGGAGCAGGCGAGCAGGGCGCCACGTGCTCCCCCAGAGCGGCCTCCCAGTCCCCGCTGCCGTCCATCTTGGAGCCGGGCAAAGACGCCACGCGGGGCCTACCCTTGCTCCGCTCCACAAGGAGGCCGCCGACCGCAGGGCCGCGACACTGACGCGAAGCTACGGACACTCTCTCAGCAAGACGCGTCTAGAGAAAGACTGCGTTTCGGCGCGGGGGGAATTTATTACTCAGCCCCAGTCCAAGATGGCGGCTAGCGCTGACGTCACCAAATCTCGTGAGAGCAGAAGGGCGCGATTTGGAGGCTCCCGCGCTTCGGAGACGACGGCCCTTCCGCTCGGAGAGGTACTCCTTGCCTCTAACTGGTGGCGCGTCGGCGGGGGCCCACGAGAGCCTCGGGTGGGGCGTGAGCGCCGCGGGGCATTCTGGACCTGCTTTGCCTTAGGCTGTGCCTAATTCGAAACCAAAGCGCGGGACGGATGAAAGTACGGGTCGCGAGAGGTTGTGCGCGCCTTGAGAGTTAAGCGAAGTGTGGTGGCTTCCAAGGTACCGACACTTGCCGTAGGCTGGGCTTTTATTTAAGTCGTCTTTTCTCTAATCCAGACTCCTGCCACAGGGGCCACCGCCGTCCCGGCCCCGCCAGGGGTCCGCACCCACGGCAGAGCGGGAGGCGCCTTTTTGCGGTCCCAGTAATGGGACCTCAGCGCCGCCACCAGCTCTGACCGGCGAGCGACAGGACCCTCCCACCCGATTTCCACGTCTGTGCAACGGGTTCATTCTAGATCCACGGTAGAGGGTGTGAGGACCAATGAGAAGTATCCACACAGAACACTTAGAGAGCCTGGTGTCTAGGAATTAGTCGTTGTCTGTCACCTAGGACTGTGTGGCCGCCATGGGACGGGCTCCATCTTTGTGTTTTTCCGTGTCTTGCACACGCCTCCCTTCCTGAGCGTCACATTCCTGCAGCTTAGAGACTGGGACGTCTTGCCCCAAGCTGTTAATTCGCGTTTAGTATGTGTGGGTCCTTCGGGTATTGAGAGTCTTAATTTATAAATATCTTTTTTGGAGACAGGGTCTGGCTCTGTCGACTTTCTTAAGAAAGGGCTCTGTCCAAACATGTCGAAAAAGTTCACAATTTTGATGTGCAATATCATTCTGATGCAGCTTTCGCTTTGATGGTTGTTTTCTCTCTAATAGGAATACAAACATAAAGGCCCTCGACCGTTGCAAATAGACTAAAGTGAAAACAAATCTGAATGAAGATGAAGTTATTTCAGACCATTTGCAGGCAGCTCAGGAGTTCAAAGGGGTTTTCTGTGGAATCAGCCGCCCTTGTGGCTTTCTCTACTTCCTCTTACTCATGTGGCCGGAAGAAAAAAGTGAACCCATATGAAGAAGTGGACCAAGAAAAATACTCTAATTTAGTTCAGTCTGTCTTGTCATCCAGAGGCGTCGCCCACACCCCAGGATCGGTGGAGGAAGATGCTTTGCCCTGTGGACCTGTGAGCAAGCATAAGCCGCCAAACCAAGGTGAGGACAGACGAGTGCCACAAAACTGGTTTCCTATCTTCAATCCAGAGAGAAGTGATAAACCAAATGCAAGTGATCCTTCAGTTCCTTTGAAAATCCCCTTGCAAAGGAATGTGATACCAAGTGTGACCCGAGTCCTTCAGCAGACCATGACAAAACAACAGGTTTTCTGGTTAGAGAGGTGGAAACAGCGGATGATTCTGGAACTGGGAGAAGATGGCTTTAAAGAATATACTTCAAGTAATTATCTCAATTCTGGTTCTATATGTTTGCTATGTTTTCTATAATAGAGAGCAATGGTGTCAAAAGAATGAGGTTTGGTTTTGTTTTTTTAACTTACTGGCAAGGAACTCCCTTCAGATAGTAATTAACATTAAATAGCACTTTATGTGTATTAACTCACTTGATCCTCATGGTAGTCCTGTGAAGTATAGATACTGTTATCCACATTTTACAGATGAAACTAAAGTAGATCAAATAATTTAACTAAATAATACATAAAATCCACTTGTTTTATGAGCTACCAACAATATTAGAATTGCTTGTTTTCCTTGATTATGGAAAAAAGTCACCTGGTAACAGAATTCTAGTTGTTTGCTAGATATTCTGTTTAGAATCCAGTAAATACCCACTGCCCTACTTATTAGTGTAAACTGACTCGTAAAGTTAAAGACCCTGAAGCAGACCAGAACCCATGACCTAAATTTAGACCTTGGTAAACTGAGATAATCAGAGGTTCTTCATAAGGATCTGAGAATAAATACACTTTAACCTTCAACTTCTAATTTACTAACTCGGACAAGTGAGGAGAATAGCTTCCTTAAATTTAATATTCCATTCAAAAACAAAGACCATTGGCACTGGTGAATTAGCTAGTCCCATAAATTATATAGGGGTCTTTTGTTAAAGGAAAGTTTTACATCAATCATTCCTTTATCCAAGCTTCCCAAAGTGCAGTACATGTACTCTTAGTAGTTACACAGACTCTTTCATTTTTATTTTAAGAATAGTGTACTGACCCTTGCCGTAGCCTGGGCTTCTATTTAAGTCGTCTTTTCCCTAATCCAGACGCTTAAAACTATGTGTGTAACACATTAAACATGTCACATGTTCTAAAGAAAAATACTAAGTATATATAGGTGGTACTGGATACGTACCAAATGGTCAAGGCCTTAGCTCCTTATAACATTCCTCAGCTGTGTGGGGCAAGGATTATATATGCAAGAGCTAACTGCCTTCCTAAGATAATTAGTAGCAACCACCAAACTATTGTCTGCTTTCCAAGCAAGCAACATAAAAATCTTCTAAGGGCATCTTACAGTTTTGTATTTGTATCACTAAAACTTAGAATTGATAGTTTTCTCATGAGAAGTTACTTTCCTTAAACCAGGAATGTCACAGCTGAAATTACTAATAAGAAATGTATTATTAAAAGGCAGAAACCTGCTGGAACACGTGGGACCGTAGGGCTTGTAGCTCTTGGCACAAAGTAAGGAAGTGCGACAGAGAGGAATTTGTTTGGAATGTGAATGAGCCCCAATAGCCCAGGCAGAGAGAAGACTGGTTGTTTTTTTTTTTTTCATAGAGTCAGCTTTGTTGATCTAGATTAGCACTCAGCTGTGTTTCTCAGTTAACTCAGTAGCAACCTTAAGAAGTGAGCAGAATCGCTTCCCCCTGCACCCCGCCCAGACTTGACCGCTGGGACCCAAGTGATTCTCCCATCTCAGCCTGCTGAGTAGCTGAGACCACAGGCGTGCATCACCATGCCTGGCTAATTTTTTTATTTTTTGTAGAGACGGGTCTCCCTGTGTTGCCCAGGCTAGTCTCCAACTCCTGTCTTCAAGCAGTGCTCCCACCTAGGCCTCCCAAAATATTGAGATTACAGGTGTGACCCACTGTGCCCAGGCAGAATCACTCTTTTTAGAAAATAAGTATTAGTAAGTAGTGGGTTGTGAAATAAATAAAGGGACAATTAGTGTCATGGTGAATAAAAGAAAAAGGGCTCACTAAATTGATTAATGGGTCTGGAGGATACTGGATCCCAAACCCAAGAAGGTGGCACCCAAGAAGAATTACATTTTAAAAATTAAAAAGATGTTTTTAATGAAAAATATTGGATCAATAATTTCTACCCAGTCTTCTCAAAGGTGAGAGCATAGAAATGTGTCTGGCATTCTTCCAAATACCTGAGCAGTTTCCCAAGTATCAGTGCACCTTTTGAAGACTGGCAGGAATGAGAAAGTCTGACTTACTCTGATTTATATTTTGTGTATAAATACACAAAGGGCTGGGGTTTAGGTTTTAGTTTTTTTTTTTTTTTTTTTTTTTGCTATGCTGATTTAATCCTGAAGTATTAACCATCCTGCCAGTTCCATCATGAGAATACTGGAGATGCATGAAGGTGTTTTTAGTGCACTTCATATACAAGGACTTGAAAACATTTCACTTTCATTACTTTGAGTGAATAAGCAGACTTGATGCTACATGCAGTAAATATTCTTGGATCATTTTTTATTTTTATAAATTGAATCATGTTGAATGTTCTGAGCCTTAGTGTCTAAAGGATCCTGTAATCTAGGTTTTCATGTTTGTGATCATGTGTATGTGAAGAACCTAGCCAGGGGTAAGTTTGCAGCGAGAAATGTATGGTCTATTGGCATGGCATTTGCTAAGTTTTTTTCTTCCCGTTTTTAACATGTTTGTCTTCTGCTTCATTAACCTAGTGTGTAGATGAATGCCACACTTCTTTTTCCTAGGCTTTAATTCCATCAGTCATAAATTTCTTGTAGGTCTTTCACGTGTTAATAATTCCAATTGAGCCAAGTAAATTTGGAGTAGAATAACTTAGTTCCTAAGTTGAATTTCATTTAACTCTCCAAATAATTTTTCAGAAGGGATTCCATTTTTTGCTAATGATAGAATTGACATTTCCAGCCGGGCGTGGTGGCTCATGCCTGTAATCCTAGCACTTTGGGAGGCTGAATCGGGTGGATCACTTGAGGTCAGGAGTTCAAAACCAGCCTGGCCAACATGGTGAAACCCCATCTCTACTAAAAATACAAAAAAATCAGCCGGGCACAGTGATCACTTGTAATCCCAGCTACTAGGGAGGCTGAGGCAGGAGAATCGCTTGAACCTGGGAGGTGGAGATTGCAGTGAGCTGAGATCACACCACTGCACTCCAGCCTGGAAAAAAAAAAGAATTGACATTTCCATCTTTGTAAAAAATAGTTGAAGGCCCAGTGCGGTGGCTCATGCCTGTAATCCCAGCACTTTGGGAGACCAAGGTGGGAGGATTGCTTGAGGCCAGGTGTTTAAGACCAGCCTAGGCAACATAGAGAGATCGCATCTCTACAAAAAAAAAATTTTTTTGTTAATTAGCCAGGTGTGGTGGCACATGCCTGTAAAGGAAGCTGAGACAGGAGGATTGCTTAAGGCCAGGTGTTCGAGGTTACAGTGAGCAGTGATCGAGCCAGTACACTCCATCCTGGGTGACAAGTGAGACCCTGTCTCAAAAAAAAAAAAAAAAAAAAAATTTGACAAATGTAAAGTTGTTTTCCTCCTTTTCTGTGGGTCTCTCTGCAAGCATGTTCCAAGCACGTGTATTTCCTACTCTGTTTCTCTGAGTATCTAATTGGTGATTTCCAAGATTGCCTCCTTTGCTCTACTGTGTGGTAGATTGGAAACACAGATTCTGGTGCCAGGCTGCCTGTCCAGCTTTTTGCTTTGGGGCAAATTAACAGCACTGCCTAGTGGGACAGGGCCTCATTCATTAAAATGGGGGTAACTTACGATCCTTATTTTGCTGGGTTGTTGGGTTTGAAAATTAAATAATGTTTTGAAAGCCCCAAGGCCATTGCTTAGCATAATAGTCCCCCCTCTTTCTCTCCTCTTACTAAGAAACAAGTGAATATACAATATTTCTTGCGTTTGTTGAGTCTCTGTGTTTTTTGTTTTTTGTGTTTTTTTTGAGATACAGTCTTGCTCTGTCACCCAGGCTGGAGTGCAGTGGCACGATCTTGGCTCACTGCAACCTCTGCCTCCAGAGCAATTCTCCTGCCTCAGCCTCCAGAGTAGCTGGAATTACAGGTGTGCGCCACCACACCTGGCTAATTTTTGTATTTTGAGTAGAGACTGGGTTTCACCATGTTGGCCAGGCTGGTCTTGAACTCCTGACCTCAGGTAATCCGCCTGCCTCGGCCGCCTAAAGTGCTGGGATTATAGGCATAAGCCACCATGCCTGGCCATGTTCCCTTTTTTAAAATGTGTATGAGGAAGGGGCTTACTATGCAAGCACTTGGAGGCCAAGGAGCACTGAAAATGAGGAGAGAGTTCAAAAATCAAGTTAGATCCTGGGATACACCAACAAATCCAGACACTACAGTTCTTTCAGAGAAACCTGGGGACGAAAAGTAAGGCTTTGACCTCAGAAAATGAACTTACAGGAAAAATAATGTGTCCTAATGAAATTTCTCTAGTATTCACATGTTATAAAATGTTAGGAAGAGGGAAAATGTATCCTCCTACAAGCCATGAATCAGAATTCTAATAATCTAAAGCTAATTAGAAAAATATTACATGTTAAATATTAAATATTAGAATAGAAAAATATATGAGGGAAAAAAATTCAGACACAGCTGAATTTTTCAGGCTGTTCCAGCACTAAAAAAAAAAAATACAGGAGAAGAATGTCACATATTTTCCTCTTCCTCCCCCTCCAGATTCCATAATATCGAATTCATTACTTTTCATTTGTGCGTGCCTTATTTTCCTTTCGTTGTTTGTCACTAATACTGTTAGTAAAAGGATTCCTCCACCTATGTTCATAATTAAGTTTTGGTCTAAAAAGAACTATAAACAGAAGCACAGTTCCCTAGATTTCTAATTTTTTTAAATTTTATCACAGCCAGTTAACTTATTAAATTGGATACTTAAACACATAGTACAGTAAACTGGGTGTGGTCCTGTAGCCGCCAGATCTTCAGTTTTGACTTTGGCCCAATTTTCCTAGAAGTACTTAATTTTAATTCATTTTATTGCCTAATGTCCTATTAATAATCCCGTTGGTTTCAAAGTATATTCTTAGGTTTCACAAGAGGCTGAAATTTGGTCTTAGGGGTTGTCACTTAAAAATAACTAATGTAATTTTTGGCTGGGCACGGTGGCTCATGCCTGTAGTCCCAGCACTTTGGGAGGCCAAGGCGGGCGGATCACGAGGTCAGGAGTTCAAGACCAGCCTCACCAACATGGTGAAACCCCATCTCTACTAAAAATACAAAAATTAGCCAGGCACGGTAGCGGGCGCCTGTAATCCCAGCTATTCGGGATGCTGAGGCAGGAGAATCACTTGACCCCAGGAGGCAGAGGTTGCAGTGAGCCAGTATCGCCCACTGCACTCCAGTCTGGGCGACAGAGGGAGACTCCATCTAAAAAACAAAAAAGAAAAAGAAAGTCATTTTTAATTGTATTGTTTCAGAGCGTTTTAGAGTACTTGTTTTTTAGTGTTAGCTTTGTGTTTCCCCCCTCCCCTTTTCCCTGATTTTCTTTTCAGACATCTTTTTACAAGGGAAACGGTTCCACGAAGCCTTGGAAAGCATACTTTCACCCCAGGAAACCTTAAAAGAGAGAGATGAAAATCTCCTCAAGTCTGGTTACATCGAAAGTGTCCAGCATATTCTGAAAGATGTCAGTGGAGTGCGAGCTCTTGAAAGTGCTGTTCAACATGAAACCTTAAACTATATAGGTCTGCTAGACTGTGTGGCTGAATATCAGTAAGTATGAGATTGGAGGTGAATTAATACAGGGTAGGACAGATGGTGCCTGTCAAAGGTGTGCCTGTAGGTACTGTAGCCTCTGTCTGTTTAATGTCCAAACCTTTGTGCTAGGTAAAAGAATTGGGTGGGGCGGGGTTGAGAACAGGTACAAGGAGAAGAGCCACGTAACCTTTGTCATCCAGTGCTCCAAAATCAAATTGTTTGCTGGAGAAAGGTATACTCTTTCTTTGTTTGTTTTTTTTTTGAGACGGAGTGTCGCCCAGGCTGGAGTGCGGTGGCGCAATCTTGGCTCACTGCAACCTCCGTCTCCCAGGTTCAAGCGGTTCTCCTGCCTCAGCCTCCTGAGTAGCTGGGACTACAGGCATGCACCACCACACCTGGATAATTTTTGTATTTTTAGTAGAGACAGGGTTTCACCATGTTGGCCAGGCTGGTCTCAAACTCCCGACCTCAAGTGATGCATCCACCTTGGTTTCCCAAAGTGCTGGGATTACAGGCGTGAGCCGCCACGCCTGGCCGAGATTTTTCAATATCCCTAACATGGCCTGTTTGCCAGCCTCTCCTTCCCCTCCCCCAAAGCAAGGTACCTGCCATAAGATCCAATTTCATTCCTGCGTTTTCTTTCCCGTTTTCCTAAAGATAGCACCATGATCTGTTGGTTCTGAAAATCAACTCTCTTCCTGGCTTCCAGGCAGTGCTTGACATGGATCGGAGCTCTGAACTTTCTAAAGCTTCCCGTGGTTGTTTTGTTTCGTTTCGTTTTGTTTTTTGAGACGGAGTTTTGCTCTTGTTGCCCAGGCTGGAGTGCAATGGTGCGATCTCAGCTCACTGCAACCTCCGTCTCCTGGGTTCAAGCAATTATCTTGCCTCAGCCTCCCGAGTAGCTGAGATTACAGGCATGCGCCACCATGCGTGGCTAATTTTGTATTTTTAGTAGAGATAGGGTTTCTCCATGTTGGTCAGGCTGGTCTCAAACTTCTGACCTTAGGTGATCCGCCTGCCTCAGCCTCCCAAAGTGCTAGGATTATAGGCGTGAGCCACCACGCCCGGTCCCTATGGTTTTTATATCGTAGCTGTCTTACTGTTTTACTCAGGTATTTCAGAGGCCAAGTGTTACAGAAAAGGGGTCCTGATCCAGACCCCAAGAGGGTTCTTAGATCTCGGGCAAGAAAGAATTTAGGGTGAAGCCAGGCACAGTGGCTCACACCTGTAATCCCAGCACTTTGGGAGGCCGAGGTGGGCAGATCACCTGAGGTCAGGAGTTCGAGACCAGCCTAGCCAACATGGCAAAACTCCGTCTCTACTAAAAATACAAAAATTAGCCAGGCGCAGTGGTGTGCGCCTATAGTCCCAGCTACTCGGGAGGCTGAGGCAGGAGAATCACTTTAATCCGGGAGGCAGAAGTTGCAGTGAACCGAGATGATGCCACTGCACTCCAGCCTGAGCAACAAGCAAGACTCTGTCTCAAAAAAAAAAAAGAAAAGAAAAAGCATCCAGGATGAGTCTGCAGTGCAAAGTAAAAGCAGGTTTATTAATAAAGTAAAGTAGTGAAAGTATAGCTACTCCATAGACAGAGCAGGGCGTTCCTGAAAGTAAGAGGAGGAACACTTCCACCCTAAGTATAGTGCTCATATATATAAGATAAAAAAAGATCTTGGGGAGATGTGCTCTACTGCAAGGGTTTGTGATAAAGGATTAATTTTCTTAATTACTATATTTTGCAAGAATCGATATTATCTTTAAAGCAAAATTAGGAATGCCTTCGTTCTCCAGATATCGGGGTATCTGGACACTCCCAAGTCTGGGTCTGTTAGTAAACATTATTAATTTGTTCCCTTAACCTTAAGCATCTAGAGGCTAGGAATGGCTGACTTTCTGGGAATGCAGCTCAGCAAGGCCCAGCCTCATTTTCCTAGCCCTCACTCAAGATGGAGTTGCTCTAGTTCAAACGCCTCTGACGCAAAGGTGGCTACAACCTGCAGGTACCCCTAATCCAAATAAGGCAAGGGAGCACTGAGAACAAGATAGAGAGAAAAATCTGTTCATGTAAACCTTGAAGCTCTAGTTAAAATTTAAGTTTAAAAGCTTTTCTATTCCACAGCCCAACACAAATTCGTAAACTTTCTTAAAACATTATGAAATTTTTTTTTGGTTATTTATTTATTTATTTATTTTTAGTTCATCAGCTATTGTGTGGTCCAAGACAATTCTTCCAATGTGGGCCAGGAAGCCAAAAGAGTGGACACCCTTGATAATCTGAAAACTGGTTAGACCACCTAATGGTTTTATTTTTTATTTATTTATTTTTGAGACGGAGTTTCACTCTTGTTGCCCAGGCTGGGGTGCAATGACACGATCTTGGCTCACTGCAACCTCCGCCTCCTGGGTTCAAGTGATTCTCCTGCCTCAGCCTCCTGAGTAGCTGGGATTACAGGTGCATGCCACCACACCCGGCTAATTTTTGTGTTATTAGTAGAGACGGGGTTTCACCATGTTGGCCAGGCTGGTCTCGAATTCCTGACCTCAGGTGATCTGCCCGCCTCAGCCTCCCAAAGTGCTGGGATTACAGACGTGAGCCACCGTGCCTGGCCTAGACCACCTAATGGTTTTATAGCACAACTGCGTCATATCTGAGAAGAGCCCTGTATACCAAGAGATTTAATAGACTTCGACTGCCCTTTAGATAAACCAAAGAAGCCATACAGTCACCTCCACCCAAGGCCTACACGAGGTTCCTGACACCCAATGCTTGTCATAGAGATGATAAAATATGTCCATAGCACTGTTGTTTGTTTTTTGCTTTTTAAGTCAGCATCAACATTGGTAATATGAACATTTTTGAAACTAAGGTTTTTTTTGTTGTTTTTTGTTTTCGTTTTTGTTTTTGAGACAGAATCTTGCTCTGTCACCCAGGCTGGAGTGTGGTGACCCAATCTCCGTTCACTGCAACCTCCGCCTCCTGGGTTCAAGCAATTCTCCTGTGTCAGCCTCCCCAAGTGGCTAAGACTACAGGCACCTGCCACCACACCTGGCTAACTTTTTGTGTTTTTTACTAGAGATGGGGTTTCGACATGTTGGCCAGGCTGGTCTCGAGCTCCTGGCCTTGAGTGATCCGCCCGCCTCGGCCTCCCAAAGTGCTGGGATTACAAGTGTGAGCCACCGCACCCAGCCTAGAATTTTTTTTTTTTTAAGACACGGTTTTGCTCAGTTGCCCAGGCTGGAGTGCGGTGGCATGATCTCGGCTCACTGCAACGTCCACCTCCCAGGCCCAAGTGATCCTCCCACCTCAGCCTCCTGAGTAGTTGGGACCACAGATGCGAACAACCATGCCCAGCTAATTTTTTTGTATGTTTTGTAGAGATGGGGTTTTGCCATGTTGCTCAGGCTGATCTAGAATTCCTGAAGTCAAGCAAGCTGCCTGTTTCCGTCTCCCAAAGTGCTGGGATTTACAGGTGTGAGGCATCACGCCTAGCTAAGAATATTTTATTTTTTAAATTTTATTTATTTATTTTTTTGAGACAGAGTCTTGCTCTGTCACCCAGGCTGGAGTGCACTGGCGCGATCTCGGCTCACTGCACGCTCCACCTTTTGAGTTCACGCCATTCTCCTGCCTCAGCCTCCCCAGCAGCTGGGACTACAGGCACATGCCGCCACGCCCGGCTAATTTTTTTTTTTTTGTATTTTTAGTAGAGACAGGGTTTCACCGTGTTAGCCAGGATGGTCTCGATCTCCTGACCTCGTGATCCGCCCGCTTCAGCCTCCCAAAGTGCTGGGATTACAAGTGTGAGCCACCGCACTGGGCCTAAGAATTTTTTATTTTATTTTTTTGAGACAGTCTCTCACTGTCACCCATGCTGGAGTACAGTGATGCATTCAGGGCTCACTGCAGCCTCTAACTCCCCAGGCTCAGGCTGTCCTTCCACCTCAGCTTCCCAAGTAGCTGGGACTACAGGGATGCACCACCACATCCAACTAATTTTTGTATTTTTTGTAGATGTGGAGTCTCACCATTTTGCTCAGGCTGGTCTTGAACTCCTGGGCTCAAGTGATCCGCCGCCTCAGCCTCTCAAAGTATTGGAATTACAAACGTGAGCCACTACACCTGGCCGATTTTGTTTGTTTTTGAGAAGGAGTTTTGCTGTTGTCGCCCAGGCTGGAGTACAATGGCGAGATCTTGCCTCACTACAACCTCTGTTTCCCGAGTTCAAGTGATTCTCCTGCCTCAGCCTCTCTAGTAGCTGGGATTACAGGCTCCTGCTACCATACCCAGCTCATTTTTGTATTTTTCATAGAAACGGGGTTTCACCATGTTGGCCAGGCTGGTCTCGAGCTCCTGACCTCAGGTGATCTGCCCGCCTCAGCCTCCCAGAGTGCTGGGATTACAGGTGTGAGCCACTGTGCCCGGCCCCGCTGAATTTTTAATGAGTAATATGCTATTAAGAGTAACTCCCCACACCCACTCTGTATTGAACCTCTGTTTAAAAAGTTCCTGTGTTCCTGAGATATTTTAGGACCATATGTACAATCATTTGTCCCCACACTCATTTTTTAACGCAAGATGGTATACCCTGCTTTTTTCCACTTAAAAAAATTATTTTAAAAAAAAATCAGGCTGGGCGCGGTGGCTCACACCTGTAATCCCAGCACTTTGGGAGGCCGAGGCAGGTGGATCACGAGGTCAGAAGATCGAGACCATCCTGGCTAACACGGTGAAACCCCGTCTCTACTAAAAATACAAAAAATTAGCTGGGCGTGGTGGCGGGCGCCTGTAGTCCCAGCTACTCAGGAGGCTGAGGCAGGAGAATGGCATGAACCTGGGAGGCGGAGCTGGCAGTGAGCCGAGATCATGCCACTGCACTCTAGCATGGGCGACAGAGCAAGACTCTGTCTCAAAAAAAAAAAAAAATCTTAGTTTATATAGATCTGTAACATTCTTTTCTCATGTAATAATTTTCCACCACCCACAATTAACAACACTGTTGCATTTGCTTAAAACTTTTTTTTCCTTATCCCTGTGATTACATGGAGATCTTTTTTTAAAAGAAATATAACATTACAGATTAACCCCAAATTCTGTTGAACCACCCGTGGCCAAAGGCAATCGCCGTTTTAAGTTTGGCACTACCTTCTTCTAGTCTGCCTTCTACGCTCTTTTTTGTTCTTTTCTTTTCTTAGTGACCAATGATCTGTGACACAGCATCAGGAGAACCTAAGAATATGTGCCCTCTATACTCTTAGCACACACATAATGCTATGTATAATACACATGCATAGGCAGCACTTATGTATGATTTCATGCAAAACTGTGAGAGTCATACAGACATCTCTAGATACACAGTATCACAAAGCTAGTGAGATACTGGGCTCAGAGGCCAGCTGCTTGAGTTTCGATTCTGGCTTGGCTTTTCATCTTAACCTTAGATTAATTACTTAGTTGCTCTCTATCTCAATTTATTCATCTTTAAGATAAGACAAATGGTAGTACCTACCTCATAAGGTTGTTATAAAAGAGATATTCCCTGAACAGTGCTTAATGCATACTATATATTCAGTAGATGTTACATTATTATTTTGATCTACTTTTTTTCTTTTTTTACTTTTTTATAGAAATAATTCTTGCTTTGTTGCCCAGACTAGTGTACTACTGTAGAACTGGGAAGGAAGTGTGATCCTCCCACCTCAGCCTCCCAAAGTGCTGGGATTACAGGCGTGAGCCACCTTGCCCAATCTACTACTCGTGTGTGTGTGTGTGTGTGTGTGTGTGTGTGTGTGTGTGTGTGTCAGAGTCTCGCTGTATTGCCCAGGCTGGAGTGCAGTGGCACAATCTGGACTCACTATAACCTCCGCCTCCCGGGTTCCAGCAATTCTCCTGCCTCGCCCTCCTGAGTAGCTGGGATTACAGATGTCTGGCTAATTTTTTTTGTATTTTTAAGAGACAGGGTTTTGCCATGTTGGCCAGGCTGGTTTCGAACTCCTGACCTAAGGTGATCCACCCATCTCAGCCTCCCAAAGTGCTGGGATTACAGACGAGCCACTGCACCCAGCCCTACTTCTCTCTTAACTCGTTTTTTATATTCTTTTGTATGAATGAGCCTTATCCATTTCCCTATTGGGAACATTCAGATTATTTCTAGTTTTCCACAATTACAAACAGTGCTGCAGCAAATGTGCCTCTTTGTATTTACAGAGCTGTTCTAGGCAGATGCACAGATTCATTTGTTTGTTTTATTTATTTTTTTTTCTTGAGACGGAGCTTCACCCTTGTTGCCCAGGCTGGAGTGAAATGGTGCGGGCCACTGCAACTTCCACCTCCTGGGTTCAAGCGATTCTCCTGTCTTGTACTCCCAAGTAGCTGAGATTACAGGCATGTGCCTTGTACATGCCTGTAATTGTAAAATAAAAAATACGCCCAGCTAATTTTTTATTTTTAGCAGAGACAGGGTTTCACTATGTTGCCCAGGTTGGTCTTGAACTCCTGACCTCAGGTGATCCACCCACCTCAGCCTCCCAAAGTGCTGGGATTACAGGTGTGAGCCACCACGCCTGGCCTTTGTTTTAGACGTGTGATATATGCAGTTACAATACATTTAGTTGGTCTGAAGTAGACCTGGACATGACTGCTTCTTAAATCTCCCAGACACTTGTCACTTCACTTGTACTCAGGATATCAAGCCATTGCTATCCTGTACTTTAGGAAGGTTGCTGGGTCAAGGGTATGCATTTTAAATTACCAAGAATATGAGTGAATACATTTAACAATACAGTGTTAGTAATTTTGATAACATTGTATTTTTAATTTGCATTTCACATAAGTGAGACTGAGCATCTTTTCATGTAAGAGCTATTTGTGAACTGTTACTGTACTTTTAATTTGGGTTTACGCTACTATGACATTAAAAAATGTTTTTGACAATAATTGTATATATTTAGGGCTACAATATGATATTTTGATATATGTATACCTAATGGAAAGATTAAATAAGCTAATTATCATATCCATCATTTCACCTATTTATCATTTTTTGGTGGTGAGAACCCTTAAAATCTACTCTTAGCAACTTTTAAATATACAATGCATTATTAACTATGGTCACCATGCTGTGCAGCAGATCACTAAAATTTATTCTTCTGACCTAACTGAAACCTCGTACCCTGGGATCAGCATCTCCCCTTTCCCCTTCCCCACTCTCCATCCCTATCCTCTTGTAATCACCATCTCCTCTATTTCTGAGTTCGACTTTTTTAGATTCCACATGTAAATGAAATCATGCAGTATTTGTCTTTTTGTGCCTGGCTTATTTCACTCAGCAAAATGTTCACCATGTTCACCCATGTCACAAATGACAGAATTTCCTTCTTTTAAAAGGCTATGTAGTGTTCTATTGTGTGTGTGTGTGTGTGTGTGTGTGTGTGTGTGTGTATCTCTCCACATTTTCTTTATCCATTTGTCCATAGATGGACACTTAGGTTGTTTTCACATCTTGGCGCTTGTGAATAATGCTGCAGTGAACCTGGGACTGCAGGTGTCTCTTCAACATACTGATTTTAATTTGTTTTGCTATATATCCAAAAGTAGGATTCCTGGATCATATAGTGGTTCCGGTTTTAGTTTTGAGATGTTTTAGTTTTCTGAGGAACCTCCATGATGTTTTTATCAAATGGCTGTACTAATTTACATGCCCACCAACAGTTTATCAGGGTTCTCTTTTCTGCAGTCCTCACCAACACTTACCTTTTGTCTTTTTGATAATAGCCATTCTAACAGGCATGAGGTAATAATAGCTCAGTGTGATTTTGGTTTGCCTTTCGCTAATGATTAGAGATGTTGAGCATTTTTTCATCTATCTGTTGGTCATTCATGTCTTCTTTCAAGAAATAGTCATTGAGCTCCTTTGCCCATTTTTTAATCAAGTTATTTGTTTTGTTACTATTTAGTTGTTTGAGTTCCTTATATACTTTGGATATTATCCCCTTATCAGATATGTGGTTTGCAAATATTTTCTCCCATCCTGTGGGTTGTGTCTTCACTGTTAATTGTTTCCTTTGTTATGCAGAAGCTTTTTAATTGGATGTATTTGTCTGTTTTTGCTTTTGTTACCTGTGCTTTTGGGCTTCTATCCTAGAAATCATGGCTCAGATCAGTGTCAGGGAGCTTTTCTCATGTTTTTTTCTAGTAGTTTTACAGTTTCAGGTCTTAAATTTTAAGTTGATTTTTGTATGTGGTATGAGATAGGGTACAATTTCATTCTTATGCAAGTCGATACCCAGTTTTCCTACCAAAATTGACAAGACATTCCCCATTGTTCGTTCTTGGTACCTTTATTGAAAATCAGTTGACTGTAAATTCATGGTTTTGTTTCTGGGCTGTCTGTCCTGTTCCATTGGTTTAAGGTGTCTGTTTTTATGCTATTATCATGCTGTTTGATTATAACAGCTTTACTTTATACAGCCATGTTCCACATAACAATATCTCAGTCAACAACAGACTGCATGTAAACAGTGGTCCCATAAGATTATAATGGAGCTGAAAAACTCCTATCATCTAGTGATGTTATGTTATAGTGCAACGTACTACTCGTGTTCGTGGTTATGCTGGTATAAACTAACCTCCTATTCAGTCATATAAAAACAACACATACCATTATGTACACTGCAGTATATAATTGATAATGGCAATAAACAACTATTACTGGCTTATGTATTTACTATGATTCTGACCCTGTGTAGGCCTAGGCTAACGTGTATGTTTGTGTCTTCGTTTTTAACAAAGGTTTAAAGGGTAAAAAATAATTTTAATAATAGAAAAAGCATGTAGAATAAAGATATCAAAAAAGAGGCTGGTGCATGGTGGCTCACACCTGTAATCCCAGCACTTTGGGAAGCCGAGACAGGTAGACCACTTGAGGTCAGGAGTTCGAGACCAGCCTAGGCAACATGATGAAACTCCAGTCTTTGCTAAAAATGCAAAAAACTACCCGGGTGTGGTGGCACATGGCTGTAATCCCAGCTAGTCAGGAGGCTGACGTAGGAAGATGGCTTGAACCCGGAAGGTGGGGGTTGCAGTGAGCCAAGATTGCGCCACTGCACTCCAGCTTGGGTGACAGAGCAAGACTTTGTCTCAAAAAAAAAAAGAAAATATTTCTGTATAGTTGTACAATGTGTTTGTTTTAAGAAAAGTATTATTACAAGAGTCAATAAATTAAGTGGCCGGGCATGTGGTGGCTTACGCCTGGAATCCCAGCACTTTGGGAGGCCAAGGTGGGTGGATCACCTGAGGTCAGGGGTTTGAAACCAGCCTGGCCAACATGGTGAAACCCCATCTCTGCTAAAAATACAAAATTAGCCAAGCATGGTGGTGCATGCCTGTAATCCCAGCTATTTGGGAGGCTGAGGCAGGAGAATCGCTTGAACCTGGGAGGTGGAGGTTGCAGTGAGCCAAAATTGTGCCATTGCACTCCAGCCTGGGCAACAAGAGCGAAACGCCATCTCAAAATAATTAATTAAATAAGTTTATACAGTAAAAAAGTTACAGTAAGCTAAAGTTAATGTATTATTGAAGAAAAAAACATTTTTTATAAATTTAGTGTAGCATAAGTGTACAGTGTTTATAAAGTCTATAGTAGTATACAGTAACGTCCCAGGCCCTCACATTCACTCACCACTCAACTCACTCACTCAGTCACCCAGAGCAACTTCTAGTCCTGCAAGCTGCATTCATGGTAGGTGCCCTATACAAGTATACCATTTTTTATCTTTTATACCATATTTTTACTGTACCTTTTCTGTGTTTAGATGCACTAATGCTTACCATTGTGTTACAGTTGCCAGCAGTATTCAGTACGGTAACATGCTGTACAGGTTTGTAGCCTAGGAGCGAAGATCTGGGTGTGTAGTAGGCTATCCTACCTAGGTTTGTGAATATACTCTATGTTTGCACAATGACAAAATTGCCTAACCAGGCATTTCTCAGGACATATCCCTGTCATTAAGCTACACGTGACTGTACTTTGAAATCAGGCAATGTGATGCCTCCGACTTTGTTCTTTTCACTCAAGATTGCTTTGGCTATTCAGGGTCTTTTGTGGTTCCATGTGAATTTTAGGATTTTTTTTTTTCTATTTCTGTGAAAAATGATGTTGGAATTTTTTGTTTGTTTGTTTTTGAGACAGAGTTTCACCCATGTCACCCAGGCTGCAGTGCAATGGCACAGTCTCAGCTCACTGCAACCTCTGCCTCCCAGGTTCAAGCAATTCTCCTGCCTCAGACTCCCGAGTAGCTGGGATTACAGGCGCACATCACCACGCCTGGTTAATTTTTGTATTTTTAGTAGAGACGATGTTTCACCATGTTGGCCAGGCTGGTCTGGAACTCCTGACCTCAGGTGATCTGCCCACCTTGGCCTTCCAAAGTGCTGGGATTACAGGTGTAAGCCACCATGCGCGGCAGAATTTTTCTTTTCTTTTTTTTTTTTTTTCTGAGACAGGGTCTGGCTTTGTTACCCACGCTGTTGTACAGTGATGCAATCTTGGCTCACTGCAAACTCCACCTCCTGAGCTCAGCCTCCTGAGTAGCTGGGACAACAGGCTCCAGCCACAACACCTGGCTGATTTTTTGGTATTTTTTGTAGAGACAGGGTTTCACCATGTTGCCCAGGCTGGTCTCGGGCTCCTGAGCTCAAGCAATCCGCCTGCCTCGGCCTCCCAAAGTGTTGGGGATTACAGGTGTGAGCCACCACACCCAGCCTGCCATTGGAATTTTGATAAAGATTGCATGGAACCTATAGATTGCTTGGGATACTATGGACATTTTAACAATATTAATTCTTCCAGTCCATAAACAGAGGATATCTTACCATTTATTTGTATCATTTTCAGTTTCTTTACAGTTTTATAGTTTTCAGAATGCTATTAAGGTTTTTTTTTATTTACATTTATTCTACAATTACAGTACATTGCTGCAAACAGTGGTCTGTGGCAGAAATATAGCATGGTGGCTCACACCTGTAATCCCAGCAGTTTGGGAGGCCAAGGCAGGTGGATCACTTGAGGTCAGGAGTTGAAACCAGCCTGGCCAATATGGTGAAACCCCATCTGTACTAAAAATACAAAAATTAGCTGGGCGAGGTGGCGCACACATGTAATGCCAGCTACTCAGGAGGCTGAGGCAGAAGAATCGCTTGAACCCAGGAGGCGGAGGTTGTAGTAAGCCGAGATTACACCACTGCACTCCAGCGTGGGTGACAGAGTGAGACTCCATCTAAAAAAAAAAAAAAAGAACCAGGAATGGCATCCTAGAGTTACTGGGGCCCTTTTCTCAACTACATAGATTGTCAAACTTGGCAATATTACAAAACAATTATAAAGACAATAAAATTATCTCTAAACCTACACTGTCCAGTAGAGTAGCCACTAACCCCTATAGCTGTTGAGCATTTGAATGTGGTCAGGCCAAACTAAGGTGTGCTATAACAATATACAAACTACATTTCAATGACTTTGTACAAAAAAGAATGTAAAATATCCCTATAATAAAAAAAAAAAGACTAAAATATCCCATTAATCATTTGTTAGTTGATTACATGTTGAAATGATATTTTGGATATGTTGGGTTAAGTAAAATATTAAAATTTCAGCTGTATTTTTTTTTTTCTTTTCCGATGTGGCTACTAGAAAATTTAAAATGACGGCCGGGCGCGGTGGCTCACGCTTGTAATCCCAGCACTTTGGGAGGCCGAGGCGGGTGGATCACGAGGTCAGGAGATCGAGACCACGGTGAAACCCCGTCTCTACTAAAAACACAAAAAAATTAGCCGGGCGTGGTGGCGGGTGCCTGTAGTCCCAGCTACTCGGAGAGGCTGAGGCAGGAGAATGGCGTGAACCCGGGAGGCGGAGCTTGCAGTGAGCCGAGATTGCGCCACTGCACTCTAGCCTGGGTGACAGAGCGAGACTCCGTCTCAAAAAAAAAGAAAAGAAAATTTAAAATGACACATGGCTCACATTTTATTTCTTTTAGCCAGTGCTGCCCTAGACTGAGTTTGCATGAGGTGTAACTCTGTCTAGAGCTATAGTGACATGTAAGTAATATACATGCTTTGTACAAAATCTCCCTATAAACTGCTGATTTTGAAATTGAAGTCATGAAAGACAGATTGAACCGATAGAGTCCTTTGAGAGTCACCAGTTACTGGTCCACTCTTGTATCCTTTTGATATTTGCATTTGGCAAGTATAAACCCCACCAGGATAGGGGATGGGGGGAGAAATCCACTGGTTATTTGATGCAAAAAAAAAAAAAAGGAAAAAGTGGTGCGGTGCACTTATAGTCCCAGCTACTTGGGAGGCTGAGGTGGGAGGATCACTTGAGCCCAGGAGTATGCGTCTAGCCTGGGCAACATATGAAACCTCATCTCTTTTTTAAAAAAGGAAAAAAATGGTGAATAGGAGCAATGGTCGTTGGCTGACAAGTAACAAACTATACATAAGAGAACTGTTAACCTAGTAGAGATTTTCAGTGTGATCTATTACCTACAAAATCTTCCTGTGGTTTCTCTTTAGGGGCAAGCTGTGTGTGATTGATTGGAAGACATCAGAGAAACCAAAGCCTTTTATTCAAAGTACATTTGACAACCCACTGCAAGTTGTGGCATACATGGGTGCCATGAACCATGACACCAACTACAGCTTTCAGGTCAGGACACTGAGCCTCTACTTAAAGCTTTGCTCAATGCTTACTTAAAACTGTAACTCCGGGCCGGGTGCAGTGGCTCATGCCTGTAATCCCAGCACTTTGGGAGGCCGAGGCCGGTGGATCACTTGAGGTCAGGAGTTTGAGACCAGCCTGGCCAATATAGTGAAACCCCGTCTTTACCAAAAATACAAAAACTAGCTGGGCATGGTGGCTCATGCCTGTAATCCCAGCTATTCTAGTAGCTGAGGCAGGAGAATTTCTTGAACCCGGGAGGTGGAGGTTGTAATGAGCCAAGATCACACCACTACACTCCAGCCTGGGCAAGAGAGTGAGACTCCATCTCAAATCTGTCTCAAAAAGAAAAAAAAAACAAAACTTCTCAGTCAGGGGGGTAGGAGGAGAAAAATTGTAAAAAAAAAAAAAAAAAAAAGTTAAAAAATAGAACTCCTTGAGGTTTTTCCTTTTTTTTTTTTTTAATCTCTATTTTTTATCCCTTTGCTTAATGTCTTCCTTGTGCCTCTCCCACTTAAAAAAGCACTTTTTGGCTGGGCACAGTGGCTCACGCACTTTGGGAGGCCGAGGCAGGCAGATTGCTTGAGCTCAGGAGTTCGAGTCCAGCCTGGGCAACATAGTGAAACCCCGTATCTACAAAAGAAATACAAAAATTAGCTGGACATGGTGGCGTGCACTTATGGTGCCAGCTACTTGGGAGGCTGAGGTGGGAGGATTGCTTGAGCCCAGGAAGTGGAGGTTCCAGTGAGCTGAGATTGTACCACTGCACTCTAGCCTGGCCAACAGAGCAAAACCCTGTCTCAAAAATAAATAAATAGGCCGGGCGCGGTGGCTCAAGCCTGTAATCCCAGCACTTTGGGAGGCCAAGGTGGGCAGATCACCTGATGTCAGGAGTTCAAGACCAGCTTGGCTGACGTGGCGAAACCCCGTCTCTACTAAAAATACAAAAATTGGCTGGGCGCGGTGGCTCACGCCTGTGATCTCAGCACTTTGGGAGGCCGAGGCAGGCGGATCACGAGGTCAGGAGATCGAGACCATCCTGGCTAACACGGTGAAACCCCATCTCTACTAAAAGTACAAAAGATTAGCCGGGCGAGGTGGCGGGCGCCTGTAGTCCCAGCTACGCGGGAGGCTGAGGCAGGAGAATGGCGTGAACCCCAGGGGGCGGAGCCTGCAGTGAGCCGAGATCGCGCCACTGCACTCCAGCCTGGGTGAAAGAGCGAGACTCCGTCTCAAAAATAAATAAATAAATAAATAAATAAATAAATAAAAATACAAAAATTAGCTGGGCATGGTGGTGTGTGCCTCTAGTCCCAGCTACTTGGGAGGCTGAGGCAGGAGAATTGCTTGAACCCAGGAGGCGGAGGTTGCGGTGAGCCAAGGTTGTGCCACTGTACTCCAGCCTGGGCAACAGAGCAAGACTGTGTCTCTCCAAATAAATAGCACTTTTTGGTCGGGTGTGGTGGCTCATGCCTGTAATCCCAGCACTTTGAAGGAGGCCGAGGTGGGTGGATTGCTTGAGCCCAGGAGTTCAAGACCAGCCTGGGCAACGTGACAAAACCCCATCACTACTAAAAATAGAAAAATCAGCCGGAAGTGGTGCCCGCCTCAGCTTCGAGGGTGCGGTGAGCCGAGATTGTGCCACTGCACTCCAGCCTAGACAATGGGAGTGGGATCCTATCTCAAAAAAGAAAAAAAAACAAAGCACTTTTCCACCCTCTTCTTGGGCCTTTTTTTTTTTTTTTTTTTAATGGCTCTGTAATGATCACAGCCCAGTCTTCAATGTTTTATCTGTCATCTTTGTGTTCTTGTGTCCTGGTGCAGTCTTTGATCAACCCACCTTAGAAATTGGAGATATCCTGTAGATTGTTTTATACTGAGTTTGCCCTGGAGTAAGAAGGAAATGAACCTAAACTCTGGACCTACTGTAGTGAAACGAGAATTGCCCTGTGTTTCTTCCTAGGTTCAATGTGGCTTAATTGTGGTGGCCTACAAAGACGGATCACCTGCCCACCCACATTTCATGGATGCGGAGCTCTGTTCCCAGTACTGGGCCAAGTGGCTTCTTCGACTAGAAGAGTATACGGAAAAGAAAAAGAACCAGAATATTCAGAAACCAGAATAGGGAACAGGATGCTATTTGGGAACATTCAGCACCTTCTCACAGTTTGGGAACATATATTGTCATTTACTCCAGTGTAAAAATGAGGTGCCACTGGATCTGAGTGCTACACGAACACAAGTAGAAGTATTAATTTGTTGAAATGTATTGTTACCAAAAAGACTGAAAAGCCCCAAAGTCTAGATATAAAGAGCTAGACTTCGGCACGCGAAATCCCAGCTATGCTACCTCTTATTTACCTGAAAGGAGGACACGCAGGATGGGCAGTCACGCTGGTGACTCTTGGACTCCCTGGAGGGATGTTTCTTTCAGGGAGGGGGTGGGTGTCCCAGGCAGGATGCCCAGTCTTTGAGCTGAGATTGGAAGGCAGTGAGGCTGAGGGTGCCAAGATTTCCCCAGGGTTCACCCAGAGGGGAAGGGGCTACACGCCCCCAGCTATGTGCAGGGAGGACACATCAGCCCACTACCGCTGCCAACACCAATGCCTAAAACTTGTTTCATACATTGGGGTTTTCTATATATTTCAGTTGGGAAAAGCTTACATTTAACCTTTTAAAAAAATAAATACATGATTAGCCTCAACTAAACATTGCTGACTATAAAGACAGAGTATATTCACCATGTCGCTGGCAATATGCCATTGCATAACACCAAATAACCCCCAGAAGTAGCCAGAGGCCAGTATGAACATCACAGTTGTGAGTGTTTTAGTAGCTATTTCTGGCGTGAGTCAACGGATCATGTAGATAGAGTCAATTATTGTTGGTGGAGTTTTTCAGCTATAGGGGAGGGGAACTATTAAAATCCATTTGTTTCTATTCAACAGGTAATAAAAATGAGTTGTCCCTGGGTTTGGGAAACTTAAATGCCCATTACAGCCCTGGGGAAGGGTTTTCTGTCTTATGGAGTGAGTCTGTTAGCATTTAAGTTATAGTTGCTGCCTTAAAATAGTAGCCTGCTACGGTGACTTCTTTGGGTAGCCATTTTCATAAGAAATAAAATACAAGATATGAGTAATGAAGCTTTGGTTTTGTTTACTTTGTGTGTTTATAGGATAATTTTATAAACCTGGAAATTGTTTGCACTTTGTTTATAATTCAGAATTTTACCACCAGCCTAATAGCTTTGGTGAGAGTTCTATGTAAGTGCATAAAAGAAAGCGTCCTCACTAAGCCCTCAGCCATGGTCACCTGGCAAGGAAAGCAAGATTCAGGTAGGAGATGGGAGGATCAAGGGGGACCTTTGTATTATCTCTATACACTTCTGCATTCATGTGGGTTTTTCTCAAGCTGCAGATACATATTTCTGTAGCCTGTAATTTCCAGTCAAAAATGAAGTGAGGCAATTAAAAGTTGTGCCAGCAGAGTTTGCCACTGCTCTAATAAGCCTCAACCTAGAATTTAGGAGGCTAGACCTAGCAAAATTTTTTTCTTTTTTTTTTTTTTTTTTTTGAGACAGTCTGGCTCTGTCAGCCAGGCTGGAGTGTGGTGGGCTCACTGCAGCCTCCGCCTCCCAGGCTCAGGCAATTCTCCTGCCTCAGCTTCCCAAGTAGCTGGGATTATAGGCGTGCACCACCATGCCCTGCTAAGTTTTGTATTTTTAGTAGAGACAGGGCTTTGTCATGTTGACCAGGCTAGTCTCGAACTCCTGACCTCAGGTGATCCGCCTGCCTCAGCCTCCCAAAGTGCTGGGATTATAGGCATGAGTCACTATGGCCAGCTGCAAAATTTCATTTTAATACAGGTGTTCTGTTATGTAAATAGAAATTTGTCTCAGACCTGTCACTTTGTACTAGGAGTCTCCCAAGATAATGGTGGCCTGAAAAGTTCTATGAGGGAGCCCCTCAGAAGAGTGTGACCAGGAGGATGTGGTTGGTATAAGAACAGAGAAGGTAAATCCCTGGGCAGGTTTTCTTGAGCTCAAGGGCTTACCAGTTTCTCCTGACAATCATGATACTTGGGGGTCACATCTCCTGAGATGTTAATGTCAATGGAAAAAGTTATTGTTACTATGAAAGCATAGGAGGAGAAAGTCAAATTTGAGTTTCTAAATGAGTCGCAGTTTTTCAAGAATTAACATGTATGAGGCCGGGCGCAGTGGCTTACGCCTGTAATCTCAGCACTTTGGGAGGCCGAGGTGGGTGAATCACTTGAGGTCGGGAGTTCAAGACCAGCCTGGCCAACGTGGTGAAACTCTGCTTCTCTACTAAAAATTAAACTAGCTGGGCCTGGTGTAGTCCCATCTACTTGGGAAACTAAGACGGAAGAATCGTTTGAACCCAGGAGGCAGAGGTCGCAGTGAGCTAAGGCCACGCCACTGCACTCCAGCCTGGGCAGCAGAGCGAGACTCTGTCTCAAGAAAAAAAAAAGAATTAACAAGTATGTTAGGAATTGTTGATTGCCATCTCTTTGCCTAAGTGATATACTGCATATGAAACTCTAGTGAAATGAAACAGCATTCAAAATAAGGAGAGACGCTCAAGGATAATTTACATTTTTTTAAAGGAGGTGTGTGTGTATTGCTTTTCTGAGGAGGCTTTCTCAGAAGTACAGAATGTTGCCTTCCAGTGTTAGTTTTGAGAAAATCCGTTGGCTTCAAAGCTAACTGCATTTCCTTTTCCTCCACAGTTCTACTCATTCTTACCAATGCAGTCAGCAACTGACAGAAGTTCCATGCTAACACAAAAGCCAATTTTGTTTTTTCAAAAAAAAAAAAAAAATATATATATATATATATATACACACACACATACATACATGGCCCTTTTCCCCCTTACACCTGACCTCTTCCTCGGAGCCTGATAATCTGAGAACATTAGCCTCTATAACCCTATTATAATTCTAGGAAAACTCATCAGTGTACGACCTATGGTTTCATATGTGTTGACCTTGGTAAATATAGGAAGGGGGTTAGTCATAAGTCAGTGTGTTTCTAGGTAACCAGTTTGCCTACTGGCTTTAAAAGGAATTGGAGAAGGGTAATTTGTTTTAATCACTGAGGCTTTCCACCTGAGCAATTAAATATTTGATTATAACCTACCCTGTGTTCCTGCCCACCCCTCAACAAAAAAGTGAAGGAAGGGAATCATTGGAGAAAAAAAAAATTAAGAAACAAAATAGAGAATAGTTGAAACTTCCATGTTTAAAGAAACAATAAGTTGTTTGGAGCTATGTGTTAAATCACTCAATGCTAAGTAAAAGGTAGAACTGACTTTTCCTTCGTCCCTCCCTTCCAGCCAGCAGAGGCCTAAAAGTTAAGCAGATATGTGCTTCTGCTGGAAGTCTAACCTACTGATCCACTTCAGTTATTTATACTATTGAAGGGAACTAGAGAGAATCTCTGGGGAGAGACCCCTGAATGAGCAAAAGGCTTGTATGTTGCCATGACAATAACAATTGTCAGGTTGAGTAATGCATTTGTGAAGATCCAATCATAAAAAGATGGCCAGGCACAGTGGCTCATGACTGTAATCTCAGCACTTTGGGAGGCTGAGGCGGGCGGATCATTTGAGCTCAGGAATTTGAGACCAGCCTGGGCAACATGGCAAAACCCCGTCTCTACCAAAAATACAAAAAAGTAGCCAGGTGTGGTGGCATGCACCTGTGGTCCTAGCTACTTGGGAGGCTGAGGGAGGATCACTTGAGCCTAGGAGGTGGTGGTTGTAGTGAGCCAAGATTGTACCACTGCACTCCAGCCTCAGCAACAGAATGAGACCCTGTCTCAAATAAATAAATAAATAAATGATGTTTTGGGTTCAGATTTGAGGGTTTTTTTCCATTTTACTTAAGAAATAGTTATAAAATAAGTAGATTGTTACAGGCCAGGTGCAGTGGTTCACACCTTGAACCCAGTGCTTTGGGAGGCCAAGGCTAGAAGATGGCTTGAGGCCAGGAGCTGGAGACCAGGCTGGGCAACATAGAAAGACTCCCATCTCTAAAAAGTAGAAAGTCGTGTAATCCCAGCACTTCGGGAGGTCGAGGCAGGCGGATCACGAGGTCAGGAGATTGAAACCGTCCTGGCTAACACAGTGAAACCCTGTCTCTACTAAAAATACAAAAAATTAGCCAGGCGTGGTGGTGGGCGCCTATAGTCCAAGCTACTCGGGAGACTGAGGCAGGAGAATGGCATGAACCTGGGAGGCAGAGCTTGCAGTGAGCCAAGATCACGCCACTGCACTCCAGCCTGGGTGACAGAGCGAGACTCCGTCTCGGGAAAAAAAAAAAAGTCATCGGGCATGGGGGTCATGCTGATAGTCCTAGCTACTTGGAAGGCTGAGACAAGAGGATCACTTGAGTCCAGGTGTCCAAGGCTGCAGACAGCTATGATCACACCACTGCACTCCAGCCTGGGTGAGATCTTGTCTCTAAACACAAACAACAACGACAACAAATAGACCAGGCCAGCACGGTGTCTCATGCCTGTAATCCCAGCACTTTGGGAGGCTGAGGCGGGTGGATCTCCTGAGGTCAGGAGTTCGAGACCAGCCTGGCCAACATGGTGAAACCCCGTCTCTACTAAAAATACAAAAATTAGCCGGGCATGGTGGTGGGCACCTGTAATTCCAGCCATTCGGGAGGCTGAGGCACGAGAATTGCTTGAACCCAGGAGACAGAGGTTGCAGTGAGCCAAGACCATGCCACTCCACTCCAGCCTGGGCAACAGAGCGAGCGAGACTCAGTCTTCAAAAAAAAAAAAAAAAAGCATTACAGATAAAAGCTGTTGCCTTGTTTTCTTAACCCCATTTCCCTCTCCCCTGAGACAAATGCCGTCATAAATTTGATGTGGGTTTTTTGGTATAGTTTTACTGTGTGTACTGGTTTCCATGTATAATATAGTTTTGCTTTCTGTGTTTTTAGATTTACTTGCTTTATCTCAACTTTGTTTTTGAGATGTCTCCAGGTTCACCAATTCTAGATCTTTCATAACTGCTTTTGACTCCTCTGCAGTTCTCCCTCCTGTTTTATTATCACACTAATGGACTGTTCGGTTAACAGTGCTTTGCCACTCCAGACGATGCAGCAGTGAACACCTTTGCACGCGTTTTCTGGTGCACACAAGACACATGCAATATAGTGGAAAGTGCAGTATGGATTGTGACTCTGCCACTTACTAGCTCTGTGACCTCGGACTAGTTACTTGACCTTGACCTTTTTTTTTTTTTTTTTTTTGAGAGGGAGTCTCACTCTGTCACCCAGGCTGGAGTGCAGTGGCGCGATCTCGGCTCACTGCAAGCTCAGCCTCCAGGGTTAACGCCATTTCTCGTGCCTCAGCCTCCTGAGTAGCTGGGACTACAGGCGCCTGCCACCATGCCCGGCTAATTTTTTTTGTATTTTTAGTAGAGATGGGGTTTCACCGTGTTAGCTAGGATGGTCTTGATCTCCTGACCTCGTGATCTGCCCGCCTCGGCCTCCCAAAGTGCTGGGATTACAGGCGTGAGCCACCGCGCCCAGCCTGTTACTTGACCTTTTTGTGCTTGATTTTCTCATCTGTAATTTGGGGGGAAATAATAGTACCTGCTTCTTGAAATTGTGAGGATTCAATGAGAGAAGCACTCAGAAAAGTGCCTGACACATGGTGGGAACAAAATGTTAGCCATCCTCCTATCAAATGATCAGACCTGGATGTGTCTCTGCTGGGTCAAAGCTTGAACATTACCACCAAATTCCTCTCCAAAACAGTGACATTGACTTACCGTCCCACCAGTGGTGTCTGAAATTTCCTGATTTCTCGCATATTCACTAACACAAGAGTTGTGATCCCCTCTTCTGATGGGATGAAAACCATTTTTTCTTTTTTGGAACAGTATTAATGCGGGAATAAAATCGGCTTTAAAACGCGACTGTCATCTAGTGGTGAGAGAAGTACACTGCAATTATGGGGCAGAAGCCAAAAATGGGCCGACCTACATCTATCTCCGGGTAATTTGGGCATTTTAGTCACCAACACAGGTCTGTTTTGAATAAAATCAACTACATGAGCGTTCTTCCATTACCTCTCTATTTTCGGGCAGCTTGTACTTCTCATTTTTCTACTACAATAATATGGAAGCCTGGCTACACAGCCCAGTGAGGCCCCTTGCTACCAAATGCATCTGGGTCACTGGTTCAGAAAAGTGGAGTGAGATAAATTAGAAATGAGGCTATTTACCAAACTGGCAGGAAACTGCAGCTCCAACCAGGGCGGGCTTCCCACAGGCAGCACTGACTTTCCAGCAGGAGAGATGGCAGTGCCCACGTTGGTGCAGGTCACACAGGCGCTGCAGGGGACTCAGCTCAGTCGACTCACCAGAGCCCCAGTTAGTGCGTCCCAATCAGCCTCAGCCATTCTCTGTGAGGACTTCTAAAAGGATTGAAAAGTGTATGAAAATATTAGATATTAATCATCAGAGACATAGATATAGTTTTAAAGATCTGTTAGATAACAAATATTATCTAACAGGTTAGGTAACATGCTACAATTTTGTAATGAACAAAAATGTTCATTAAATGTGACAGTGTAAAAAAGCAATGTTGCTGAAATGTAACCTAATGTGTCTTTAAGTAAGAGTGTCACTAAATTAATGGCATATTAAAAGTTTTTAAAACAAGCCATGTGCGGTGGCTTGTGCATGTAATCCCAACATTTTCGGAGACTGAGGCCAGCAGATTGCTTGAGCCCAGGAGTTCAAGACCAGCCTGGGCAACATGGCAAAATCCTGTCTCTACAAAAATATACAAAAATTAGCCAGGCATGGTGGTGCACACCTGTAGTCAGGCCCAGCTACTCAGGAGGCTGAGGTGGGAGGACCACTGTGGTGGGAGGACCACTGTGCCGGGAGGCAGAGGCTACAGTGAGCCAAGATCACACCACTTCACTCCAGCCTGGGGGACAGAGTGAGACCCTGTCTCAAAAAAAAAAAAAAGTTAAAAAAAGAAAACAAATTCTAAAGAACAGCAAGCTAAGGTCAACTGTAATTAGAAGCATTCATTCAGGCAAGTCTAGACTGTCCCACAGCACCAGTCTCACCCATTTCTAAGCTGTTTTTTGTGCTGACACCTTTGCATAAAATAACTTCCCTTCCTCCCTTTGTTCAGCCATATCTTGCGTAAGAGCTTGGGCCTGAACCGCAATCCCACTGATGATCTGCTCAAGTCTTACCTGCTCCACAGGAAACAAAATGGTATAGGGCAGGAAGCAAGAGCCTCAGAATTGGGCAGGGGTGAGTTCAAATCCTGCTGTGCAATGCTAACAGTCACTTCAGCTCTCCGTGCCTTTTTCCTCACTAGTAATTTGGGGAAGAGTATTAACCTCAGTGTTGCTGGAAGGATTAACATAGGAAATGTGTGACAAATGCTGAACGAGGAATAGGCACTGGGCAAAGATCAGCTACTTCTTCCTTGGAACTGACTCTACCCTTCACTGAACTCTTGTGATGCCTTTGTTTTTACCACCCACTTTGATTCTTGTTCATATTCTACCTTTTTCTGTTACTTCACTATTTCAGATGTATATGTAACAAACACAGTGAAACCCCATCTCTACTAAAAATACAAAAAATTAGCCGGGAGTGGTGGCACCTACCTGTAGTCCCAGCTACTCAGGAGGCTGAGGCAGGAGAATCGCTTGAACCGGGGAGGGGGAGGTTGCAGGGAGCAGAGATTGCGCCACTACACTCCAGCCTGGGCAGCAGAGCGAGACTCCGTCTCAAAACAAACAAACAAAAAAACACTACTTATTTTATATCTATTTCTTAAGTAAAATGAAAAACAAAACAAAAAAAAACCTCTCAAATCTGAACCCAAAACATCTTTTTATTCATTTATTTTTTTGAGACAGGGTCTCATTCTGTCGCCGAGACTGGAATGCAGTGGCACAATCTCGGCTCACTACAACCTCTGCCTCCTGGGTTCAAGCGATTCTCTTGCCTCAGCCTCCTGAGTAGCTGGGATTACAGGTCATTACCACCGCATCTGGCTAATTTTTTGTATTTTTAGTAGAGATGGGGTTTCATCATGTTAGCTGGCTGGTCTCAAACTCCTGACCTCAGGCGATCCATCCACTTCGGCCTCCCAAAGTGCTGTGATTATAGGCGTGAGCCACCATGACTGGCCCAGAATAGTGTTTTAAGAGAGAGATGAGTAAAGAGACAAACAGAGGAAACTGCCATTTCCTAGAGCAGCAGAAAAAGAGCTGGGTATCAGAATGGCTCACCAGAGAAATTTGGTTAGTGCTGGTCACCCCTTTGATAAGAGGCTGTGGATTGACTTGTGAGCTCAGTGATTTGAAAGTTTTGAGTATATGAAAAAAAAAAAGAAATGAAAGCTTTGTGTAGAACTAGGGGAGTCTCGCGTGAAACAAGACTTGCAAAATAGGATTAATGAAGCAGTACAGATAAGGATGTGATGCTGAAGAAAGTCATGGGATTGTAGTTAGATGGTGTATAAATCAGAGAGCAAAAACCAATAGGGCTTGTAGATATAGGGATATGACACGGGATTTATTAGGGGAATGGGCTCACACAATTATGGAGGCTGAGAAGTCCTACGGTCTGCTGTCTGCAGGCTGGAAAACCAGGGAAGCTGGTAGCATGGCTCAGTCCAAGTTCAAGAGCCTCAGAACCAGAGAACCTGATAGCACTCAGTCTTAGGCTGAAAGCCTGAGAATCCAGGAGGCCACTGGTGTCCCAGAGTCCAAAGGCTGGAGAAGCTGGAGTTCTGATGTCCAAGGGCAGGAGAAGAAGGGTGTTCCAGCTCCAGAAAACAGAGTACATCCTCCTTTCCTCTGCCTTTTTGTTACCCTGGCCCTCAGCTGATGGACGATGCCCCCTGACATTGAGTGAGGATGGATCTTCCTTACTCAGTCCACTGATTCAAATGCCAGTTTCTTCCAGAAACACCTCACAGACACCTCGAAATAATGCTTCGCCAGCTCTCTGGGTATCATTAATCCAGTTACGCTGACTCCTAAGATTGACCATCACAGGTGGTAATTCATTCCTTTACCAAACAAATGTCTTATTGAATATTCATGTCTGCCTTGCGCTAGTTTTTTGCAAAATGCATGGAGTTGACAGTCTAGAGAAGGGGCAAACAATTAATAAGTGAGAAAGTTAGTATGAAAATTACAGATTGACAGTGCCATGAAGAAACAGAGGATCACTGAGCCAGGAGGGGAATTGCAACTTTGGATTGTGTAGTCAGAGAGGGCTCCTCTGAGGGGTGACACATAACATGATACTTGAAGGAGGAAAGGAGGAAACGTGGCCAGCCCTGCAGAGAGCCACAGGAAGAATATTCCAGCAGAAGGATCAGCATGTTCAAAGGCCCCAAGATAGGAAAGAACAACATGTTACAGGAGCTATAAGAACACAGGGGTGGCCAGAAGGCAGTGGGGAAAGGAAAGGAATTGCAGGCTGCAGAAGTGGGCGGGGGAGCCAGGTGATGTCAAACTCAATATGCCATGGTAAGGAGTTTAGATTTTACTCTGAGATGGAAAGGAGGGATAAGCAGGGGAATAAAGCCATTCCATTGCCTTTTAAGAAGATCGGGGCTGAGTGCAGTGGCTCTCACTGGTAATCTCAGCACTTTGGGAGGCCAAGGCAGGAGATCACTTGAGCCCAGGAGTTCGAAACCAGCCCGGGCAACATAGTGAGACCTCCACCTCTTTTTTTATTTTATTTTATCTTTTCTATTTTATTTTATTTATTTTGAGATGGAGTTTCGCTCTTGTTGCCCAGGCTGGAATGCAATGGCGCCACCTCGACTCACTGCAACATCTGCCTCCCAGGTTCGAGTGGGGTACTGGGTTCAGGCAATGCCAATGCCACCATGCCGGCTAATTTTGGATTTTTAGGAGAGGGGGTTTCACCAGGTTGACTCGAATCCTGACCTCAATGATCCACCTGCCTCGGCCTCCAAGGTGGGGTTACAGGCATGACCGCCATACCTGGAATTTAATTAAAATAATAGAAAAGAGGGGGAAGAAAAAAGGAGAAAAAAAAAGAAAGAGAAGGAAAGAAGGGGAGGGGAGGGGGAGGGGGAGGAGGAAGAGAAGCAGCAGAAGCAGTTCAGCATTGTTTGGAGAGCAGAATGCAGGAGGCGAGTGCTGAAGCACAGCCTGGCTGGACTATTATAGACAGAGGTATTATAATAGGAGTCAGCACACTGGCTCATCCACCAAACCCGGCTTACTGCCTGATACAGTCTTTATATGGTCTGTGAGCAAAGAGTTGTTTTTGCATTTTTAAATGTTTGGAAAAAAAATCAAAAGTAGAATCTTTTATGGCATATATAATTTTTATAAAATTATAAAGATTCGAATTCCAGTATCTGTAAGTCAAGGTTTCCTGGAACACAGCATCACCCATTTGCTTTTGTCTCTGGCTGCTTTCCTTCTGTAGCGGCAGATTAAGTGGGTAACAGAGGCTGTATGGCCTGCAAAGCCTCAAGTATTTACTATCTGGACTTCTATAGAGTAAGTCTGCCGACTCTCAGTCTAGATGAGAGAAGAGGTAGGCTGGTCTAGAGAAACGGCAGAGGAGGTGCTGGGAAGGAAGATTCGAGATGTATTTTGGGAGCCTTGCCTGAGGGTTTGGATGAGAAGAGTGAGGAAGATGTATAAATGGAAGGTAAGTTGTAGGTTTGGGGCATGCGTGTTATTTGCTGACATGGGAAAGGCTGGAGGGAGAACAATCCAGGTCCAACCCCAGCTCTTCTCCTCACTAGCACTATCGGTTACCTTTGCTGTGCAATAAATCACCCAGCCTGGGCAACATGGTGAGACTCGCCTCTAGAAAAAACAGAAAAAAAACAAAACAAAACGAACTAGCTAGGTGTGGTGGCACAGGCCTGTGGTCCCAGCTACTTGGGAGGCTGAGGCGGGAGGATCGCTTGAGCCTGGGAGATAGAGGTTGCAGTGAGTCGTGTTTGTGTCACCACACTCCAGTCTGGGTGACAGAGTGAGACCTTGTCTCAAAAACAAGTAAATAAAAATCACCCCCAAATTCAATGGTTTACAACTGATTTCTCATGATTCTGAGGTCAAGCTGGGCATTTCTGGTCTGTGCTGGCTCAGGTGGGGCTAGATGATTTAGGATGTCATCACTTAGATGTCTGAGGGTTGGCCTGGTGTCAGCTGGGGCCATGGAGATGCCTGGGCCTGGTGACTCTCATCCTCCAGAGGGCTAACCTGGGCTCGCGTTCATGCAACAGCAGCAGAACAAGCCCCAGCACACAGCACTTCACAAGCCTCAGCTTGGGCCGTGCTTACTAACGTCTCGTTTGCCAAAGCAGGTCACGTGGCCAAGGCAAGAGTCAAAGGATGGAGAAATAAATTCCACCTCTTGCAGAGAGGAGCCAAAAACTCACATGGCAAAGGGCTGTGGGACAGGAAAGGGAACAATGGGACCATTTTTACAACCCACCACGCTAACAGCATGACCCAGGCAAGTTATCTAAAGCTTTTGAGCCTCAGTGTCCTCATCTGTAAATGGGTAAAATAATAACTACTTCATAGGGTATTCATAAAGACTAGAAGTAGCTGGCACATAACGTAATAGTAGCTGTTTTATTGTTATCATCATAATGAAAAAGTTCAGTCCCTATTGGGCAAACTCATATTTCCCAAACTCCAGTCACTCCTGTGCCACAAAAAAACTTTGTTTTTGCCATATCTGAGGACCACTTAAGACTATTAAACAGGTTCACTTTCTTTTTTTTTTGAGACAGAGTCTTGCTCTGTTGCCAGGCTGGAGTGCAGTAGCATGATCTCGGTTCACTGCAACCTCCGCCTCCTGGTTTCAAGTGATTCTCCTGCCTCAGCCTCCTAAGTAGGTGCACACCACCATGCCCTGCTAAATTTTTTGTATTTCTAGTAGAGACAGGGTTTCACCATGTTAGCCAGGATGGTCTCGATCTCCTGACCTCATGATCTGCCTGCCTCGGCCTCCCAAAGTGCTGGGATTACAGGTGTGAACCACCATGCCCAGCCCCACTCTTTTTATTTAAAGAAATTAATTTCAGGCTGGGCGCAGTGGCTCACACCTGTAATCCCAGCACTTTTGGAGGCCGAGGCGGGCAGATCACCCGAGGTCGGGAGTTCGAGACCAGCCTGACCAACATGGACAACCCTCGCATCTACTAAAAATATAAAATTAGCTGGGAGTGGTGGCACATGCCTGTAATCCCAGCTATTCGGGAGGCTGAGGCAGGAGAATTGCTTGAACCTGGGAGGCGGAGGTTGCTATGGGGTGAGATCACACCATTGCACTCCAGCCTGGGCAACAAGAGCGAAACTGTCTCAAAAAAAAAAAAAAAGAAAAAAAAGAAAAAGAAATTAATCTCAAAAGGAGGCATGAAGCATGTTAACCACAACAATGGGAAGTGACTATCACCTGCCCTAAATAGAAGGCAATAAATAAATTTATTTATTGTAAAATAAATACAGTAAACACAAAGCAGTGGCCGAGCATGATGACTCACACCTGTAATCCCAGCACTTTGGGAGGCCGAGGTGGGCGGATCACTTGAGGTCAGGAGTTCGAGACCAGCCTGGCCAACATAGTCTCTACTAAAAATACAAAAATTAGTCGGGCATGGTGGCACATGCCTATAATCCCAGCTACTCGGGAGGCTGAGGCACAAGAATTGCTTGAACCCAGGAGGTGGAGGTTGCAGTGAGCTGAGATCGTGCCACTGCATTCCAGCCTGGGCAACAGAGTGAGACTCTGTTTCAAAAACAACAACAAACCAGGGCTATTAATTCTAACTCACTTCTGCTTTCCAAAAGCAGAATCTGAGGGCTGCTCTCTCTTTTATAAAAAGAAGATATTCGAACAAAAGGCCGGTGACAAAGGCTGTGTTATCTACAGAGATTTTCTTCCAAATATAATCAGAAATATAGAAAATGGATACACTTTTTTACGATGTACTCCAATGTTATTTAGAGCAGCACAGCACAGTACATAAAATTGTCTCAAGTCGTTTAGGAAACGCTGAGGCTAGACCAGAAACCAGAGGGAGAAAACTGCCTGTTTAACAACTTTCCCCTTCATGAAGCTCGAGACACATATAGGACATGGGGCAAAGACCTGGTGTGGCTCAGGGACTTTCCACCTCCTAGCTGTGTAACCTTGAACTCACCTGTCGACATTAGGAGGCCTGGGGATTCTCAAGAAAAATGCAGTTAATGACAGCTTGCCTGCCTCACAGCGTCCTTGTAAGAACCAATTGTGAGCCCACATGTCACAAGGCCTCATAGTCTGTAAAATGCTGAATAAATAGAGCAGATTGTAAGGCTATTCCCTGAGGCTAGGCATGAAGAGGTGAGCTGTGAAGAAGGGAGAACCAGCTCATTAACCAGGGGAACAAATGACAGTGTGATGGCGTCCCTCCCCTCCATGGGGGCCTCTAAAATCAAGGAGCCAGCCAGTGGTAGGGCCTAGAGATGAGAGGACTGGTGACCTCTCCAACTGCTTTCCAGTTCCAGGACCTCCAGCTTGTCACCAGGACGACCAGGCAGCCCTCACTCCCTGCACGGCAGCTCAGGTGTCACCCCAGGACATGGAATTGATCGAGAGGCCTCTGCCCCTTCCTTTGGTAGGTTTCTTTGCTGGATGCTCAAGAAACAGCTCCCTGGTTAGGAATTCCAAGAACTTCTCTAACTGACAGGGAGTCCCAGCTGTCCCATCATGGAAGGCAGCCACCATATGTGTGGAGAGACTGTGAACTGTGAACTACACTTACGTAACCCTGAACTCGAGTCTTGCTCACAAGACCCAGTTCATGCTCCCTGCGCTGCGAAGCTTCCCAGGAATGCTCCGTGATTGTTCTGCCTCCTGTTGCATTTGACACGGGGCTCTGCCAAGGCATTCACCACATCTGCTTGTATATCCATCTCCCCACTAGACTCTGAGCAAGCCTCCAACTTTTAAATTATTATTATTTTTTTAATTATTTTTTTGAGACAGTGACTTGCTCTGTTGCCCAGGCTGGAGTGCAACACTGGTGCCAACATGGCTCACTGCAGCCTCGAACTCCTGGACTCTAGTGATCCTCCCACCTCAGCCTCTCATGTAGCTGGGACTGTAGGCATGTGCTACTATGCCTGGCTGATTTTAACATTTTTTGTAGAGACAGGGGTGTTGCAATGCTGCCCAGGCTGGTCTCGAACTTTTGACCTCAAGTGATCCATCCGACTCAGCCTTCCAAAGTGCTGAGATTACATGCGTGAGCCACGGTTCCCCGGCCTAAACCTCCCATTTTATGTTTCCTCTGCCCCTGGTCTAACTCAGTGCCTGGTATGTGGCAGACACACAGGTCAGTGTTACAAATGACCATACCCTCACATTCGCTGTTCCAAATGATGGCCTCTTACTAAGAACCTGAGAATTTCTGCCTGCGGGTTTTGTCTGGGTGCAGATCAGGCCAAAGTTCCATGGTGTTAACACCCTGGGGCAACACTTAACCAATGAAAACCAGCAGTTAGTGGATAAATAGCCCAGCACGAGACAACCCTGGGGCAGGTTCTGCACAGTCACCTGGCCGGACCCAGCAGCACTGAGCCCCGGCTGTCCACAGCAGTGACTGCTCATAACTACTCTGCCTTCTCTTCCAGTCTCACTTCCCCTCTACCATCTCATGCTTTCTGGGTCAAAGAAACTACTATCTTGGGGTCTGCTTCTGGTGGAGCTCAAACCAAGACAACTGGCTAGTTGGCTGATTGGCTGTGTGAATGGGCACGATTAGCAGCAAAGAAAGAAATGGAAGCCCGCGCGCCGGCTGGGCCCTGGCACACGCGCTGCCCCCACAGTATGTCTAGACTACGTCGGGGCACGTGCACAGCCAACAGATCCGACACAGGAAAAAGCACTTCTCAGCTGTCCCCACCATCCTGCTATTTGTCATTCCATCCATCTGCTGTCCCCACGAAACGCTCACCCACGTCAGCTAAAATGGTGCACTGGGCTTGGAATCGGCTGGGGAAATGTCAGGCTGACAGAACAGGGGAGAGAACTGAAATAGCAACTGTGTGGACGGTGGTGGCGACACAAATCTGCCCCTTTGCGTAGAAGGCAGGACTCCCAGAGCTCAGGAGGCCTCTCGCGGGGGAACTGGTATGTGGCGAATGCTGCAGGGAGGGGGCCCTGGGACTCGGGGCAGCTGGAGCAGGGTCCTCTGCCCTGAGCGCTCTTCACCCCTTCCTCCCAGAACAGAGGGGATTGTCCAAACTTAGAACTCAGTTTGTTTAAAGTCGTTGTTTATTTTTAAATGTTCAGTTCGTTTTCCAATCAATCTTCCATGGTGCAGTTCAAGAAAAATGTGTGGATTTTCATGCCTGAGATCAGTTGCAGGATGTACCTCGCAGAACAGCGTGTGCCCCTACGAGCTGGGGATTGGGTGTTTTGTTCTTTTTTGTTTTCTCAGAGTAAAGGGGTCATTCTAAAAGCAGGACTGTTTGGATCTTAGAAGATTGGATATTTATTTATTATTTAAATTTTTTTTCTTTCTTTTTTTTTTTTTTTTGAGATGAAGTCTCGCTTTGTCAACCAGGCTGGAGTGCAATGGGATGATCTCAGCTCACTGCAACCTCCGCCTCCCCAGTTCAAGTGATTCTCCTGTCTCAGCCTCCCCAACCAGCTGGGATTACAGGCGTGCGCCACCATGCGTGGCTAATTTTTTGTATATTTAGTAGAGATGGAGTTTCACTTTGTTGGCCAGGCTGGTCTCGAACTTTTGACCTCAAGTGATCCACCCATCTCGGCCTCCCAAAGTGCTAGGATTACAGGCATGAGCCTTCGTGCCCGGTCTATTTTTTTTTTATTTATTTTAGAAAGAAGGTCTCCCTATGTTGCCCAGGCTGTTCTCATACTCCTGGGCTCAAATGATCTGCCCGCCTTGGCCTCCAAAAGTGCTCAGATTATAGGTGTGAGCCACCACGCATGGCCATGGATACTTATACATTAATTCTACAAATATTTATTGAGTGCCTGTGTTGATCTAGGCACTGTCTTGAGCTCCAGGAAGAAAGCAGTGAGCAAATTCAACAAAATTCCCCACCTCGTCGAGATTACAAACCAGTGGGAGGGCTGGACAGTAAACAAATATATGTACAAATGTCAGGAGATTTTAAGTGTGAAGAAAAGCACAGGGGCCAGGTGCGGTAGCTCACACCTGTAATCCTAGCACTTTGGGAGGCCAAGGCGGGTGGATCACCTGAGGTCAGGAGTTCGAGACCAGCCTGGCCAACATGGCAAAACCCCATCTCTACCAAAAAATATAAAAATTAGCCGAGCATGGTGGCGGATGCCTGTAGTCCCAACTACTTGGAAGAGTGAGGCAGGAGAATGGTTTGAACCTGGGAGGCGGAGGTTGCAGTGAGCCAAGATTGCACCATTGCACTCCAGCCTGGCAACAGAGCCAGGCTCTGTCAAAAATAAAAAATAAAAAAAAATAAGGAAGAAGAAAAGCAAAGGAAAGAAAATGCAATTTGAGTATTTGAGTTTGGGTGGCCAGGGAAGGTGTTCCAGTCATCTCTTGCTGCATGCTAAACCACCTCAAGACTAAGTGACTTGAAACAACAATCATTTGCTTATCTCTCCTGATTCTGTGGACTAACTGGGCTCAGCTCGGCAGTTCTTTTATTCTATGCAGATTTTCTCTGCAGCTACAGTCCACTGGCGCTTGGCCAGGCTGGAACGGCCAGGATGCCTCACTTACACGTCTGGTGTCCTGGCCGGGATGGCTGGGGGGATGGGCTTAGTGGGGGTGTTTGGTCAACTGGGCTCCCTCTCCAGGTAGTCTCAGCACCTTACCCTCTCCACAAGGCCTGCCTATGTGGCCTCTCACGTGGTCTCTCCATTTGGCCTTTCCAGCAAAGCAGCCAGACTTCTTTACATGACAGCTCGGGACTCCTGAAATTCAGAAGCAGAAGCTGCCAGGCTGTGTCAAGGCTTAGGCCTGGAATTGGCAGGGCATCACGCCTGCCACGTCCTGTTTAGTTGAAGCCAGGACCGGCTGAGATCCTGTGTGGGAGTAGGCTACACAAGGGAAGGGGTGCTGGGAGGCCTGGCTCCTTGTGGGCTGGCCACCCAGGCCTCCCTGACCGTGTGCCGGCTAAGCAGAGACCAGGACAGAGGAAGGAGTGGGCCCTGCAGCGCTGAGGGGACACGCAAAGGCCCCAAGTCAGGGCTGTGCTGTGGGAGCAGCAAGGAAAGAAACAGGCCACTGTGGCGGGAGCTGAACGGCAGAGAGGAGAGAGAAGCGACGAGGTCAGGAGGCAGCCAGGGGCCAGACTGTCCCGGCCACAGGCCACGGAGAGGGATTCAGGAGTTATTCCTAGTGGGATGAGAAGCACTGGACCTGCCTTGATCCATAACTGGTGGGTTCCAAAGCCAGGGACAGATCCCCGCCCCATCCCCACTGCCGGGTTCGCATGCTGCCCAGAATGGCCCTGTTTCAACTGCAGCCCCTGCTCCCAGCACCCTCCGGCTGCCTCTCTGCCTGATAGTCCCTCTGTGGCACTCGGCACCACTGCATGCCTGATATTTTGCTGATGTCCCTATTGTCTTGTTTACCGTCTCACTCTAGAATGTAAACCTGAAACATACAGGGATGTCTGTCTGTTTCATCCGTAGGCCCACAACCATTAAATAGTATTTGTTGTACCAATGAACTAACCAGCCCATCTCTGCAACCCCAGCTGGTGCTAACACTATATGGGGCCTGTAGCAAAAACTGCATGACTGAATTAATGCAACAACAGCAACAACAACAACAAATATATATATATATATATATATATATATATATATATATTTTTTTTAAGAGATGGAGTCTCTCTTTGTCGCCCAGGCTGGAGTACAGTGGCGCGATCTCGGCTCACTGCAAGCTCCGCCTCCTGGATTCACGCCATTCTCCTGCCTCAGCCTCCCGAGTCGCTGGGACTACAGGTGCCCGCTACCACGCCCAGCTAATTTTTGTATTTTTAGTAGAGACAGGGTTTCACCATGTTAGCCAGGATGGTCTCGATCTCCTGACCTCGTGATCCGCCCCCCTCGGCCTCCCAAAGTGCTGAGATTACAGGCGTGAGCCACCACGCCCAGCCAAAAAAATAATTTTTATAGTTCCAGTCAACTTACCCAAAAGTTGCTTTCAAGTAAGCAATTATCCAGGGAAAATGAAGAAGAAAAAAAAAGCCTTCAAAGTAGCCCATGCCATAACCGACAGTCACAGGACAGCCTCTCATTCACCTATGATGCTGGTGTACTCGGTAAGTCAGTTACCAAGCAGTCATAGCCTGGCGAGCCCCGGATTAAAGGAGGAGAGGCCTGGGACAAGAAGGAAAATGCCAGCTGTCAGTGAGGGGAGGACAGAAAACTCAAAATGCAAATGTGGTTGGGTCAGAAGGGTGATGTTTCAGAGCAGAGCCATCTAGGGCTGCATGGCAGGGACAAGCTGGCCCGTGGGCCTCAGCAGCTCTCCAAGCTGTGCCAGCAAACCACCTGACAACAGGCGATATCTGTAACAATGCTTACAGCACTTTTCTTTCTTTTTTTTTTTTTCAAGAAACAGGGTCTGATATGTTGCCCAGGCTAGACTCGAACTCCAGGGCTCAAGTGATCCTACAGCCTCAGCCTCCCGAGTAGCTGGGACTACAGGTTATTGACAGGTGCCTGGCTAATTTTAAAACTATTTTGTAGAGACGGGGTCTTGCTATATTGCCCAGGCTGGCCTCAAATTGTTGGCCTCAAGCAATCCTCCTGCCTTGGCCTCCCAAAGTGCTGGGATTACTGGTGTGAACCACCATGCCGGTCTGGAGTCATTCTTGGCTCCTCTCTTTTTCTCAGTACTAGGGTGACTGTATAATTCATTATATAAACCTGAACTTCCCCAGACAAATAAGTATGGTCTATCCATTAACCCACATCCAATCCATCAGCAAATCCAGTTAGCTCTATTATAAGAGACATATCCAGCATCCAGCCATTTCTCACCTCCTCCACTATCATCCTGGTCCAAGCATTCATCGTGTCCTGCCTTTATCTTTGCAATGGCCTCCTAGTTGATCCCCCACTTCTAGACTTGCCTCTTAGCCCTAAATCTGTTTTCACAGCAGCCAGGGTAAGCCCTTTAAAAATAAGTGAGATCGTGTTACTCCTCTGCTGAAAATACTCGGCCGTTCAGAGGAAAAGCTGAAGTCTTTAAAATGGCCTACAGCAGCAATCTGTTCCCTGCAACTGCTGTGACCTCATCCACATGTTCCCCATGTCTTCTCACTCCACGTAAGCTACACCAGTTCTCACGCTCTCCAGGTAAGTCAAGCACACTCCCACTTCAGCCTGGCCTTCGACTTTGCTCTTCCCTCTGCCTGGAACGCTCCCCACATAACGACAGGGCTTCTTCTTTCACTCCTTTCTGGTCACACGTCCCTGACTCCCGTATAAAAAAATGACATCACCCACTGGCTGCTCTGAAAAGCCATCTTTGCATTGTTCCTTGTACGGCTCCTTGCTCGCTGCAGCCGCCTTTGCCGCCGCGGACTCCGGCCACTTTATCGCCAGAGTCCCTGAACTCTCGCTTTCTTTTTAATCCCCTGCATCGGATCACTGGCGTACCGGACCATGTCAGACGCAGCCGTAGACACCAGCTCCAAAATCACCACCAAGGACTTGAAGAAGAAGGAAGTTGTGGAAGAAGCAGAAAATGGAAGAGACGCCCCTGCTAATGGGAAGGCTAATGAGGAAAATGGGGAGCAAGAGGCTGACAATGAAGTAGATGAAGAAGAGGAAGAAGGTGGGGAGGAAGACGAGGAGGAAGAAGAAGGTGATGGTGAGGAAGAGGATGGAGATGAAGACGAAGAAGCTGAGTCTGCTAGGTCAAGTGGGCAGCTGAAGATGATGAGGATGACAATGCCGATACCAAGAAGCAGAAGACCGACGAGGATGACTAGACAGCAAAAAAGGAAACGTTAGGAGGGTGACCAATTCACCCTCCACTTCCCGTCTGAGAATCTACCTGTGGTCACCTATGAGTATTGAGGCCCATCCACTGCGGGCCTTGCCACCCGCAGATGACACGCGCTCTCCACCACCCAACCCAGACCATGAGAATTTGCAACAGGGGAGGAAAAAAGAACCAAAACTTCCCAAGGCCCTGCTTTTTTCCTTAGAAATACTTTAAAAAGGAAATTTGTCTGTATTTTTTAATTTACATTTTATATTTTTGTACATATTGTTAGGGTCAGCCATTTTTAATGATCTCAGATGACCAAACCAGCCTTCACAGCGTTCTCTGTCCTGCTTCTAACTTCACTTGTGGTGTGACCACGTTCGTTATAATCTCAAAGGAGAAAAAAAACCTCGTAAGAAGAGCAAAAACAACAACAGAAAAACGATCTTATTCCAAGCATTCCGGTAACTTTTTTGTGTACGTGCTTAGCTGTACTATAAGTAGTTGGTTTGTATGAGATGGTTAAAAGGGCCAGAGATAAAAGGTTTCTTTTTCTTCCTTTTTTGTCTATGAAGTTGCTGTTTATTTATTTATTTATTTATTGCCTATTTGAGGTACGTGTGAAACAATGTTGTCCAACAATAAACAGGAATTTTATTTTCCTGAGTTGTTCTAACAACAACAACAAAAATGACATCAGCTGGGCACGGTGGCCCATGCCTGTATTCACAGCATTTTGTGAGGCTGTGGCAAGAGGATGGCCTGAGGCCAACAATTCAAGACCAGTCTAGACAATATATCAAGACCCCATCTCTCCAAAAACTACATACAAATTAGCTGGGCATGGTGGTGCATACCTGTAGTTCTAGCCACTCGGGAGGCTGAGGCAGGAGGATCCTTTGAGCCCAGGAGTTCAAAGCTGCAGTGAGCTATGTTTGCACCACTGCACTCCAGCCTGGGCAACAGAGCAAGACCCTGTCTCAAAAAAATCAAAACAAAATGACACCAATCTCTATCGACATCACCTCCACCTCATCCCAGCTCTCCTTCTTTTACCTGGTAAATTAAATTTTCTAACAGTTACGTATGTTCCCACAAGTTCTTCTAGAACCACTCCTCCCATCAAGAGTTTTCTTTTTTTCTTCTTTTTTTGAGACAGGGTCTCACTCTGTCACCCAGGCTGGAGTGCAGTGGCGCAATCTCATTTCACTGCAACCTCCACCTTCCGGTTCAAGCAATTCTCATGCCTCAGCCTTCTGAGTAGCTGGGACTACAGGCACGTACCACCACACCACACCCAGCTAAGTTTTGTATTTTTAGTAGAGATGAGGTTTCACCATGTTGGCCAGGCTGGTCTCGAATCCTGGCCTCAAGCCATCCACTTGCCTTGGCCTCCCAAAGTGCTGGGATTACAGGCATGAGCCACCACACCTGGCCAGGAGAGTTTTCTTTCTCTCCCCTTGAATATGAACCAGCCTTTAGTAACTGGCTTCTAATAAGCAAACTGTGACAGAAGCAACGCTGCAGGACTTTTGAGGCCAGCTCTTAATTTGTGACACAGCCTCCACCTGACTCTTCCTCTTAGGACCTTCTCCTTTGGAACCTACCATGTCCTTGGAGACCAAACCAGCCCACACAGAGAGGAGACCATAAGGAGAGGTCCATGTGGAGAGGAATCAAGGCCCCTATCCAACCACCAGCATGAACTACCAGGTGCACGAGAGAATTGGCCTTCAGTTGAAGCCCAGGCCCCAGCCTTTGAGTCTTTCAGCTGAGGTCCCAGCCATGGTGGGGCAGGGAAAGCTGCTCCTGTGCCCCTATGCTAGGCCCTGTCCAAATCTTTGACCCACAGAATCCATAAGTTTGGGCCCATTTAGTTGCACAGCCATAGTAACCAGAACACCTCATTTAATTTTTCTCTATAGTGTCTAACATAATGTGTATTTACTTGCTTCTCTATTGTCTGCCCACACCCCCCACCAAGAGAACGTGAGTTCCTTGAAGGCAGAAACTTTTGTCTATTTTTTCTAGCCTCAGTATCTAGAAAAGTACCTAGCACACAGTGGGCACTTGAAAAATATTTGTTGAAGAAATGAATTAAAGAAAACTGCTAATTAAAGAAAACTGCTCCTTACTATAATTCGCAACACCTTCTGCTGAGGCATGTGACCTTTTCCTGAAGAAAGTGTTCTCTGGTGTGTTTTGGACCAGCTCCCTGCTAAAAAATATCTCTTGTCAGCCATCTGGAAAATGATAAAGTTGGATCCATACCTCCCACTATACACCAGGAAATAGTCCAAGCGGATCAAAGATTTATACATGGTAAAATGAAGCCATTCAAGTCCTAGAAAAAAGCCCCGTAGCGTTCTGATGTCGCCTTGGAGTAGGAAAGCCTTTCTAGCTACGACTCAGTCTCCTGCAGCCATTAAAGAAAAAGATGGGCCGGGTGCAGTGGCTCACACCTGTCACCCCAGCCCTTTGGGAGGCCGAGGCAGGCAGATTGCTTGAGCTCAGGAGTTCGAGACCAACCTGGGCAACATAGCAGGACCTCATCTCTACTCAAAGAAAAAAAAAAGGAAGAAAGAAAGAAAAAGATGGATCAACTCAAAGTACATAAAAATCAAAAACTTCTGCTTGGTCATGAAAACAACAACAACAAAACAGAATAAGCAAAATCAGGCTGGGTGTGGTGGCTCATGCCTGTAATCCCAGCACTTTGGGAGGCCGAGGCGGGCGGATCACGAGGTCAGGAGTTTGAGAACAGCCTGGCCAACAGGGTGAAACTCCGTCTCTACTAAAAATACAAAAATTAGCCAGGTGTAGTGGCGGGTGCCTGTAATCCCAGCTGCTCGGGAGACAGAGGCAGGAGAATTGCTTGAACCTGGGAGGCGGAGGTTGCAGTGAGCTGAGACCACGCCATTGCACTCCACCCTGGGTGACAGAAGGAGACTCTGTCTCAAAAAAAAAAACAAAAACAAAAACAGAGAAACCAAAGAAACAAAAAACTTCTGGAGATTAGGCAGAAAAAAAGACCAAGCTAGGCAGAAACCCAGTGTGAAAATGGACATTCAGGCAGGCAGTTCACAGAAAAGGGGACTATAAAGTCAGCCCTCTGTATCCAAGAGTTCTACATTGTGGATTCAACCAACGACAGGTTGAAAGTATTTGGGGCCAGGAGGAGTGGCTCATGCCTGTAATCCTAGCACTTTGGGAGGCCGAGGTCGGAGAACTGCTTGAGACCAGCCTGGGTAACATAGTGAGACCCTGTCTCTACAAAATATTAACTGGGCATAATGGCACATGCTTGTAGTCCCAACTTCTCAGGAGGCTGAGGCAGGAGGATCACCTGAGGCTGGGAGGCCAAGGCTGCAGTGAGCCAAGATTACGCCACTACACTCCAGCCTGGACAACAGAATGAGACCCTGTCTCAAAAAAAAAAAAAAAAAAAAAGGAAAAAACCTAATAAAAATAATATAAATAAAAAGCAACAAAGCATAACTACTATTTGTATAGCATTTACATAGTATTAGGTATTATAAGTAATCTAGAGATGATTTAAAGTATATGGAATGGCTGGGAGTGGTGGCTTATGCCTGTAATCCTAGCACTTTGGGAGGCTGGGGTGAGAGGATCACTTGAGTTCAGGAGTTTGAGACAAGCCTGGACCACATAGTGAGACCTCATCTTTAAAAACACATATATATGTGTGTGTGTGTGTGTGTGTGTGTGTGTGTATCTATATCTATATCTATATCTATCTATAATCGGGCCATATCTATCAACATTGTACAAACCAGCAACTTACATCATAATGGGCCAAACTTCCTGATATATTTTGAAAAGATCCTCAAAACTCCTAGAAGTTTTATATATACATATGGACATATATATATACACACACACATATATATATGGAAGGATGTGCATAGGTTATATGCAAATACTATACTTTTTTTTTTTTTTGAGATGGGGTCTCACTCTGTCACCCAGGCTGGAGTACAGAGGAGCGATCTCAGCTCACTGCAACCTCTGCCTCCCAGGCTCAAACGATCCTCCCACCTCAGCCTCCCGAGTAGCTGGGACTACAGGCCTGTGCCACCAGCCTGGAAAATTTTTTGTATTTTTGGTAGAGGTAGGGTTTTCCCATGTTGCCCAGGCTGGTCTTGAACTCCTGAGCTCAAGTAATCTACCCGCCTTGGCCTCCCAAAGTGCTGGGATTACAGGTGTGAGCCACGGTGCCCAGCCAATACTACACAATTTTACATCAGGGACTTGAGCATCTGTGGATTTTGGTATCTGTAGGGGTCCTGGAACCAATCCCACGCACATAGACTGTACAAATGGCCCTTAATCATATGAAAAAACATTCACTCTCTCTCAAATATCACAAAATATAAAATAAAACTACACCGAAAACCTATTTGTTCCATATCAGATTGGCAGACATCCCAAACCATAGCAAGACAACACTGGCAGGGTGGTGAGGTCATGGGCACTCTCACACATCACAGACAGTACAACCTTCAGGTAGGGTAATTGGGCCATATCTATCAACATTATAAAAACCAGCAGCTTACATCATAATGGGCCAAACTTCCTGATACATTTTGAAAAAAACCTAAAACTTCCAGAAGTTAGGCAGAGAAAAAGACCAACACTCCAGTGGAAAAAGGGGCATTAAAGCAGTTCACAGAAGAAGGAACTACAAATGACCCTTAATTGTATGAAATTGTTAGCTCTAACCATTGCATTTCTGGGAATTTATCCCACAGATACATTTGCACCTATATGAAATGACATATGTATAAAGTTACTCATCGTAGCATTCTCCATAATAGCAAAACATTGGAAATAATGTTACCGCCTATCAATAGAAGACTGATAGCCTAAATTATGGCACATCCATATAATACAATACCAGATAGCTGTAAAGAAGAATGAGAACACTTTTTTTTTTTTTTTTTTGAGGTGGAGTCCACTCTGTCCCCCAGGCTGGAGTGCAGTGACACAATCTTGGCTCACTGCAACCTCTGCCTCCCAGGTTCAAGCGATTCTCTTGCCTCAGCCTCCCGAGTAGCTGGGATTACAGGTACACACCACCATGCCCGGCTAATTTTTTTGTATGAGAACACTTTTTTGTACTATTTTGGAAAGAACTACTAGATGTACTATTAAAAGAAAAATGCATATACACCTACTATGTACCCATAACAATTAAAATTTAAAATTTAAAAGAAGAAAAAAGAAAAATGCAAAGTGCCAAACAGTATGTATAATATGCTATCTGTTAATTAAAATGCTAAAAGACGAAGAAACAGTGGACAGCAAGAATACACACATTCATGTTTGCTTATATATGGGTAAAGAAACTCAGGAAAGTTACAGGAGGAGCTAATAACAGTGGTTAATTACAATAGTAGAGGAGAGGCTTGGCAGATAAAGGACTCATTTGCAGATACGACTTTCCTTTGTGTATATTTCTATATATTATCTTCTTCTGAAAATGCCACATAATTTGCAATAAGTGATTCACTCCTTAGCTCCAAAAGCAAGTCCTTTATCAAAATGCAAATGTTCCAGAGGGATGTAGCCAGATTCTGTGGACCACAGTCTTTTTCATCCCTAAGAATCCATCCCTATGATTTCTCTTCCCCTGCTTGGAGATCTTTAGAGAGCCAGCCTACAGCTGCTCAGAGCATTGACTACTAAACAGCTCACAGTTGCTATTGCTGAAAATGCCCAGTGGTTATGCCTTCCCCGACCAGGGGTAGCCCACAGCTGACGACGGGCCCCCTTGCCTCAAGGTGGGACAACTTCGGTGGTGCCATTCATACCCAGAGCTGCCTGGAATCAGGCTGAGGCTGGACATCAGCCGACCCCGCATCTTTGCTGAGTTTCTTCCTCTGCTGTACCTCCCTTGCTTCCCTCACCTCCTTCTTGGTTTCTCCTGAGAGCCTCCCTCAATAAATCACTTACCCCAGAATCCTTGTCTCAGACTCCGCTTCTAGGACCCAACTTAAGACATTCACAAAATAAATCACATTGATTGAAAACAGATCCCATTCTCCAAAATGAATAACCAGTAGGCACTTCTGACTAGCACAAGCATCAGCATATCCACATGGTGCTAAACTAACACCAACCCAAAGCAGATAGTGCTGGGTGGACTCGGTACAGGTTAATAGCTCATGGGTCTCCATCCCCAACACCTTCAGACCCAAGGCTCCAGGGCTGCCAGCCTGAGAACCCTAGGTCATGGTTTTGGGCACTTTGGCTGGATTTCCTAGCAACTGGCTGAGAGCAGGACAGGTAAATAGAGTTGGGAGGAGGAGGGAGCAAAAAAGGTTCGAGTGGACGTCAGTTGACTTTGCCTACCATGGTAGAGACTTTCAGTCATCCACCGTAATCCATCCCCATTCTGCTGCACAGAAGTATTGTGGCTGAGACGCCTGCTTTTCTCCACCCCTCTAGTTAATGTGACTAAATTCTCCCTACGGAATGGGAATGGAAGGGCCATACCCAGGCTAGTGTCTTCAGGTAGGGGCTGTGACTCTTCCACACCTGTACCAGACACATTCATCATCTCACTGGGTTTTGCCGGCTTTCAGGTCTATGTGCTGAAAGCTGCTTACAGTTAACCTCTGGAGATTTTCCTGGCACAGGAAGCATGCTTGGCCAGTGCACAGGGCAAGTTGGAAGGGCCCTAATGTCAGCAGCCTTCAACCAATGATGGATGGAAAGTTGTGGACAGTGTCCTATGCATCTGCAGTGGGATAACTCTGAGACATGTGCTGTACTGCCTCCCAGAGGGCCCAGGGCGATTAAGCACCGGTTACCCACAGCAGTAACTTCCTTGATTCTGTTCCCCACATGGGCATCTTTCTTCCTGTCACGCCTCCCTAATCCCCTGCAGATACTTTCTGGGATTGCTTCCTAAACAATCCACTTGAACTTTTTTTTTTTTTTTTTTTTTTGAGATGGAGTCTTGCTCTCGTTGCCCAGGTTGGAGTGCAATGGCACAATCTTGGCTCACTGCAACTTCTGCTTCCTGGGTTCAAGCGATTCTCCTGCCTCAGCCTCCTGAGTAGCTGGGATTACAGGAGCCTACCACCACGCCTGGCTAATTTTTGTATTTTCAGTAGACATGGGGTTTCACCACATTGGCCACGCTGGTCTCAAACTCCTGACCTTGTGATCCACCCGTTTCGGCCTCCCAAAGTGCTGTGATTACAGGCATGAGCCACTGTGCCCAGCCCCACTTGAACTTTAATCCTTGCCTCAGAATTGGCTTCTGGGCAAACCAAAAATATACTAAAAAAAGAGAGACCAGGGCCTTAAAAAGAGCCCAAATTGTTGAGCTCCCTGCCAAGTCACCCCCAGGTGTCTCTGCCCACCAGCTTGCATGAGCCAGACCCTCAGTGCAGGTTTTTCCAATCAGTCATTTGTTCTTCCACCCAACACTCAAGATTTGCTTCTTCAAGACAGCTCTCCGATCAGCTGAGACCCATAGAAACCCAGCTTCTACCATACATATGATGGCATTATCCTAGGGCATGGCAGAGCAACACAAGGGAAAACTCTGGGCCCCCAAGTGATGGCACGGAGGAGAACTCCCAACCCAGAACTACTACATGAGAAACAACGCTCTCTCTTCTTTAAGCCATAGGTGTGTTGGGAGTCTTTATTACAGCAGCCACGCCTGATCTTTTGTTTTGTTTTGTTTTGTTTTAGAGATGGAGTCTTGCTCTTTCGCCAGGCTGGAGTGCAGTGGTGCGATCTTGGCTCACTGCAACCTCTGCCTCCTGGGTTCAAGCGATTCTCATGCTTCAGCCTCCTGAGTAGCTGGGATTACAGGCACCCGCCACCACGCCCAGCTGATTTTTGTAGTTTTAGTAGAGACGGAGTTTCACCATGTTGGTCAGGCTGGTTTCGAATTCCTGATCTCAAGTGATCCTCCCACCTTGGTCTCCCAAAATGCTGGGATTACAGGTGTGAGCCACCGCACCCTGCCCAGCCACGCCTTATCTTAACTAGCACAGCCGTCCAACGTCCACTTCTTTTGGCCATGGTGTCCTGATTCTGCTAGAGAATCCCTTTCCCACTGCTCCCAGACCAGGGGTGTAGCTGACCTGCGCTCTCTCCACTCAATTCAGGGGAGGGAGGGGCTTAGGCCTGAGCTAAGAGAGCCGCACATTGCCCAGGGCACGGTGATTAGTTGAGGGTGGGTCCCAGAGCCAAATCTGCCCAAGATCTTAGCCTGCAAGAGAAACCCTCCTACTGAGTGGCTGCACTGTGAGGCAGAAGTCCAGAGCTGTGGGTGGCCATCCAGCCTCCATTTGCGCCTGCCTGAGAAGGAAGCCACCATGGGGGAAATCGAGCTAAAAGACAGAGAGGGAGGTAAGAGAGGATGACGTCACATAAGCACCAGATCTGGCCACTCCTGAAACTGGAACAACCCTAGGCTTTTCAGCTACTACATTCCCTTTTCTGCTGAAGTTGTTTTACACTGGGTTTCTGTCTCTTGCAACCAAGAGCTCTGTTAAATAAAAACCTGACCCTAAAGAGAACGTTAGCTGGTTCACAATTCCCTTTGCAAAACAGCTTGTCATTTGGATATTCCTTTCTAAGAACGCTCACTTTTGTTGTCTACATGACCCAGATAACCAAGCAGAAAGCAAATCAACCGCCTTCCAGCGGCACCTTCCTCGGCAGCAGGTGCTAAGAGGAACACAATGTTACTACTCTGCCCTCTGGAGTCAGGGTTGATCCTCAGCACTTGCTGTCCTGGGAGGCTGCACCTGTGACACTTCAGTGCCAGGTTCAACCCCTACTGCTGCTGCTGCTGCTGCTGCTGCCTGAATGGGGCCATTTAGACTGTTGAGTTCTACAGCCTAAGCCCAGGAACCTGGAGCTTCAGATGAGGCAGAGCAGGGCCCCAGGGTCCCTGAAACTTGCCAGTTTAAACAGCGGAGGGGTGAGGATCCCCCAGTCAGCCCTGGTCTCATACCTGCCTCTGCATGGTCCCAGTCCAGCCTGAGGCCTTTGCTTTCTTTCTTTTTTTTTTGGAGACAGAGTCTCGCTCTGTCACCCAGGCTGGAGTACAGTGGCGCAATCTTGGCTCACTGCAAGCTCCGCCTCCTGGGTTCATGCCATTCTCCTGCCTCAGCCTCCCAAGTAGCTGGGACTACAGGCGCCCGCCACCACGCCCGGCTAATTTTTTTGTATTTTTAGTAGAGATGGGGTTTCGTCGTGTTCGCCAGGATGGTCTCGATCTCCTGACCTTGTGATCCGCCCACCTCAGCCTCCCAAAGTGCTGGGATTACAGGCGTGAGCCACCGCACCCGGCCTGCTTTCTTTTTTGTAGGGAGGGTGAGGAGAGAGGGGGAAAATAGAGGTGTTCTGACTAGACTTAGGATTCCTGGCCTCTGCCTCTGACCGCCAGAGGACAGCCTCTGCAGTTGCCTCGTCTACTCATGGAAACAGGGCTGTGACCCCAGGGGTGCTCTGAGGATCCTTCCAGAAAACATCTGCCCAGTGAGGACTACCTAGCTCACTGCCCAAAAAGGGTTCATTTCCTTTCCTTCTGAAACAAAAGCGCTTAATTGTAAGAGAAATATTGACTCAAGCTATAGGACATGCCACTTAAAATGTCCAGATCTTGGCATAATGCCTGGCGCACAGTGTGGGAGAGAAGGAGAGAAGGTGGAAGGAAAGGGGGGAGGGGAAAAGGAAGGGAGGAAGCAGGAGAGAGAAAATAAGACAAGGGCCTCCTCATCTGGATGTTTCCCTAGACCAAGAAGTGGCCCAGGTGGTACCCAGGGGACAGGGAGTGGGTAATAAAAGACAATGGGATGTAGGTGATAGGGTGTAGGTGATCGGGGTATAGGTGATGGGGTGTAGATGATTGGGGTATAGATGATCGAGGTGTAGGTGATGGGGTATAGATGATCAAGGTGTAGGTGATGGGGTGTAGGTGATAGGGGTCAAGGTGATCAAGGTGTCGGTGATGGGGTGTTGGTGATTGGGGTGTAGGTGATCAGGGTGTAAGTGATGGGGTATAGGTGGTGGGGTGTAGGTGATCAGGGTATGGGTGATGAGGTGTAGGTGATGGCGTGTAGGCGATGGAGTGTAGATGATTGAGGTGTAGGTGATGGGGTATAGGTGATCGGGGTGTAGGCAATGGGATGTAGGTGATTGGGGTCAAGGTGATAGAGGTGTAGGTGATGGGGTGTTGGTGATTGGGTGGAGGTGATCAGGGTGTAGGTGATTGGGGTGTAGGTCATCGGGGTGTAGGTGACCAGGGTATAGATGATCGGGGTGTAGGTGATGGGATGTAGGTGATGGGGTCAAGGTGATTGAGGTCTAGGTCATGGGATGTTGGCAACCAGGGTGTAGGTGATCAGGGTGTAGGTGATCCGAACTTCCTACTCAATTCAGGCAACAGCTCCCAGCCTGAGGCAAATACCCCCCCCAGGCAGTCAGGATGAAGAAACCTCCTCCCCCGCCCCACAGGGCCAGCTGCCCACGTTTTACCCCGTCAGGGTCTCACCTCCCATGGCTCTGACGCAGGCCTCCAAGGTGAGGAGATGGAGGTAGCAGAGGTCACTGCACTCAGCTGTCACACACCCTGAGGGAACTCCTGGCACTGTTATCCCACCTGCAAGTGAGGAGCCAGCATTTCTCATGCTCCAGGGTTGGCCCCAGAGCCCATTCAAGGGAGGGAGAAGAGCCTTCGGCCAGCGCATCCTAACTGCAGAAAGCCAAGACCTCTGCAGAAAAAGAGACCAGGCCCATAAAAACAGATCTAAGAGTTGAGTTCCCTGCCATGCCACCCCCAGGCATCTCTGCCCACCAGCCTGCATGAGCCAGCCCCTCAGTGCAGGTTTTTCCAATTGGCTGTTTGTTCTTCCACCCAACAGTCAAGATTTGCTTCTCAGCCTGGACAACATAGCAAAACCCCATCTCTACAAAAAATACAAAAATTAGCTGGACATAGTGGCACACACCTGTAGTCCCAGCTACTCGGGAGGCTGAAGTGGGAGGATTACCTGAGCCTGGGAGGTCAAGGTTGCAGTGAGCTATGATCGTGCCACTGCACTCCAGCCTGGGCGACAGAGTGAGAACTTGTCTCAGAAACAAAAAAAGAGGGGAAAATCTGCTTCTTCAAACCCACACAACTAATACAAAGTAATCAACCTCCCCACCTCAATAACCGAAAATTAAACATCACACAATAAGCCCTGAACAGAGAGCCGTAGGTCAATGTTCCGTTTTGCTTTTAAAAGCTTCACAAGAACATTTCGTTTATTAAAATAATTTCTGTAAACTCTTTCAGAATAACAAAATTCATTTTCCTTGCTTAAACAGCATTTCAAGTAGAAGTATTTTTATTTCAAGGCACCATAAAATGATGATCTCTCTAAGAAATACCTCTCGTTCCATGTGTGAAAATCCTTGGGGAAAAAAAAAATCCCACACGGTGTTCTTGGCCATCAGGATCGTGGAAAACAAACTTTGGTGAATGCAAGCAAGCGCGCCAGACAGGACACAGGTTACACGGCCTGACGTCACTACGGTAACTGACAATCTTGGAATGGACCCTACTGCTGATGTTTCAAAAGGACACAGAGGTGAACTGGTCACTTCTGATTAAGAAGAGCCAGTGGGGTGGGGGACGCTGAAAACCAAAAATCCACGTAGACATACGTGGCAGTGTGAACGTCTGTCCTCCCCTTCCTTCTCCTCACTTCCTCTCCTCCTCCTCACTCAGGCTGGTATTCTCCTGGTGTGCGGATGTCAGCTTGCCCTGCAAAAGGGCTGCCAGTTTTTTAGATGTCTTTTTGAGAAACGAGCTGCCCGGATGGGCACTGTTCACGTGCAGGTACAGGTCCTCCTGGGTGGGGCCCGTGTAGCCGCAATCCTCGCAGACATAGAGCTTGTCCCGCCGCTGCTTATAGGCGTACTGCTGCTGCACCCCGTGGATTTTCTTCAGGTGGGACTCCAGAGAGCAGCGCTGGGTGAAGGCTTTATTGCAGACGTTGCATTTGTAGGGACGAATGCCTGCAAGGACGAGGGACAGACACAGCATCGATTGGTCATGGCCAAGCCAGAACCACCCAATATGAAGCCAGTAAAAGTCATCCTGACCAAGGATTCATGGCAGCATGAGGACAATAGTTACAGCAGGAGATAAAACTGTCTTCAAAAAATCATAGCATCCACCTGAGCAAACCTAACACAAACAGAGCCAACATAGAAAACAAACAAACAAACAAACAAACAAAACCACCACCTGCTTTAGGGAGGAAGATTTTTATTCTTCCAACTCGCGTACCTTAATGTTTTCATATTATTGTGAGCAAAGTAAACTTAAAAAAAAAAATTAATTCGGGCCAGGTGCAGTGGCTCACGCCTGTAATCCCAGCACTTTGGGAGGCCAAGGCGGGCAGATGACTTGAGGTCAGGAGTTCGAGACCAGCCTGGCCAACATAGTGAAACCCCGTCTCTACTGAAAATACAAAAAACTAGCCAGGCATGGTGGCGCGCACCCATAGTCCCAGCAACTGGGGAGGCTGAGGAAGGAGAATCACTGGAACCCAGGAGGTGGAGGTTGCAGTGAGCTGAGATCGAGCCACTGCACTCCAGTCTGGGCAACAGAGTGAGACTCCATTAAAAAAAAAAAATTAATTTGGGTTTTCCCAGAAACAGAGCCTGGGACAAAGACTCCAGTACAAGTAGTTTATTTGAGAGGTGATCCTGGGAAGAACCTATAGGGCAACAAAGATGTGAGGCAGGGAGGGGTAGGATCCAGTACAGGAGAAGCTACCCAGCCAGTTATGCAGTGGACAACCAGGGTCCAGTCCTGCTGTGCAATGCAGGCAGACAATGTGGCACACACCTTGGCATCATCCCGCCCCTCCAGGAGCTGAGGTCAGTCACTGGCTGCCGGCTGCTCCTGGGTAGCTTTGATTCTCCATCCCCAGCACTTCTGCCTGCCTTGTGCAGACAGACTGGGCTCCAGCAGGAAACTCCTCAGGCAGAGGTGCAGGGGTGAGCCGTTGCCACTTGGACAGGTGTGCTCAGAAATGGCAGATGCCCAGGCCGTTGGCAGGACACTGAGGCATTTGTGGCAGTTATGAAAATCATTTCCAAACAAGATCTCATGCTGGCGTTAGAACTGGGCTAACATTGGACCTGCCTTGTAGCTAAGATATCACAGGCACAGTATAGAGCAGCGAGCTCAGCCTCATCAAAGCACTGCTGCTCCTACCTCCATGATTGGTACTCACCCTGATGTGTATGGCAGAATGTCAGATAAAGAATAGAAACATGGACTCTGTGTGTGTGTAACAGACTATTTAGATGAGCTTGGACAGTACAGTATTTTACATACTTGCCAGAGCCTCAGAATCACCTGGAGAGCTTTTGAAAATCTTAACTCACTTCTCCTAAGACCAACTCAGTGGATCTGGGGTAGGAATCAGGAATCTATGTTTTTTTTTTTTTTTTTGAGACAGAGTCTGGCTCTGTCACCCAGGCTGGAGTGCAGTGGCGCAATCTCAGCTCACTGCAAGCTCCACCTCCCAGGTTCACGCTATTCTCCTGCCTCAGCCTCCCGAGTACCTGGGACTATAGGGGCCCACCACCACGCCCAGCTAATTTTTTGTATCTTTAGTAGAGACGGGGTTTCACCATGTTAGCCAGGATGGTCTCGATCTCCTGACCTTGTGATCCGCCCGCCTCAGCCTCCCGAAGTGCTGGGATTACAGGCATAAGCCACCGCGCTGGGCCCAGGAATGTATTTTTAACAAACGTCGCTGGATATTCCAGTGTTCAACTTGGCTTTCAAGAGCCACTGATTAGGGTCTTTAAGATTCTGGCTGTGGTCTTGCCTGAGGTCAGGTAAGGTAGTGGCAGGGCAAAGACCTCAGAGCACACCCAGCTCAGTACCCTACACCGGCAAAGGTCACCCCTTAAGCCAGTGGCTGAATAGGAGGCTCACACTCAAAAAGAAGGTTGGCACTTAAAGCTGGAACAACAGACACTGGGGACTACCAGAGGGCGGACAGAGGGAGGGGCCAGGGGCTGACAAACTCCCCATTGGGTACTACGCGCACTACCTGGGTGGCGGGATCATCTGGACCTCAAATCTCAGCGTCATGCAATGTACCCGTATAAACAAACCTGCACATGCACCCCCTGAATCTAAAATCAAAGTTGAATTTTTTTTTTTAAAGGTTGAGACTGGTATGTGACAGAAGCAAGCACACTAAGCAGAAATCTCACATGACAGATTCTAGGAAATTCCCGTAGGTCGTATCAGCAAGTTTTACTGGGCTTTAAGAAACGAATTGGCTGGATGCTGCACAGTGACTCACACCTGTGATCCTAGCACTTTGGGAGGCTGAGGTGGGCAGATCACCTGAGGTCAGGAGTTTGAGACCAGCCTGGCCAACGTGGCGAAACCCCGTCTCTACTAAAGATACAAAAATTAGCTGGGCATGGTGGCACATGCCTGTAATCCCAGCTACTGGGGAGGCTGAGGCAGGAGAAATGCTTGAACCCAGAAGGCAGAAGTTGCAGTGAGTCGAGACTGTGCCACTGCACTCCAGCCTGGGCAACAGAGCAAGACTGTCTCCAAAAAAATAAATAAGTAAATAAATAAATAAATGAAATTAAGAAATCACCATAGTAAGGTCTAACTTAGGCTCTCAAAGAGAGGTTATGGCTGTGAAGGAGACATGTCACAAAAGCATGGAAGCTGAGAGAGGGTGAATATGGTACTGGGGGTGCATGCCACTGCCACAGCCACGAGACCATCCCAGAGCCTAGAGACAGGAGGGATGCCAACTGGAGAAACCTGCAGACCCTGTACAGATTCCCAGGCCTGCCTCAGGGGCCCCAGGCACTAGGTCAGGGGCTGGGACTAGAAAGCTGCAGTTTTATTTTTAATATTTTATTTTTTTGAGACTGAGTCTCGCTCTATCACTCAGGCTGAAGTGCAGTGGCACGATCTCAGCTCACTGCAACCTCCGCTTCCCTAATTCAAGCAATCCTCCTGCCTCAGCCTCCGGAGTAGCTGCGACTACAGGTGCCCGCCACCACAGCCGTCTAATTTTTGTATTTTTAGTAGAGAAGGGGTTTCATTGTGTTGGCCAGGCTGGTGTCAAACTCCCGATCTCAGGTGATCCACCTGCCTTGGCCTCTCAAAGTACTGGGATTACAGGCATGAACCACTGCGCCTGGCCCTAATAGTTACCTTTTATTAAAATATAAAAAATAGGCTGGGTGCGGTGGCTCACACCTGTAATCCTAGCACTTTGGGAGGCCAAGCTGGGTGGATAGCCAGAGGTCGGGAGTTTGAGACCTGCCTGGCCAATACAGTGAAACACCGTCTCTACTAAAAATACAAAAATTAGCCTGGTGTGGTGGCCCACATCTGTAATCTCAGCTACCTGGGAGAATGAGGCACAAAAATTGCTTGAACCCAGCAGGCAGAGGTTGCAGTGAGCTGAGATAGTGCCACCGCACTCCAGCCTGGGCAATAGAGCAAGACCCTGTCGCAAATAAATAAATAAATAAACAAACAAAATAAATAACAAAAGGTTACTATTAATAGTTGTTTAAATTTAAAAGTAATATACCCCCAGTTTTATGGTGAAAAACAGCAGTAAGTTAAAAAAATAAAACAGAAAAGATCCCTTTGTCACCCCATGCACCTCTCCTTCCCTAGTCCTAACTTGCAAGTTTCTTGTGATCCTTCATGTTTTCTACAAATTATATGTATGTACTATTTTATTTTATGTTATTTTATATTTTACTTTATTTTATTTTTTGAGAAGGAGTCTCACTCTGTCTCCCAGGCTGCAGTGCAGTGGCACAATCTCGGCTCACTGCAACCTCCGCCTCCTGGGTTCAAGCGAGTATCCTGCCTCAGCCTCCCGAGTAGCTGGGACCACAGGTGCCTGCTACAATGTCCGGCTAACTTTTGCATTTTTTTAGTAGAGACCGGGTTTCACCATGTTGACCAGGCTGATCTTGAACTCCTGACCTCGGAGATCCACCTGCCTCGGCCTCCCAAAGTGCTGGGATTACAGGCATGAGCCACCATGCCCGGCCTACATATATATTTTAAGATTAATAAATATATGTCATCTCTGGGTGTTGCCTGAGCAGGAGAATTTTTTAAAGCTTCCCCAGGAGGCTCTAGTGTGCAGCCAAGTATGAAAACGAGAGTTCTAAATAAATGCACATTCACACTGGCATATGCACGGATGTACATTTTTCTGAAACATAAACCTGGGGTTCTAGAGAGAAGGTCTGGAGGGTGGTGAAGGCTTACACTTGCCATTGCATCCCTGTCTGTACTACTTCCCATCTCCAACCACCTGCCAGTATTAATAATAATAATTTTCGTATTAACTGTGGTTCCTTCTGGGCAGTGTAATGACAATGAATCTCCCACCTTTTTTCTTAAAACTATTCTAGGATGGGTGCATGGCTCACACCTGTAATCCCAGCACTTCGGGAGGCCAAGGCAGGAGGATCTCTTGAGTCCAGGAGTTCGAGACTAGCCTGGCGAACATGGGGAGATCCCCGTCTTTACAAAAAAGTAAAAAATTATCTGGGCATGGTGGCATGCCCCTGTGGTCCCAGCTACTCAGGAGGCTAAGGTGGGAGAAATCACTGGAACCCAGGAGTTCAAGGCTACAGTGAGCCATGATCGCACCACTGCACTCCAGCCTGGGCGACAGAGTGAGACCCTGTCTCAAAAAAACAAAAAACAAACAAACGAACCCTCACCAATCAAGGTTAAGAAAGTTTTAAGGCAGTATTTTAAAAATCAAAATATTGAATGAATGGATGAACTCCATCTTTGGGACTAGTTTTCCACATAGGCAAGGACTACAGACTTCTCTCCTAAGGAACGCGCCCGCTCTAGCTTTCATGTTTGCACTGTAATGCAGACTTTGTGTTTTCCTGCCCTTCTGGGCCCATGCGGCAGCGAGCAGCTGGCTCCCACTACCCAGCAGATCAAGGGGCAAACCCGATTTCAAACCTTCAGCTCATCAGAGCAGAAATCCACCCAGAGGTTAGTTGCTCCTTTCACTAGTTAGTAGAAATAACCGACTGCTGTTTTAAAACATCCAAACTAAAAATATGGGGAAGCTGGCACACTTACATCAGGCTTTAACCTGGATGCAGCAAACTCCCGGAGGTTCCCATCCTCAAAGGTGATCTGCCCCCTAGGAGAGACCAGCCAGGCCACCACTCAGCCCCGTGTGCACAGGGCCACATCTCCTTCCTCTCTTCAGTCAACACATCCTCTGAGCATCTTCTATTAGCAGAATACCCAGCAAGGCCTGGATAGCAAAGGCTAGAAGATTCCAAAGCCCTGCATCATGCAAACAACAGAGATGATGGCAGTGGGGGCTTTTTTTCCAGGGAGCGGGTAGAATTAGAGCCTGGCTTGGAAGATGAGTGACTCGCAGGCAGAGATGGAAAGGAGACATCGGCCCAGAAATCTCCAGTTACGGCACTTCTGACTTTTGCCAAATGCACTGCTCTGTGCCCCAGCACTTCTGCTTCCCCATTTTCTAGTGTAAATGCCACCATTCACCCCTCATTCATTGGTGGAGGCACTGCCATGCGGCAGCCCCTTGGTGACCCTTTCTAGGCTTGGGAACAAGCACCTCCCTCCCAGAGCACCCCCATCACCCACACATTCAGGGGGACAAAGGTGGCCAGAGAGGAGCCCTGGGCAAGAGGGACTGATGCCAAGGCCCCTCCCACCACTGAGGCTCACCCATCTTGGTGCTCTCATGCAAAGGCCAACCATGCCTGTGTCTAAAGCAGGACATGGGAACCGAAGAGCACCACCCATGCACTAGACGTCATTAACCTACTGACACCCACACGACTGTGAGTCCAAGGCCACTGAAGAGCCAGGCTGCAGATCTGCTGCTCATTAACTGAAACAGGGGCAGGCTGCTCCAGCCCGAAAGGCTGTTTCCTCACCTGTCACAGGGGTGTCATAGCTCTTGCATGGCTGCTGTGAGGATTAGCCGAGATAGACTAAGTTCTCAATGGGATACAGCTCAACATAATGCAGGTAAGCCTCATTCATAAGCTGGCTGCTGACCAGCCTGGCCAATATGGTGAAACCCGCCTCTACTAAAAAATACAAAAAAAAATTTAGCCAGGCATGGTGGCGAATGCCTGTAATCCCAGCTACTTGGGAGGCCAAGGCAGGAGACTCGCTGGAATCCGGGAGGCAGAGGTTGCAGTGAGCTGAGATGGCGCCATTGCACTCCAACCTGGGTAACAGAGTGAGACTCTGTCTCAGAAAAAAAAAAAAAAACAAAAAACATAAGCTGGCTGCTGGGCATATGAGTATTTTGCAGATTTGTCTTTAAACTGTACCTATATGTATACTTTTGTTTACTTATTTCACAACAAAAGAAAAGGATAATTTTTTTAAATGTGGCTGGTGGAGGAGAGGGGGGACTGCTTTCCCATCTGCCCTTTTGAATTTTGTACCATCAGCCTGTCCTACCTAGTCCAAAAAATATTGTTTATTGGGTTATCAAAAAGGGTTTGTTGTTTTCAATTTTTTTACCCCTAATAGCAAATCAAGCTTCGTGCATACATCCTCAAGGAAAATTCTTCACTTTGGAACTTTCTAGTTGCTTTCCTTGCTGTAGCTCAACTGCTCCTTTACTGAACTTTATCCGAAGGTGAACTTCAGCGAGAAGATTTTTACAGGCATGCTTGTGGGAGTGGACATTTATGGCAGCCTCCCTGGAAGGCAATTTGGCAATGGCCATAAAAAAAAAATCACAGTGTATCTATGGCCCAGCAATTTCACATCAGGGAAATTATCCTACAGGAAGACTCACACAGGGAGGCGAAGGATATACAAGATACACTCATGGTAGGATTGCCTGAAATGAAAGAAAGGAAAGAAGGAAGGAAAGAAGAAAGGAAGGAAGGGAAGAAGAAGGGAAGGAAAGAAGAGAGAGAGAGAAAGAAAGAGAAAGAAAGGAAAGGAAAGGAAATGAAGGAAGGAAAGAGAGAGAGAAAGAAAGAAAGGAAAGAAAAGAAAAGAAAAAAGAAGGAAGGGAGGGAGGAAGGAAGGAAGGGAGGAAGGAAGGAAATCTGCAAATGGAAACAAATGTCATCCATTGAGGAATAGGAAAAACACAGTCCCTCAATATTGGAAATTTTGTCATGATTTCTTTTATTATTATTATTATTATTATCATTATTTTGAGATGGAGTCTCACTCTGTTGCCCAGGCTGGGGTGCAGTGGCACCATCTCAGCTCACTGCAGCCTCTGCCTCTCGAGTTCAAGCGATTCTCCTGCCTCAGCCTCCTGAGTAGCTGGGATTACAGGCGCCAGCCAACATGCCCAGCTAATTTTTGTGTTTTTAGTAGAGACAGGGTTTCACCATGCTGGCCAGGCCGGTCTCAAACTCCTCACCTCAAGTGATTAGCCTGCCTCGGCCTCCCAAAGTGCAGGGATTACAGGTGTGAGCCACTGCACCTGGCTCCAAGATATATATTATATGAAAAAGCAATATACATTAAAAACTTTTGGGAAAAAAATTAAATGGTGGAACTGGGGCATGGGGCATGTGAAGGGAGTTTACATTTTTTCTTTCCTTTTATCTCCTAATGAACATATTACCTTTTTAGCTAAAAACTAAATTAAGATAAAAAACAAATTAAAAATAAAACAATGAAGCGAGGGTTTGTTAACTGGACCAGGCAATTCCGCATGACAGCATTCAGGCCACTAGGGGTGGAGGTGACTTGATTCTTTCTTCTCCATCTGCCCCACTCCAAACATCTCCCAATCTGCATTTTTCCCAATCTAGTCAATTCTTCCCTTTGGGCTCCAAACAAAGACACCATTGTTTTCTCTTCTTTAATCAAGACGGGATTTGTGTGCCTTCTCCTCCCTCTGAATGTAGCCCCCGATGGAAGATAAGGACAGAAGGCGCCCTAGAGGGCGGGGCAGGTGCCCCCCACTCCACCTCCCTGACCTCAGAATTGGAATTCCTCGGCTTCACCCTGTGGAACTCAGCAGCTTCCCCAGGAATGGCATGAGCCCTGAACTGCCTCCTTTATTCCAGCTAGCGTTGTTAAGTTATAACCAGCGAGGGTTTATGACCTCCCTGGGCCACACGGCTCCCTGCAAAGCCTTAGCCGGGAGCCCCACGGATGTGTGTGCCCTTCTCACCTGTTTATGGCCCTTTACACTGTCTTCTCTGCAGCTTTTTATATTGTCTGAAATCTTTTACAGAATACGTAGTCATTTTACAAATGAGCAAAATGAAACACTTCCCATAAATGCGGGACTTAAATGATGGGCCTGGCACATCGGGCACTTCCAAAGCAATAGTCTGCATTTCCCGCATGCTCGCTCCTGGGGACTCTGGCACTGCCGGTCCGCGGACCACCCTTTGAGTAGGGAGGGTGTGGACACTCAGCGCAGAGTCTTGTGCTTGCAAGGGCTGGTTATTATTTTTTCCTCTAAAATATAGATCTCCTCCCTCTCCTCCCAAAGCAAATCGTTTACTTCACCAGAGAGCCATTCTTAGGAAGCATCCTAGCCCGTTCAACCTAAAACACTTAAATAAATCCAAAAGAATATCCTATAAATACTATAATGTCCTATAAATATAAAGGCCCATGTTTTTCACAGGCTGTGAACTGAATACACATTCATTTCCTGGAAGCTCATGTCCCCTCTCTCTATTTTGAGCTGGTCAGCAGGCAGAAGTTCCCATGTTGGCCTCAGTGATCCTGTCAACTTCACTGAAGTACAGCAAGTCCCTCAGTTATATAGTGGCTGCTGCTGGCTTCCCATCCAGACTGCTTTTCTGGGTCAGTGCATGTCCCAGCTGTCGTGTGGCTTCTGGCTGTCCCCTTCTTTAAGGAATCAGCACTGGGCAAGTGACCTTCCAGATGCTCAGGAGTGTCTGCCTGACCTCGCCCAGGGCAGACACAGCCCTCAGCCAACGTCAGACTGAAACGGGGGTAAAAAAGTCCCTGCCCCCACCTTGCCTGCAGCAGATCCATCCTGGAGTCCATTCACACTCCCGATGCCCGCTGGGATGAGGTCGAGGCTGCACTCCAGCTAACAGCAAAACCCATGCTCATCCTCTGCCCTCACAGGCTCCTCTTGACAGCCCTCCCTCAATAAACCATTTGATGGGAAGCCGCTTCCAAACCCCACCTAAGATAATTTGGATTGAAAATAGCCACTTCTTTTCACAAAATATTATGGAGTTTTTCTGCACAGGTCAGTTTCTCTCTTCCAGTCTTCAGTAAGACACCATTTAACTAACACTCCCTTCCCCTCTTTCTCTCTCTCTCTCTCTCTCACACACACACACACACACACACACACTGCTCCGATTTACCTTTCTTGGGTGAACTCACAGCCAAAGAAGAAGTCCTAATCTTTTCTTTCATCTACTTGGATATTAATGTAAGACATTTTCAGGTTCTAGTTTCCCTGGATCTTTTCCAAGATATTTCTTTGTGTTTTGAGTCTTTCCTTAGATATCCTGTTTGCTCAGTAGTTGCAGGGGATAGGAAGAGATGGGGGAGTGGGGGATGGTGCAGATTAACCCTAATTCTCTACCTCGCTGTCTTTGCCCACCTCATCAATATTATAGCTACAATTCTCCAACAAAGGGTCCTGGGCCCTGGGTCCTGGGTCCTGGGTCTAGGCCATGGCCTGGTCTAATTGGACTGCAAACAAACATACCCCTCATTTAACTATCTGTCGTATTTATGTTAAGTGTCTATATCTTTGTTTCTGGCCTAAATACAACATTTACTTATGAGAACCAATAGCAAAAATACAACACTCACAGCTCAATCAAAGGCAAGACCAGGCCGAGCGGGTGCAGTGGCTCACGCCTGTAATCCTAGAACTTTGGAAGGGTAAGGCAGGCTGATCATCTGAGGTCAGGAAGTCGAGACCAGTCTGGCCAACATGGTGAAACCCCATCTCTACTAAAAATACAAAAATTAGCCAGGCGTGGTGGCATGTGCCTGTAATCCCAGCTACAGCTACCTGGGAGGCTGAGGGAAGAGAATCACGGGAACCCAGGAGGCAGAGGCTGCAGTGAGCCAAGATGGGAGCCACTGTACTCCAGCCTGGGCGACAGAGCAAGACTCCGTCTAAAACAAAACCAACAAACAAACAACAAAGGTAAGACCAAATTCTCACTGAATTCCAGTAAGGTCTTTTGGAGCTGGTGAAGTTTATTCACATGAACTAAAACATCATCTGAGAAACCCACATTTTTGCACTTTGTACCAACTGTCTCCTTTGGACAGAGCTGAAGAGATGGCTCGGCAAGCCCGTTCCTCTGAGCTTGCCACCAGCTGATGTGTCAGGAAGCCCCCGGCTGCTCTTTCTGGTCTTTTATTACATGGAGACACACCTTCATCAGACAATAGGTCAGGATGGGGTAAATAGGTCTAAAACATTTCCATAGTTCCATTTGTTCATCACTTTAAGTGTCAAAATGATGATTAAAATTTTTAAAGGTTATCTTAGTGCCATCTAAGAATTAAAATGCAAGCTGCTTTATAAGTTAACATTTTGTAGAAGCCTCAAACAAGTAGGAAGAAACAGGTGAAATGAATTTTAATGCTATATTTTGTTTAACTTATTATGCCCAAACTACTACCATTTCAATGTAAAATCCATATTAAAAATTGAGATTTTTGGCCGAGTGCAGTGCCTCACGTCTGTAATCCCAGCACTTTGGGAGGCCAAGGCGGGCAGATCACCTGAGGTCAGGAGTTCGAAACCAGCCTGACCAACATGGAGAAAGTCCATCTCTACTAAAAATACAAAATTAGCCAGGCATGGTGGCGCATCCCTGTAATCCCAGCTACTCAGGAGGCTGAGGCAGGAGAATCACTTGAACCCGGGGGGCAGAGGTTGCAGTGAGCCAAGATCAAGCCATTGCACTCCAGCCTCGGTGACAAGAGCAAAACTCTGTCTCAAAAAAGAAAAAAATAAAAAATTGAGATTTTTACACCTTCTTTTTTTGCATTACAACTTGAAACTTAGTGTCTCTTTTGCGCATAGAACACATCTCAATCTGGACCAGCCACTCCTCTGAGACTCAGGAGCCACACACAGCCAGTGGCCGCTGGACCAGCCAGCGCACCTCTAGGTTTTTCACTCCTAGCTGCCTCCCAAGCCCTAGCCTTTCCCCTAAGGCGATAACTGTGAAGCCCTTTGGGAAAACGTCAGGTGGAAGGTATTTTCATTCACTAACTTAAATGATTTTCAGCACCCTCACAGGAGTCACTAGAAGAGTAGGAGGTGGAGAAAATCTGAGAACCTCAGGTTGGGAGTCCGAGGGGGTACAGGTACCCCCTTTCTTGCTTCCTCTGTGGGCAGAGGACATCTTGGCACGACTGAACTCACACGCTCACAGACTCCTCTACAACCTGCTAAACCCCAAGCTGAAGTGTGCAGTTTGTGCTACTAATAGGTCTGAGTTTCCCTTTATCTAACCTTCCTCTAGAAGCAAGCAGGCTTCTAGAAACTGCAACAGGGCAGGCTGGTGAGGCCCCTGCCTCAGGGAGAATGCTGAGGAAGGCACTGGGAGGCAAAGAGGGCAGAGAAGGAGACCCTACAGAGGATAAAAGACCACGAACTTCAGGGCCAGCCAGTTCTGGTTCCCAGCTGGCCCTGAAGCCAGCTCCCTGAGCCTGGTTTCCTCCTCTACAAGAGGTGGGGAACAACAGCACCGACTGTTTTGGGTAATTTGAGATGACAGGATAAAGGCTGGGGGCCTGGCACGAAGGAGAGTGACCGTGTGTGGCTTGCTTCTGCCTGCAGGAGCTGTGTTACTCTCTGAAGGGTCTCCCAGTCTCTGCCGAGCCACCCTCCTCACTTGCTAAATCTTCTGCCTCCCAGGGTGGATGTCCCATTCATATCCCCTTAGCAGATCGCCAGGCATCTCAGATGTTCCTGCATCTCTCTGCCTAAGGATGCTCTCCAGGCCTGCAAAGGGCTGAGGTAGGCAGTGGGTAGGGAGAACTGCCTAAGAGTCAGGAGGTCCAGGATGGACACCCAAGGAGGGATGGGGGTTGATTGAGCAACCTGGGGTGCATTCTATATGGTTCTTCAGAGGATCTCCAGTGGGATTGAGCCTCCATTGCCCATAGTGATAACCCACTCATTATTATTGAGCTCTAATTGGCTGTCTTCCCTCCTGACCTCCCCTCCCTCCTCTACTGTGTTTTCTGAGATCACCTCCCAAATACACTGCTCACATGCAAATCCTTGTGTCAGCGTCTGCTTCTTGGGCAACCCAAACTAAGACACTCCTCATCAGCAACGCTCTTCCTCCTTCTGTCCTGCTATAGAAAGCTTGCTCATCCTTCAAGGCCCAGCTGAGAGACTACCTTTTCTAAGAAGCCTCCCTGACATACAGTTAGAAACAAGGCACCTCCCAGGACTTCCCTTTGGCATGTGCCACTTTTTCCTCTGTCTGGCATATCTGCTGTTTCCCTTGTCTCACAGTTAGATGTCTGAGTCATTCCTCACTGTGTTGGCTGAGAGCTCCATGAGCACAGAGGTGAATCCTAGGGCCTGTTCCACATCAGGTCCTCAGGAAGCCTCTGCCAACTGTTGCAATTTTACTACCAATAATAGCTAATATTTACTAAGCACTTACAATGTAAAAAGCACTTTTATGTAATTCTGGCCCCAAAACCTCACAACCATCACTTTAAGTGGCAAGTATTAAAATGATCACACCCATTCTAGAGATGGAAAAACTAAGGTGAAAGATGAATAATTTAGACCAAGTCTCACAGTCAGCTAACTCAGATCAGGAGTTCTTAACTACTATGTGACCGCCTCAACTTGTAAACTCTTCTCTGAGAAGCTGCCAGTCCCTAATATTTCCCTTAGTCTCCAGCAATGGAGAATTAACTCAATCACAGGTTAGGCAACGCCATCAGCTCAGTGTTTACTCCAGCTGAAGGTACCAACAGCCAGCCATGCTTCCTGGGCCCCCTGCACTGTGTCCTAGAAGCCAGGGTTGGGGGAGTGACCACAGAGTCCATCCAGGCAGGGAATACCCTCAAGGACATCCTCAGAGATGATGTCCTTGAGACACCCTCAAGGAGGGGCTGAGACACCCTCCAGGACCGCCAATGGCCAGCGACTTCAGGAGTGGTCCCGATTTCCTGCCCCTGGGGTCAGGAGGAAAGCCCAGCTTTGCTGCTGCTGGATGGGTCCCTTGACAACCACGAGACCTTCCCTAGGCCCCTTATAAGACCCCCTACTGCCCTATGGATCCTCCACCACTCCCTAAGCATTCTCCTCACCCCCACCCGATGGCCAGCTTAGCCTCACAGAGGTCAAACTTTTACTGATTCACTGGGGCTAGGAAAAGAAGCCATATAACCAGACCCAAAGAGCACACTATGGGATTCCATTTACATCAAGCTCAAAAACAGGCAACAGTAACTTAAGCTGTTAGAATTTGCAACAGTGGTTTTCCCTGGAGAGAAAGAGGCAGACTGGGAGGGGTAGTGACTTCTAGTGGCTGGAAATAATCTGTTTCTTGGTCTGACTGCTAGTTGCACGAGTGTGTTCACTTTGTAAAACTTTCTAAATTCGCTGAGGTCTGCACTTAGGATCTGTGCACTTTTCTAGATGTATGTTACACTGAAATGAAAAGCCTCTTTAGAAAAAGTTTTTGGCCGGGTGTGGTGGCTTATGTCTGTAATTCCAGCATTTTGGGAGGCCAAGGCGGGTGGATGGCTTGAGCCCAGGAGTTTGAGACCAGCCTGGGCAACATGACGATATCCCATCTCTACAAAAAATACAAAATACAAAAAAAATTAGCTGGGAGTGGTGGCATGCACCTATAGTCCCAGCTACTAGGGGGGCTGAAGTGGGAGTATCAGTTGAGCCCAGGAGTTGGTGGCTGCACTCCAGCCTGGGTGAGAGAGCAAGACGCTGTCCTAAAAAAAAAAGAAAGAAAAGAAAAAGTTTTAAAAAAGGAAAACAGAAAAGAAATATGTTAGGATTCCAGCCACTCTCTAAGGTGACAGAAACTCTTTCCAGACCAGGTAGGCAGCTCACGGCCAGTCCTCTAAGAGCAAACACGCATGATATGAACTGGAAAATAGGATGCAGAGGCCTAAGAAGGAACCTGTATGAAGGCTGAGTAGCTGGGAGCCCCATCTGGAGGGAGGAAAAAGTGTCTTCCCTTCCCTACCAAAATACCAAGGACTGAAAGGCCTCGAGGACTATAGATAGTAAACCCTTTTTTTTCCCTTGAGACTGGGTCTTGCTCTCTTGTCCAGGCTGGAGTGCAGTGGCACAATCATAGCTCACTGCAGCCTCAAACTCCTACGTTCAAGCGATCCTCCAGCCTCAGTCTCCCAAGTAGCTAGGACTATAGGCATGCACCACCATGCCTGGCTAATTTTTAAATTTTCTTGGGGAGACAGACTTTCGATGTTGCTCAGGCTGGTCTCCAACTCTTGGCCTCAAGCAATCCTCCCACCTTGGCCTCCTTAAGTGCAAGGATTAT